>NW_026961728.1:945750-1261000 GCF_963924245.1 Chroicocephalus ridibundus
TGGCCATATGTCTGGAGGTTGGTCCCACGCCCAAAGAGCCAGCAGGGAAAACTATGCCTTGTTCTAAAGCTCTTTGGGAACCACTTGCGTAGCCCCACACACCTGGGGGCTGCAGGCTTTCCTGCTGCCTTCAGCCTCAAAACCACCCTTTCCCACTTGGCGCCACGCAAGGCACAAAAATGGCCATATGTCTGGAGGTTGGTCCCACGCCCAAAGAGGCATAAGGGAATACTATGCCTTGTTCTAAAGCTCTTTGGGAACCGCTTGCGTAGCCCCACACACCTGGGGGCTGCAGGCTTTCCTGCTGCCTTCAGCCTCAAAATCACCCTTTCCCACTTGGCGCCAAGCCAGGCCCAAAAATGGCCATATATCTGGAGATTTGTTCCACGCCCAAAGAGCCAGCAGGGAAAACTATGCCTTGTTCTAAAGCTCTTTGGGAACCGCTTGCGTAGCCCCACACACCTGCGGGCTGCAAGCTTTCCTGCTGCCTTCAGCCTCCAAACCACCCTTTCCCACTTGGCCCCACGCCAGGCACAAAAATGGCCATATGTCTGGAGACTGGTCTCAAGCCCAAAGAGCCAGCAGGGAAAACTATGCCTTGTTCTAAAGCTCTTTGGGAACCGCTTGTGTAGCCCCACACACCTGGGGGCTGCAGGCTTTTCTGGCACCTTCAGCCTCAAAACCACCCTTTCCCACATGGCGTCACGCCAGGCACAAAAATGGCCATATGTCTGGAGGTTGGTCCTACACCGAAAGAGCCAGCAGGGAAAACTATGCCTTGTTCTAAAGCTCTTTGGGAACCGCTTGCGTAGCCCCACACACCTGCGGGCTGCAGGCTTTCCTGCTGCCTTCAGCCTCAAAACCAGCCTTTCCCACTTGGCGCCGCGCCAGGCCCAAAAATGGCCATATGTCTGGAGACTGGTCCCACGCCCAAAGAGCCAGCAGGGAAAACTATGCCTTGTTCTAAAGCTCTTTGGGAACCACTTGCGTAGCCCCACACACCTGGAGGCTGCAGGCTTTCCTGCTGCCTTCAGCCTCAAAACCACCCTTTCCCACTTGGCGCCGCGCTAGGCCCAAAAATGGCAATATGTCTGGAGATTGGTCCCACGCCCAAAGAGCCAGCAGGGAAAACTATGCCTTGTTCTAAAGCTCTTTGGGAACCGCTTGCGTAGCCGCACACACCTGGGGGCTGCAGGCTTTCCTGCTGCCTTCAGCCTCAAAACCACCCTTTCCCACTTGGCGCCACGCAAGGCACAAAAATGGCCATATGTCTGGAGGTTGGTCCCACGCCCAAAGAGCCAGCAGGGAAAACTATGCCTTGTTCTAAAGCTCTTTGGGAACCGCTTGCGTAGCCCCACACACCTCGGGGCTGCAGGCTTTCCTGCTGCCTTCAGCCTCAAAACCACCCTTTCCCACGTGGCGCCACGCAAGGCACAAAAATGGCCATATGTCTGGAGGTTGGTCCCACGCCCAAAGAGCCAGAAGGGAATACTATGCCTTGTTCTAAAGCTCTTTGGGAACCGCTTGCGTAGCCCCACAGACCTGGGGGCTGCAGGCTTTCCTGCTGCCTTCAGCCTCAAAACCACCCTTTCCCACATGGCGCCGCGCCAGGCCCAAAAATGGCCATATATCTGGAGATTTGTTCCACGCCCAAAGAGCCAGCAGGGAAAACGATGCCTTGTTCTAAAGCTCTTTGGGAACCGCTTGCGTGGCCCCACACACCTGGGGGCTTGCAAGCTTTCCTGCTGCCTTCAGCCTCAAAACCACCCTTTCCCACTTGGCGCTGCGCCAGGCCCAAAAATGGCCATATGTCTGGAGACTGGACCCACGCCCAAAGAGCCAGCAGGGAAAACTATGCCTTGTTCTAAAGCTCTTTGGGAACAGCTTGCGTGGCCCCACAGACCTGGGGGCTGCAGGCTTTCCTGCTGCCTTCAGCCTCAAAACCACCCTTTCCCACTTGGCGTCGCGTCAGGCACAAAAATGGCTATATTTCTAGAGACTGGTCCCTTTCCCAAAGAGCCAGCAGGGAAAATTATGCCTTATTCTAAAGCTCTTTGGGAACCGCTTGTGTAGCCCCACACACCTGGGGGCTGCAGACTTTCCTGCTGCCTTCAGCCTCAAAACCATCGTCTGCAACTTGGCGTGCCGCCAGGCCCAAAAATGGCCATATGTCTGGAGGTTGGTCCCACGCCCAAAGAGCCAGCAGGGAAAACTATGCCTTGTTCTAAAGCTCTTTGGGAACCGCTTGCGTAGCCCCACACACCTGGGGGCTGCAGGCTTTCCTGCTGCCTTCAGCCTCAAAACCACCCTTTCCCACATGGCGTCACGCCAGGCACAAAAATGGCCATATGTCTGGAGGTTGGTCCCACGCCCAAAGAGCCAGCAGGGAAAACTATGCCTTGTTCTAAAGCTCTTTGGGAACCAATTGCGTAGCCCCACACAGCTGGAGGCTGCAGGCTTTCCTGCTGCCTTCAGCCTCAAAACCACCCTTTCCCACTTGGCGCCGCGCCAGGCACAAAAATGGCCATATGTCTGGAGACTGGTCGCACGCCCAAAGAGCCAGCAGGGAAAACTATGCCTTGTTCTAAAGCTCTTTGGGAACCACTTGCGTAGCCCCACACACCTGGGGGCTGCAGGCTTTCCTGCTGCCTTCAGCCTCAAAACCACCCTTTCCCACTTGGCGCCACGCAAGGCACAAAAATGGCCATATGTCTGGAGGTTGGTCCCACGCCCAAAGAGGCAGAAGGGAATACTATGCCTTGTTCTAAAGCTCTTTGGGAACCGCTTGCGTAGCCCCACAGACCTGGGGGCTGCAGGCTTTCCTGCTGCCTTCAGCCTCAAAACCACCCTTTCCCACTTGGCGCCGCGCTAGGCCCAAAAATGGCAATATGTCTGGAGATTGGTCCCACGCCCAAAGAGCCAGCAGGGAAAACTATGCCTTGTTCTAAAGCTCTTTGGGAACCGCTTGCGTAGCCCCACAGACCTGCGAGCTGCAGGCTTTCCTGCTGCCTTCAGCCTCAAAACCACCCTTTCCCACATGGCGCCACGCCAGGCACAAAAATGGCCATATGTCTGGAGGTTGGTCCCACGCCCAAAGAGCCAGCAGGGAAAACTATGCCTTGTTCTAAAGCTCTTTGGGAACCGCTTGCGTAGCCCCACACACCTGCGGGCTGCAGGCTTTCCTGCTGCCTTCAGCCTCAAAACCACCCTTTCCCACATGGCGTCACGCCAGGCACAAAAATGGCCATATGTCTGGAGGTTGGTCCCACGCCCAAAGAGCCAGCAGGGAAAACTATGCCTTGTTCTAAAGCTCTTTGGGAACCACTTGCGTAGCCCCACACACCTGGAGGCTGCAGGCTTTCCTGCTGCCTTCAGCCTCAAAACCACCCTTTCCCACTTGGCCCCGCGCCAGGCACAAAAATGGCCATATGTCTGGAGACTGGTCCCACGCCCAAAGAGCCAGCAGGGAAAACTATGCCTTGTTCTAAAGCTCTTTGGGAACCGCTTGCGTAGCCCCACAGACCTCGGGGCTGCAGGCTTTCCTGCTGCCTTCAGCCTCAAAACCACCCTTTCCCACTTGGCGCCACGCAAGGCACAAAAATGGCCATATGTCTGGAGGTTGGTCCCACGCCCAAAGAGCCAGAAGGGAATACTATGCCTTGTTCTAAAGCTCTTTGGGAACCGCTTGCGTAGCCCCACAGACCTGGGGGCTGCAGGCTTTCCTGCTGCCTTCAGCCTCAAAACCACCCTTTCCCACTTGGCGCCGCGCTAGGCCCAAAAATGGCAATATGTCTGGAGATTGGTCCCACGCCCAAAGAGCCAGCAGGGAAAACTATGCCTTGTTCTAAAGCTCTTTGGGAACCGCTTGCGTGGCCCCACACACCTGGGGGCTGCAGGCTTTCCTGCTGCCTTCAGCCTCAAAACCACCCTTTCCCACTTGGCGCCACGCAAGGCACAAAAATGGCCATATGTCTGGAGGTTGGTCCCACGCCCAAAGAGCCAGCAGGGAAAACTATGCCTTGTTCTAAAGCTCTTTGGGAACCGCTTGCGTAGCCCCACACACCTCGGGGCTGCAGGCTTTCCTGCTGCCTTCAGCCTCAAAACCACCCTTTCCCACTTGGCGCCACGCAAGGCACAAAAATGGCCATATGTCTGGAGGTTGGTCCCACGCCCAAAGAGCCAGAAGGGAATACTATGCCTTGTTCTAAAGCTCTTTGGGAACCGCTTGCGTAGCCCCACACACCTGGGGGCTGCAGGCTTTCCTGCTGCCTTCAGCCTCAAAACAATCCTTTCCCATATGGCGCCGCGCCAGGCCCAAAAATGGCCATATATCTGGAGATTTGTTCCACGCCCAAAGAGCCAGCAGGGAAAACGATGCCTTGTTCTAAAGCTCTTTGGGAACCGCTTGCGTGGCCCCAGAGACCTGGGGGCTTGCAAGCTTTCCTGCTGCCTTCAGCCTCAAAACCACCCTTTCCCACTTGGCGCTGCGCCAGGCCCAAAAATGGCCATATGTCTGGAGACTGGACCCACGCCCAAAGAGCCAGCAGGGAAAACTATGCCTTGTTCTAAAGCTCTTTGGGAACAGCTTGCGTGGCCCCACAGACCTGGGGGCTGCAGGCTTTCCTGCTGCCTTCAGCCTCAAAACCACCCTTTCCCACTTGGCGTCGCGTCAGGCACAAAAATGGCTATATTTCTAGAGACTGGTCCCTTTCCCAAAGAGCCAGCAGGGGAAATTATGCCTTATTCTAAAGCTCTTTGGGAACCGCTTGTGTAGCCCCACACACCTGGGGGCTGCAGACTTTCCTGCTGCCTTCAGCCTCAAAACCATCGTCTGCAACTTGGCGTGCCGCCAGGCCCAAAAATGGCCATATGTCTGGAGGTTGGTCCCACGCCCAAAGAGCCAGCAGGGAAAACTATGCCTTGTTCTAAAGCTCTTTGGGAACAGCTTGCGTGGCCCCACAGACCTGGGGGCTGCAGGCTTTCCTGCTGCCTTCAGCCTCAAAACCACCCTTTCCCACTTGGCGTCGCGTCAGGCACAAAAATGGCTATATTTCTAGAGACTGGTCCCTTTCCCAAAGAGCCAGCAGGGAAAATTATGCCTTATTCTAAAGCTCTTTGGGAACCGCTTGTGTAGCCCCACACACCTGGGGGCTGCAGACTTTCCTGCTGCCTTCAGCCTCAAAACCATCGTCTGCAACTTGGCGTGCCGCCAGGCCCAAAAATGGCCATATGTCTGGAGGTTGGTCCCACGCCCAAAGAGCCAGCAGGGAAAACTATGCCTTGTTCTAAAGCTCTTTGGGAACCGCTTGCGTAGCCCCACACACCTGCGGGCTGCAGGCTTTCCTGCTGCCTTCAGCCTCAAAACCACCCTTTCCCACATGGCGTCACGCCAGGCACAAAAATGGCCATATGTCTGGAGGTTGGTCCCACGCCCAAAGAGCCAGCAGGGAAAACTATGCCTTGTTCTAAAGCTCTTTGGGAACCACTTGCGTAGCCCCACACAGCTGGAGGCTGCAGGCTTTCCTGCTGCCTTCAGCCTCAAAACCACCCTTTCCCACTTGGCGCCGCGCCAGGCACAAAAATGGCCATATGTCTGGAGACTGGTCGCACGCCCAAAGAGCCAGCAGGGAAAACTATGCCTTGTTCTAAAGCTCTTTGGGAACCACTTGCGTAGCCCCACACACCTGGGGGCTGCAGGCTTTCCTGCTGCCTTCAGCCTCAAAACCACCCTTTCCCACTTGGCGCCACGCAAGGCACAAAAATGGCCATATGTCTGGAGGTTGGTCCCACGCCCAAAGAGGCAGAAGGGAATACTATGCCTTGTTCTAAAGCTCTTTGGGAACCGCTTGCGTAGCCCCACAGACCTGGGGGCTGCAGGCTTTCCTGCTGCCTTCAGCCTCAAAACCACCCTTTCCCACTTGGCGCCGCGCTAGGCCCAAAAATGGCAATATGTCTGGAGATTGGTCCCACGCCCAAAGAGCCAGCAGGGAAAACTATGCCTTGTTCTAAAGCTCTTTGGGAACCGCTTGCGTAGCCCCACAGACCTGCGAGCTGCAGGCTTTCCTGCTGCCTTCAGCCTCAAAACCACCCTTTCCCACATGGCGCCACGCAAGGCACAAAAATGGCCATATGTCTGGAGGTTGGTCCCACGCCCAAAGAGCCAGCAGGGAAAACTATGCCTTGTTCTAAAGCTCTTTGGGAACCGCTTGCGTAGCCCCACACACCTGCGGGCTGCAGGCTTTCCTGCTGCCTTCAGCCTCAAAACCACCCTTTCCCACATGGCGTCACGCCAGGCACAAAAATGGCCATATGTCTGGAGGTTGGTCCCACGCCCAAAGAGCCAGCAGGGAAAACTATGCCTTGTTCTAAAGCTCTTTGGGAACCACTTGCGTAGCCCCACAGACCTGCGGGCTGCAGGCTTTCCTGCTGCCTTCAGCCTCAAAACCACCCTTTCCCACTTGGCCCCGCGCCAGGCACAAAAATGGCCATATGTCTGGAGACTGGTCCCACGCCCAAAGAGCCAGCAGGGAAAACTATGCCTTGTTCTAAAGCTCTTTGGGAACCGCTTGCGTAGCCCCACAGACCTGGGGGCTGCAGGCTTTCCTGCTGCCTTCAGCCTCAAAACCACCCTTTCCCACTTGGCGCCACGCAAGGCACAAAAATGGCCATATGTCTGGAGGTTGGTCCCACGCCCAAAGAGCCAGAAGGGAATACTATGCCTTGTTCTAAAGCTCTTTGGGAACCGCTTGCGTAGCCCCACAGACCTGGGGGCTGCAGGCTTTCCTGCTGCCTTCAGCCTCAAAACCACCCTTTCCCACTTGGCGCCGCGCTAGGCCCAAAAATGGCAATATGTCTGGAGATTGGTCCCACGCCCAAAGAGCCAGCAGGGAAAACTATGCCTTGTTCTAAAGCTCTTTGGGAACCGCTTGCGTGGCCCCACACACCTGGGGGCTGCAGGCTTTCCTGCTGCCTTCAGCCTCAAAACCACCCTTTCCCACTTGGCGCCACGCATGGCACAAAAATGGCCATATGTCTGGAGGTTGGTCCCACGCCCAAAGAGCCAGCAGGGAAAACTATGCCTTGTTCTAAAGCTCTTTGGGAACCGCTTGCGTAGCCCCACACACCTCGGGGCTGCAGGCTTTCCTGCTGCCTTCAGCCTCAAAACCACCCTTTCCCACTTGGCGCCACGCAAGGCACAAAAATGGCCATATGTCTGGAGGTTGGTCCCACGCCCAAAGAGCCAGAAGGGAATACTATGCCTTGTTCTAAAGCTCTTTGGGAACCGCTTGCGTAGCCCCACACACCTGCGGGCTGCAGGCTTTCCTGCTGCCTTCAGCCTCAAAACAATCCTTTCCCATATGGCGCCGCGCCAGGCCCAAAAATGGCCATATATCTGGAGATTTGTTCCACGCCCAAAGAGCCAGCAGGGAAAACGATGCCTTGTTCTAAAGCTCTTTGGGAACCGCTTGCGTGGCCCCAGAGACCTGGGGGCTTGCAAGCTTTCCTGCTGCCTTCAGCCTCAAAACCACCCTTTCCCACTTGGCGCTGCGCCAGGCCCAAAAATGGCCATATGTCTGGAGACTGGACCCACGCCCAAAGAGCCAGCAGGGAAAACTATGCCTTGTTCTAAAGCTCTTTGGGAACAGCTTGCGTGGCCCCACAGACCTGGGGGCTGCAGGCTTTCCTGCTGCCTTCAGCCTCAAAACCACCCTTTCCCACTTGGCGTCGCGTCAGGCACAAAAATGGCTATATTTCTAGAGACTGGTCCCTTTCCCAAAGAGCCAGCAGGGAAAATTATGCCTTATTCTAAAGCTCTTTGGGAACCGCTTGTGTAGCCCCACACACCTCGGGGCTGCAGGCTTTCCTGCTGCCTTCAGCCTCAAAACCACCCTTTCTCACTTGGCGCCACGCAAGGCACAAAAATGGCCATATGTCTGGAGGTTGGTCCCACTCCCAAAGAGGCAGAAGGGAATACAATGCCTTGTTCTAAAGCTCTTTGGGAACCGCTTGCGTAGCCCCACACACCTGGGGGCTGCAAGCTTTCCTGCTGCCTTCAGCCTCAAAACCACCCTTTCCCACTTGGCGCCGCGCTAGGCCCAAAAATGGCAATATGTCTGGAGATTGGTCCCACGCCCAAAGAGCCAGCAGGGAAAACTATGCCTTGTTCTAAAGCTCTTTGAGAACCGCTTGCGTAGCCCCACAGACCTGCGAGCTGCAGGCTTTCCTGCTGCCTTCAGCCTCAAAACCACCCTTTCCCACATGGCGCCACGCAAGGCACAAAAATGGCCATATGTCTGGAGGTTGGTCCCACGCCCAAAGAGCCAGCAGGGAAAACTATGCCTTGTTCTAAAGCTCTTTGGGAACCGCTTGCGTAGCCCCACACACCTGCGGGCTGCAGGCTTTCCTGCTGCCTTCAGCCTCAAAACCACCCTTTCCCACATGGCGTCACGCCAGGCACAAAAATGGCCATATGTCTGGAGGTTGGTCCCACGCCCAAAGAGCCAGCAGGGAAAACTATGCCTTGTTCTAAAGCTCTTTGGGAACCACTTGCGTAGCCCCACACACCTGGAGGCTGCAGGCTTTCCTGCTGCCTTCAGCCTCAAAACCACCCTTTCCCACTTGGCCCCGCGCCAGGCACAAAAATGGCCATATGTCTGGAGACTGGTCCCACGCCCAAAGAGCCAGCAGGGAAAACTATGCCTTGTTCTAAAGCTCTTTGGGAACCGCTTGCGTAGCCCCACACACCTCGGGGCTGCAGGCTTTCCTGCTGCCTTCAGCCTCAAAACCACCCTTTCCCACTTGGCGCCACGCAAGGCACAAAAATGGCCATATGTCTGGAGGTTGGTCCCACGCCCAAAGAGCCAGAAGGGAATACTATGCCTTGTTCTAAAGCTCTTTGGGAACCGCTTGCGTAGCCCCACAGACCTGGGGGCTGCAGGCTTTCCTGCTGCCTTCAGCCTCAAAACAATCCTTTCCCACATGGCGCCGCGCCAGGCCCAAAAATGGCCATATATCTGGAGATTTGTTCCACGCCCAAAGAGCCAGCAGGGAAAACGATGCCTTGTTCTAAAGCTCTTTGGGAACCGCTTGCGTGGCCCCAGAGACGTGGGGGCTTGCAAGCTTTCCTGCTGCCTTCAGCCTCAAAACCACCCTTTCCCACTTGGCGCTGCGCCAGGCCCAAAAATGGCCATATGTCTGGAGACTGGTCCCACGCCCAAAGAGCCAGCAGGGAAAACTATGCCTTGTTCTAAAGCTCTTTGGGAACAGCTTGCGTGGCCCCACAGACCTGGGGGCTGCAGGCTTTCCTGCTGCCTTCAGCCTCAAAACCACCCTTTCCCACTTGGCGTCGCGTCAGGCACAAAAATGGCTATATTTCTAGAGACTGGTCCCTTTCCCAAAGAGCCAGCAGGGAAAACTATGCCTTGTTCTAAAGCTCTTTGGGAACCGCTTGCATAGCCCCACACACCTGGGGGCTGCAGACTTTCCTGCTGCCTTCAGCCTCAAAAACCACCCTTTCCCACATGGCGTCGCGCCAGGCACAAAAATGGCTATATTTCTGGAGACTGGTCCCTTTCCCAAAGAGCCAGCAGGGAAAACTATGCCTTGTTCTAAAGCTCTTTGGGAACCGCTTGCGTAGCCCCACACACCTGGGGGCTGCAGACTTTCCTGCTGCCTTCAGCCTCAAAACCATCGTCTGCAACTTGGCGTCACGCCAGGCACAAAAATGGCCATATGTCTGGAGGTTGGTCCCACGCCCAAAGAGCCAGCAGGGAAAACTATGCCTTGTTCTAAAGCTGTTTGGGAACCGCTTGCGTAGCCCCACACACCTGGGGGCTGCAGGCTTTCCTGCTGCCTTCAGCCTCAAAACCACCCTTTCCCACTTGGCGCCGCGCCAGGCACAAAAATGGCCATATGTCTGGAGACTGGTCCCACGCCCAAAGAGCCAGCAGGGAAAACTATGCCTTGTTCTAAAGCTCTTTGGGAACCACTTGCGTAGCCCCACACACCTGGGGGCTGCAGGCTTTCCTGCTGCCTTCAGCCTCAAAACCACCCTTTCCCACTTGGCGTCGCGTCAGGCACAAAAATGGCCATATGTCTGGAGGTTGGTCCCACGCCCAAAGAGCCAGAAGGGAATACTATGCCTTGTTCTAAAGCTCTTTGGGAACCGCTTGCGTAGCCCCACAGACCTGGGGGCTGCAGGCTTTCCTGCTGCCTTCAGCCTCAAAATCACCCTTTCCCACTTGGCGCCGCGCCAGGCCCAAAAATGGCCATATATCTGGAGATTTGTTCCACGCCCAAAGAGCCAGCAGGGAAAACTATGCCTTGTTCTAAAGCTCTTTGGGAACCGCTTGCGTGGCCCCAGAGACCTGGGGGCTTGCAAGCTTTCCTGCTGCCTTCAGCCTCAAAACCACCCTTTCCCACTTAGCGCTGCGCCAGGCCCAAAAATGGCCATATGTCTGGAGACTGGTCCCACGCCCAAAGAGCCAGCAGGGAAAACTATGCCTTGTTCTAAAGCTCTTTGGGAACCGCTTGCGTAGCCCCACACACCTGGAGGCTGCAGGCTTTCCTGCTGCCTTCAGCCTCAAAACCACCCTTTCCCACTTGGCGCCGCGCCAGGCCCAAAAATGGCAATATGTCTGGAGACTGGTCCCACGCCCAAAGAGCCAGCAGGGAAAACTATGCCTTGTTCTAAAGCTCTTTGGGAACCGCTTGCGTAGCCCCACAGACCTGAGGGCTGCAGGCTTTCCTGCTGCCTTCAGCCTCAAAACCACCCTTTCCCACTTGGCGCCACGCAAGGCACAAAAATGGCCATATGTCTGGAGGTTGGTCCCACGCCCAAAGAGCCAGCAGGGAAAACTATGCCTTGTTCTAAAGCTCTTTGGGAACCGCTTGCGTAGCCCCACAGACCTGGGGGCTGCAGGCTTTCCTGCTGCCTTCAGCCTCAAAACCACCCTTTCCCACATGGCGTCACGCCAGGCACAAAAATGGCCATATGTCTGGAGGTTGGTCCCACGCCCAAAGAGCCAGCAGGGAAAACTATGCCTTGTTCTAAAGCTCTTTGGGAACCACTTGCGTAGCCCCACACAACTGGAGGCTGCAGGCTTTCCTGCTGCCTTCAGCCTCAAAACCACCCTTTCCCACTTGGCGCCACGCAAGGCACAAAAATGGCCATATGTCTGGAGACTGGTCCCACGCCCAAAGAGCCAGCAGGGAAAACTATGCCTTGTTCTAAAGCTCTTTGGGAACCGCTTGCGTAGCCCCACAGACCTGGGGGCTGCAAGCTTTCCTGCTGCCTTCAGCCTCAAAACAACCCTTTCCCACTTGGCGTCATGCCAGGCACAAAAATGGCCATATGTCTGGAGACTGGTCTCACGCCCAAAGAGCCAGCAGGGAAAACTATGCCTTGTTCTAAAGCTCTTTGGGAACCGCTTGTGTAGCCCCACACACCTGGGGGCTGCAGCCTTTTCTGGCACCTTCAGCCTCAAAACCACCCTTTCCCACATGGCGTCACGCCAGGCCCAAAAATGGCCATATGTCTGGAGATTGGTCCTACACCGAAAGAGCCAGCAGGGAAAACTATGCCTTGTTCTAAAGCTCTTTGGGAACCGCTTGCGTAGCCCCACACACCTGCGGGCTGCAGGCTTTCCTGCTGCCTTCAGCCTCAAAACCAGCCTTTCCCACTTCGCGCCGCGCCAGGCCCAAAAATGGCCATATGTCTGGAGACTGGTCCCACGCCCAAAGAGCCAGCAGGGAAAACTATGCCTTGTTCTAAAGCTCTTTGGGAACCACTTGCGTAGCCCCACACACCTGGAGGCTGCAGGCTTTCCTGCTGCCTTCAGCCTCAAAACCACCCTTTCCCACTTGGCGCCGCGCTAGGCCCAAAAATGGCAATATGTCTGGAGATTGGTCCCACGCCCAAAGAGCCAGCAGGGAAAACTATGCCTTGTTCTAAAGCTCTTTGGGAACCGCTTGCGTAGCCCCACAGACCTGGGGGCTGCAGGCTTTCCTGCTGCCTTCAGCCTCAAAACCACCCTTTCCCACTTGGCGCCACGCAAGGCACAAAAATGGCCATATGTCTGGAGGTTGGTCCCACGCCCAAAGAGCCAGCAGGGAAAACTATGCCTTGTTCTAAAGCTCTTTGGGAACCGCTTGCGTAGCCCCACACACCTGGGGGCTGCAGACTTTTCTGGCACCTTCAGCCTCAAAACCACCCTTTCCCACATGGCGTCACGCCAGGCCCAAAAATGGCCATATGTCTGGAGACTGGTCCCACGCCCAAAGAGCCAGCAGGGAAAACTATGCCTTGTTCTAAAGCTCTTTGGGAACCACTTGCGTAGCCCCACACACCTGGAGGCTGCAGGCTTTCCTGCTGCCTTCAGCCTCAAAACCACCCTTTCCCACTTGGCCCCGCGCCAGGCACAAAAATGGCCATATGTCTGGAGACTGGTCCCACGCCCAAAGAGCCAGCAGGGAAAACTATGCCTTGTTCTAAAGCTCTTTGGGAACCGCTTGCGTAGCCCCACACACCTGGGGGCTGCAGGCTTTTCTGGCACCTTCAGCCTCAAAACCACCCTTTCCCACATGGCGTCACGTCAGGCACAAAAATGGCCATATGTCTGGAGGTTGGTCCCACGCCCAAAGAGCCAGCAGGGAAAACTATGCCTTGTTCTAAAGCTCTTTGGGAACCGCTTGCGTAGCCCCACACACCTGGGGACTGCAGGCTTTCCTGCTCTCTTCAGCTTCAAAACCACCCTTTCCCACATGGCGTCACGCCAGGCACAAAAATCGCCATATGTCTGGAGGTTGGTTCCACGCCCAAAGAGCCAGCAGGGAATACTATGCCTTGTTCTAAAGCTCTTTGGGAACCGCTTGCGTAGCCCCACACACCTGGGGGCTGCAGGCTTTCCTGCTGCCTTCAGCCTCAAAACCACCCTTTCCCACTTGGCGTCACGCCAGGCACAAAAATGGCCATATGTCTGGAGACTGATCCCACGCCCAAAGAGCCAGCGGGGAAAACTATGCCTTGTTCTAAAGCTCTTTGGGAACCGCTTGCGTAGCCCCACACACCTGGGGGCTGCAGGCTTTCCTGCTGCCTTCAGCCTCAAAACGACCCTTTCCCGCATGGCGCCACGCCAGGCCCAAAAATGGCCATATGTCTGGAGGTTGATCCCACGCCGAAAGAGCCAGCAGGGAAAACTATGCCTTGTTCT
The DNA here is from genome assembly GCF_963924245.1 of Chroicocephalus ridibundus. Classification (NCBI taxonomy): domain Eukaryota; kingdom Metazoa; phylum Chordata; class Aves; order Charadriiformes; family Laridae; genus Chroicocephalus; species Chroicocephalus ridibundus. Next base: position 958,962 of record NW_026961728.1, read on the forward strand.
AAAGCTCTTTGGGAACTGCTTGCGTAGCCCCACACACCTGGGGGCTGCAGGCTTTTCTGGCACCTTCAGCCTCAAAACCACCCTTTCCCACATGGCGTCACGCCAGGCCCAAAAATGGCCATATGTCTGGAGGTTGATCCCACGCCCAAAGAGCCAGCAGGGAAAATTATGCCTTGTACTGAAGCTCTTTGGGAACCGCTTGCGTAGCCCCACACACCTGGGGGCTGCAGGCTTTCCTGCTGCCTTCAGCCTCAAAACCACCCTTTCCCACATGGCGCCAAGTCAGGCCCAAAAATGGCCATATGTCTGGAGACTGGTCCCACGCCCAAAGAGCCAGCAGGGAAAACTATGCCTTGTTCTAAAGCTCTTTAGGACCGCTTGCGTAGCCCCACAGACCTGGGGGCTGCAGGCTTTCCTGCTGCCTTCAGCCTCAAAAGCACCCTTTCCCACTTGGCGCCACGCCAGGCACAAAAATGGCCATATGTCTGGAGACTGGTCCCACGCCCAAAGAGCCAGCAGGGAAAACTATGCCTTGTTCTAAAGCTCTTTGGGAACCGCTTGCGTAGCCCCACAGACCTGGGGGCTGCAAGCTTTCCTGCTGCCTTCAGCCTCAAAACCACCCTTTCCCACTTGGCCCCACGCCAGGCACAAAAATGGCCATATGTCTGGAGACTGGTCTCACGCCCAAAGAGCCAGCAGGGAAAACTATGCCTTGTTCTAAAGCTCTTTGGGAACCGCTTGTGTAGCCCCACACACCTGGGGGCTGCAGGCTTTTCTGGCACCTTCAGCCTCAAAACCACCCTTTCCCACATGGCGTCACGCCAGGCCCAAAAATGGCCATATGTCTGGAGATTGGTCCTACACCGAAAGAGCCAGCAGGGAAAACTATGCCTTGTTCTAAAGCTCTTTGGGAACCGCTTGCGTAGCCCCACACACCTGCGGGCTGCAGGCTTTCCTGCTGCCTTCAGCCTCAAAACCACCCTTTCCCACTTCGCGCCGCGCCAGGCCCAAAAATGGCCATATGTCTGGAGACTGGTCCCACGCCCAAAGAGCCAGCAGGGAAAACTATGCCTTGTTCTAAAGCTCTTTGGGAACCACTTGCGTAGCCCCACACACCTGGAGGCTGCAGGCTTTCCTGCTGCCTTCAGCCTCAAAACCACCCTTTCCCACTTGGCGCCGCGCTAGGCCCAAAAATGGCAATATGTCTGGAGATTGGTCCCACGCCCAAAGAGCCAGCAGGGAAAACTATGCCTTGTTCTAAAGCTCTTTGGGAACCGCTTGCGTAGCCCCACAGACCTGGGGGCTGCAGGCTTTCCTGCTGCCTTCAGCCTCAAAACCAGCCTTTCCCACTTCGCGCCGCGCCAGGCCCAAAAATGGCCATATGTCTGGAGGTTGGTCCCACGCCCAAAGAGCCAGCAGGGAAAACTATGCCTTGTTCTAAAGCTCTTTGGGAACCGCTTGCGTAGCCCCACACACCTGCGGGCTGCAGGCTTTCCTGCTGCCTTCAGCCTCAAAACCACCCTTTCCCACATGGCGTCACGCCAGGCCCAAAAATGGCCATATGTCTGGAGGTTGGTCCCACGCCCAAAGAGCCAGCAGGGAAAACTATGCCTTGTTCTAAAGCTCTTTGGGAACCACTTGCGTAGCCCCACACACCTGGAGGCTGCAGGCTTTCCTGCTGCCTTCAGCCTCAAAACCACCCTTTCCCACATGGCGTCACGCCAGGCCCAAAAATGGCCATATGTCTGGAGACTGGTCCCACGCCCAAAGAGCCAGCAGGGAAAACTATGCCTTGTTCTAAAGCTCTTTGGGAACCGCTTGCGTAGCCCCACACACCTGGGGGCTGCAGGCTTTCCTGCTGCCTTCAGCCTCAAAACCACCCTTTCCCACTTGGCGCCACGCAAGGCACAAAAATGGCCATATGTCTGGAGGTTGGTCCCACGCCCAAAGAGCCAGAAGGGAATACTAAGCCTTCTTCTAAAGCTCTTTGGGAACCGCTTGCGTAGCCCAACAGACCTGGGGGCTGCAGGCTTTCCTGCTGCCTTCAGCCTCAAAACAATCCTTTCCCACATGGCGCCGCGCCAGGCCCAAAAATGGCCATATATCTGGAGATTTGTTCCACGCCCAAAGAGCCAGCAGGGAAAACTATGCCTTGTTCTAAAGCTCTTTTGGAACCGCTTGCGTGGCCCCAGAGACCTGGGGGCTTGGAAGCTTTCCTGCTGCCTTCAGCCTCAAAACCACCCTTTCCCACTTGGCGCTGCGCCAGGCACAAAAATGGCCATATGTCTGGAGACTGGTCCCACGCCCAAAGAGCCAGCATGGAAAACTATGCCTTGTTCTAAAGCTCTTTGGGAACCGCTTGCGTAGCCCCACAGACCTGGGGGCTGCAGACTTTCCTGCTGCCTTCAGCCTCAAAACCATCGTCTGCAACTTGGCGTGCCGCCAGGCCCAAAAATGGCCATATGTCTGGAGGTTGGTCCCACGCCCAAAGAGCCAGCAGGGAAAACTATGCCTTGTTCTAAAGCTCTTTGGGAACCACTTGCGTAGCCCCACACACCTGCGGGCTGCAGGCTTTCCTGCTGCCTTCAGCCTCAAAACCACCCTTTCCCACATGGCGTCACGCCAGGCACAAAAATGGCCATATGTCTGGAGGTTGGTCCCACGCCCAAAGAGCCAGCAGGGAAAACTATGCCTTGTTCTAAAGCTCTTTGGGAACCACTTGCGTAGCCCCACACACCTGGGGGCTGCAGGCTTTCCTGCTGCCTTCAGCCTCAAAACCACCCTTTCCCACTTGGCGCCGCGCCAGGCACAAAAATGGCCATATGTCTGGAGACTGGTCCCACGCCCAAAGAGCCAGCAGGGAAAACTATGCCTTGTTCTAAAGCTCTTTGGGAACCACTTGCGTAGCCCCACACACCTCGGGGCTGCAGGCTTTCCTGCTGCCTTCAGCCTCAAAACCACCCTTTCGCACTTGGCGCCACGCAAGGCACAAAAATGGCCATATGTCTGGAGGTTGGTCCCACGCCCAAAGAGCCAGAAGGGAATACTATGCCTTGTTCTAAAGCTCTTTGGGAACCGCTTGCGTAGCCCCACAGACCTGGGGGCTGCAGGTTTTCCTGCTGCCTTCAGCCTCAAAACCACCCTTTCCCAATTGGCGCCACGCCAGGCCCAAAAATGGCCATATGGGTGGAGATTGGTCCCACGCCCAAAGAGACAGCAGGGAAAACTATGCCTTGTTCTAAAGGTCTTTGGGAACCGCTTGCGTAGCCCCACACACCTGGAGGCTGCAGGCTTTCCTGCTGCCTTCAGCCTCAAAACTACCCTTTCCCACATGGCGCTGCGCCAGGCACAAAAATGGCCATATATCTGGAGATTGGTCCCACGCCCAAAGAGCCAGCAGGGAAAACTATGCCTTGTTCTAAAGCTCTTTGGGAACCGCTTGCGTGGCCCCACACACCTTGGGGCTGCAAGCTTTCCTGCTGCCTTCAGCCTCAAAACCACCCTTTCCCACTTGGTCCCACGCCAGGCACAAAAATGGCCATATGTCTGGCGACTGGTCCCACGCCCAAAGAGCCAGCAGGGAAAACTATGCCTTGTTCTAAAGCTCTTTGGGAACCGCTTGCGTAGCCCCACACACCTGGGGGCTGCAGGCTTTCCTGGCACCTTCTGCCTCAAAACCACCCTTTCCCACATGGCGTCACGCCAGGCCCAAAAATGGCCATATGTCTGGAGACTGGTCCCACGCCCAAAGAGCCAGCAGGGAAAACTATGCCTTGTTCTAAAGCTCTTTGGGAACCGCTTGCGTAGCCCCACACACCTGCGAGCTGCAGGCTTTCCTGCTGCCTTCAGCCTCAAAACCACCATTTCCCACTTGGCGCCGTGCCAGGCCCAAAAATGGCCATATATCTGGAGACTGGTCCCACGCCCAAAGAGCCAGCAGGGAAAACTGTGCCTTGTTCTAAAGCTCTTTGGGAACCGATTGCGTAGCCCCACACACCTGGGGGCTGCAGGCTTTCCTGCTGCCTTCAGCCTCAAAACCAGCCTTTCCCACTTCGCGCCGCGCCAGGCCCAAAAATGGCCATATGTCTGGAGGTTGGTCCCACGCCCAAAGAGCCAGCAGGGAAAACTATGCCTTGTTCTAAAGCTCTTTGGGAACCGCTTGCGTAGCCCCACACACCTGCGGGCTGCAGGCTTTCCTGCTGCCTTCAGCCTCAAAACCACCCTTTCCCACATGGCGTCACGCCAGGCCCAAAAATGGCCATATGTCTGGAGGTTGGTCCCACGCCCAAAGAGCCAGCAGGGAAAACTATGCCTTGTTCTAAAGCTCTTTGGGAACCACTTGCGTAGCCCCACACACCTGGAGGCTGCAGGCTTTCCTGCTGCCTTCAGCCTCAAAACCACCCTTTCCCACATGGCGTCACGCCAGGCCCAAAAATGGCCATATGTCTGGAGACTGGTCCCACGCCCAAAGAGCCAGCAGGGAAAACTATGCCTTGTTCTAAAGCTCTTTGGGAACCGCTTGCGTAGCCCCACACACCTGGGGGCTGCAGGCTTTCCTGCTGCCTTCAGCCTCAAAACCACCCTTTCCCACTTGGCGCCACGCAAGGCACAAAAATGGCCATATGTCTGGAGGTTGGTCCCACGCCCAAAGAGCCAGAAGGGAATACTAAGCCTTCTTCTAAAGCTCTTTGGGAACCGCTTGCGTAGCCCAACAGACCTGGGGGCTGCAGGCTTTCCTGCTGCCTTCAGCCTCAAAACAATCCTTTCCCACATGGCGCCGCGCCAGGCCCAAAAATGGCCATATATCTGGAGATTTGTTCCACGCCCAAAGAGCCAGCAGGGAAAACTATGCCTTGTTCTAAAGCTCTTTTGGAACCGCTTGCGTGGCCCCAGAGACCTGGGGGCTTGGAAGCTTTCCTGCTGCCTTCAGCCTCAAAACCACCCTTTCCCACTTGGCGCTGCGCCAGGCACAAAAATGGCCATATGTCTGGAGACTGGTCCCACGCCCAAAGAGCCAGCAGGGAAAACTATGCCTTGTTCTAAAGCTCTTTGGGAACCGCTTGCGTAGCCCCACAGACCTGGGGGCTGCAGACTTTCCTGCTGCCTTCAGCCTCAAAACCATCGTCTGCAACTTGGCGTGCCGCCAGGCCCAAAAATGGCCATATGTCTGGAGGTTGGTCCCACGCCCAAAGAGCCAGCAGGGAAAACTATGCCTTGTTCTAAAGCTCTTTGGGAACCACTTGCGTAGCCCCACACACCTGCGGGCTGCAGGCTTTCCTGCTGCCTTCAGCCTCAAAACCACCCTTTCCCACATGGCGTCACGCCAGGCACAAAAATGGCCATATGTCTGGAGGTTGGTCCCACGCCCAAAGAGCCAGCAGGGAAAACTATGCCTTGTTCTAAAGCTCTTTGGGAACCACTTGCGTAGCCCCACACACCTGGGGGCTGCAGGCTTTCCTGCTGCCTTCAGCCTCAAAACCACCCTTTCCCACTTGGCGCCGCGCCAGGCACAAAAATGGCCATATGTCTGGAGACTGGTCCCACGCCCAAAGAGCCAGCAGGGAAAACTATGCCTTGTTCTAAAGCTCTTTGGGAACCACTTGCGTAGCCCCACACACCTGGGGGCTGCAGGCTTTCCTGCTGCCTTCAGCCTCAAAACCACCCTTTCGCACTTGGCGCCACGCAAGGCACAAAAATGGCCATATGTCTGGAGGTTGGTCCCACGCCCAAAGAGCCAGAAGGGAATACTATGCCTTGTTCTAAAGCTCTTTGGGAACCGCTTGCGTAGCCCCACAGACCTGGGGGCTGCAGGTTTTCCTGCTGCCTTCAGCCTCAAAACCACCCTTTCCCAATTGGCGCCACGCCAGGCCCAAAAATGGCCATATGGCTGGAGATTGGTCCCACGCCCAAAGAGACAGCAGGGAAAACTATGCCTTGTTCTAAAGGTCTTTGGGAACCGCTTGCGTAGCCCCACACACCTGGAGGCTGCAGGCTTTCCTGCTGCCTTCAGCCTCAAAACTACCCTTTCCCACATGGCGCTGCGCCAGGCACAAAAATGGCCATATATCTGGAGATTGGTCCCACGCCCAAAGAGCCAGCAGGGAAAACTATGCCTTGTTCTAAAGCTCTTTGGGAACCGCTTGCGTGGCCCCACACACCTTGGGGCTGCAAGCTTTCCTGCTGCCTTCAGCCTCAAAACCACCCTTTCCCAATTGGTCCCACGCCAGGCACAAAAATGGCCATATGTCTGGCGACTGGTCCCACGCCCAAAGAGCCAGCAGGGAAAACTATGCCTTGTTCTAAAGCTCTTTGGGAACCGCTTGCGTAGCCCCACACACCTGGGGGCTGCAGGCTTTCCTGGCACCTTCTGCCTCAAAACCACCCTTTCCCACATGGCGTCACGCCAGGCCCAAAAATGGCCATATGTCTGGAGACTGGTCCCACGCCCAAAGAGCCAGCAGGGAAAACTATGCCTTGTTCTAAAGCTCTTTGGGAACCGCTTGCGTAGCCCCACACACCTGCGAGCTGCAGGCTTTCCTGCTGCCTTCAGCCTCAAAACCACCATTTCCCACTTGGCGCCGTGCCAGGCCCAAAAATGGCCATATATCTGGAGACTGGTCCCACGCCCAAAGAGCCAGCAGGGAAAACTGTGCCTTGTTCTAAAGCTCTTTGGGAACCGATTGCGTAGCCCCACACACCTGGGGGCTGCAGGCTTTCCTGCTGCCTTCAGCCTCAAAACCACCATTTCCCACTTGGCGCCGTGCCAGGCCCAAAAATGGCCATATATCTGGAGACTGGTCCCACGCCCAAAGAGCCAGCAGGGAAAACTATGCCTTGTTCTAAAGCTCTTTGGGAACCGCTTGGTTGGCCCCAGAGACCTGCGGGCTGCAAGCTTTCCTGCTGCCTTCAGCCTCAAAACCACCCTTTCCCACTTGGCGCCGCGCCAGGCCCAAAAATGTCCATATGGCTGGAGATTGCTCCCACGCCCAAAGAGCCAGCAGGGAAAACTATGCCTTGTTCTAAAGCTCTTTGGGAACCGCTTGCGTAGCCCCACAGACCTGCGGGCTGCATGCTTTCCTGCTGCATTCAGCCTGAAAACTACCCTTTCCCACATGGCGCTGCGCCAGGCACAAAAATGGCCATATGTCTGGAGATTGGTCCCACGCCCAAAGAGCCAGCAGGGAAAACTATGCCTTGTTCTAAAGCTCTTTGGGAACCGCTTGCGTGGCCCCACAGACCTGCGGGCTGCAGGCTTTCCTGCTGCCTTCAGCCTCAAAACCACCCTTTCCCACTTGGCCCCGCGCCAGGCACAAAAATGGCCATATGTCTGGAGTTTGGTCCCACGCCCAAAGAGCCAGCAGGGAAAACTATGCCTTGTTCTAAAGCTCTTTGGGAACCGCTTGCGTGGCCCCACAGACCTGCGGGCTGCAGGCTTTCCTGCTGCCTTCAGCCTCAAAACCACCCTTTCCCACTTGGCGTCGCGCCATGCACAAAAATGGCTATATTTCTGGAGACTGGTCCCTTTCCCAAAGAGCCAGCAGGGAAAACTATGCCTTGTTCTAAAGCTCTTTGGGAACCGCTTGCGTAGCCCCACACACCTGGGGGCTGCAGACTTTCCTGCTGCCTTCAGCCTCAAAACCACCCTTTCCCACATGGCGCCAAGCAAGGCCCAAAAATGGCCATATGTCTGGAGATTGGTCCTACACCGAAAGAGCCAGCAGGGAAAACTATGCCTTGTTCTAAAGCTCTTTGGGAACCGCTTGCGTAGCCCCACAGACCTGGGGGCTGCAGACTTTCCTGCTGCCTTCAGCCTCAAAACCACCCTTTCCCACATGGCGTCACGCCAGGCACAAAAATGGCCATATGTCTGGAGACTGGTCCCACGCCCAAAGAGCCAGCAGGGAAAACTATGCCTTGTTCTAAAGCTCTTTGGGAACCACTTGCGTGGCCCCACAGACCTGGGGGCTGCAGGCTTTCCTGCTGCCTTCAGCCTCAAAACCACCCTTTCCCACATGGCGTCACGCCAGGCACAAAAATGGCCATATGTCTGGAGACTGGTCCCACGCCCAAAGAGCCAGCAGGGAAAACTATGCCTTGTTCTAAAGCTCTTTGGGAACCGCTTGCGTGGCCCCACAGACCTGGGGGCTGCAGGCTTTCCTGCTGCCTTCAGCCTCAAAACCACCCTTTCCCACTTGGCGTCGCGCCATGCACAAAAATGGCTATATTTCTGGAGACTGGTCCCTTTCCCAAAGAGCCAGCAGGGAAAATTATGCCTTGTTCTAAAGCTCTTTGGGAACCGCTTGCGTAGCCCCACACACCTGGGGGCTGCAGACTTTCCTGCTGCCTTCAGCCTCAAAACCACCCTTTCCCACTTGGCGTCGCGCCAGGCACAAAAATGGCCATATATCTGGAGATTGGTCCTACACCGAAAGAGCCAGCAGGGAAAACTATGCCTTGTTCTAAAGCTCTTTGGGAACCGCTTGCGTAGCCCCACACACCTGGGGGCTGCAGGCTTTCCTGCTGCCTTCAGCCTCAAAACCACCCTTTCCCACATGGCGCCAAGCAAGGCCCAAAAATGGCCATATGTCTGGAGACTGTTCCCACGCCCAAAGAGCCAGCAGGGAAAACTATGCCTTGTTCTAAAGCTCTTTGGGAACCGCTTGCGTAGCCCCACAGACCTGGGGGCTGCAGACTTTCCTGCTGCCTTCAGCCTCAAAACCATCGTCTTCAACTTGGCGTGCCGCCAGGCACAAAAATGGCCATATGTCTGGAGATTGGTCCTACACCGAGAGAGCCAGCAGGGAAAACTATGCCTTGTTCTAAAGCTCTTTGGGAACCGCTTGCGTAGCCCCACACACCTGCGGGCTGCAGGCTTTCCTGCTGCCTTCAGCCTCAAAACCACCCTTTCCCACATGGCGCCACGCCAGGCACAAAAATGGCCATATGTCTGGAGGTTGGTCCCACGCCCAAAGAGCCAGCAGGGAAAACTATGCCTTGTTCTAAAGCTCTTTGGGAACCGCTTGCGTAGCCCCACACACCTGCGGGCTGCAGGCTTTCCTGCTGCCTTCAGCCTCAAAACCACCCTTTCCCACATGGCGTCACGCCAGGCACAAAAATGGCCATATGTCTGGAGGTTGGTCCCACGCCCAAAGAGCCAGCAGGGAAAACTATGCCTTGTTCTAAAGCTCTTTGGGAACCACTTGCGTAGCCCCACACACCTGGAGGCTGCAGGCTTTCCTGCTGCCTTCAGCCTCAAAACCACCCTTTCCCACTTGGCGCCGCGCCAGGCACAAAAATGGCCATATGTCTGGAGACTGGTCGCACGCCCAAAGAGCCAGCAGGGAAAACTATGCCTTGTTCTAAAGCTCTTTGGGAACCACTTGCGTAGCCCCACACACCTGGGGGCTGCAGGCTTTCCTGCTGCCTTCAGCCTCAAAACCACCCTTTCCCACTTGGCGCCACGCAAGGCACAAAAATGGCCATATGTCTGGAGGTTGGTCCCACGCCCAAAGAGCCAGCAGGGATAACTATGCCTTGTTCTAAAGCTCTTTGGGAACCGCTTGCGTAGCCCCACAGACCTGGGGGCTGCAGGCTTTCCTGCTGCCTTCAGCCTCAAAACCACCCTTTCCCACTTGGCCCCACGCCAGGCACAAAAATGGCCATATGTCTGGAGACTGGTCCCACGCCCAAAGAGCCAGCAGGGAAAACTATGCCTTGTTCTAAAGCTCTTTGGGAACCACTTGCGTAGCCCCACACACCTGCGGGCTGCAGGCTTTTCTGGCACCTTCAGCCTCAAAACCACCCTTTCCCACATGGCGTCACGCCAGGCCCAAAAATGGCCATATGTCTGGAGATTGGTCCTACACCGAAAGAGCCAGCAGGGAAAACTATGCCTTGTTCTAAAGCTCTTTGGGAACCGCTTGCGTAGCCCCACAGACCTGGGGGCTGCAGGCTTTCCTGCTGCCTTCAGCCTCAAAACCAGCCTTTCCCACATGGCGCCGCGCCAGGCCCAAAAATGGCCATATGTCTGGAGACTGGTCCCACGCCCAAAGAGCCAGCAGGGAAAACTATGCCTTGTTCTAAAGCTCTTTGGGAACCACTTGCGTAGCCCCACACACCTGGAGGCTGCAGGCTTTCCTGCTGCCTTCAGCCTCAAAACCACCCTTTCCCTCTTGGCGCCGCGCTAGGCCCAAAAATGGCAATATGTCTGGAGATTGGTCCCACGCCCAAAGAGCCAGCAGGGAAAACTATGCCTTGTTCTAAAGCTCTTTGGGAACCGCTTGCGTAGCCCCACACACCTGGGGGCTGCAGGCTTTCCTGCTGCCTTCAGCCTCAAAACCACCCTTTCCCACTTGGCGTCGCGTCAGGCACAAAAATGGCTATATTTCTAGAGACTGGTCCCTTTCCCAAAGAGCCAGCAGGGAAAATTATGCCTTATTCTAAAGCTCTTTGGGAACCGCTTGTGTAGCCCCACACACCTGGGGGCTGCAGACTTTCCTGCTGCCTTCAGCCTCAAAACCATCGTCTGCAACATGGCGTGCCGCCAGGCCCAAAAATGGCCATATGTCTGGAGGTTGGTCCCACGCCCAAAGAGCCAGCAGGGAAAACTATGCCTTGTTCTAAAGCTCTTTGGGAACCGCTTGCGTAGCCCCACACACCTGCGGGCTGCAGGCTTTCCTGCTGCCTTCAGCCTCAAAACCACCCTTTCCCACTTGGCGCCGCGCTAGGCCCAAAAATGGCAATATGTCTGGAGATTGGTCCCACGCCCAAAGAGCCAGCAGGGAAAACTATGCCTTGTTCTAAAGCTCTTTGGGAACCGCTTGCGTAGCCCCACACACCTGGGGGCTGCAGGCTTTCCTGCTGCCTTCAGCCTCAAAACCACCCTTTCCCACTTGGCGCCACGCAAGGCACAAAAATGGCCATATGTCTGGAGGTTGGTCCCACGCCCAAAGAGCCAGCAGGGAAAACTATGCCTTGTTCTAAAGCTCTTTGGGAACCGCTTGCGTAGCCCCACACACCTGCGGGCTGCAGGCTTTCCTGCTGCCTTCAGCCTCAAAACCACCCTTTCCCACATGGCGTCACGCCAGGCACAAAAATGGCCATATGTCTGGAGGTTGGTCCCACGCCCAAAGAGCCAGCAGGGAAAACTATGCCTTGTTCTAAAGCTCTTTGGGAACCACTTGCGTAGCCCCACACACCTGGAGGCTGCAGGCTTTCCTGCTGCCTTCAGCCTCAAAACCACCCTTTCCCACTTGGCCCCGCGCCAGGCACAAAAATGGCCATATGTCTGGAGATTGGTCCCACGCCCAAAGAGCCAGCAGGGAAAACTATGCCTTGTTCTAAAGCTCTTTGGGAACCGCTTGCGTAGCCCCACACACCTCGGGGCTGCAGGCTTTCCTGCTGCCTTCAGCCTCAAAACCACCCTTTCCCACTTGGCGCCACGCAAGGCACAAAAATGGCCATATGTCTGGAGGTTGGTCCCACGCCCAAAGAGCCAGAAGGGAATACTATGCCTTGTTCTAAAGCTCTTTGGGAACCGCTTGCGTAGCCCCACAGACCTGGGGGCTGCAGGCTTTCCTGCTGCCTTCAGCCTCAAAACAATCCTTTCCCACATGGCGCCGCGCCAGGCCCAAAAATGGCCATATATCTGGAGATTTGTTCCACGCCCAAAGAGCCAGCAGGGAAAACGATGCCTTGTTCTAAAGCTCTTTGGGAACCGCTTGCGTGGCCCCAGAGACCTGGGGGCTTGCAAGCTTTCCTGCTGCCTTCAGCCTCAAAACCACCCTTTCCCACTTGGCGCTGCGCCAGGCCCAAAAATGGCCATATGTCTGGAGACTGGTCCCACGCCCAAAGAGCCAGCAGGGAAAACTATGCCTTGTTCTAAAGCTCTTTGGGAACAGCTTGCGTGGCCCCACACACCTGGGGGCTGCAGGCTTTCCTGCTGCCTTCAGCCTCAAAACCACCCTTTCCCACTTGGCGTCGCGCCAGGCACAAAAATGGCTATATTTCTAGAGACTGGTCCCTTTCCCAAAGAGCCAGCAGGGAAAACTATGCCTTGTTCTAAAGCTCTTTGGGAACCGCTTGCGTAGCCCCACACACCTGGGGGCTGCAGACTTTCCTGCTGCCTTCAGCCTCAAAACCATCGTCTGCAACTTGGCGTGCCGCCAGGCCCAAAAATGGCCATATGTCTGGAGGTTGGTCCCACGCCCAAAGAGCCAGCAGGGAAAACTATGCCTTGTTCTAAAGCTCTTTGGGAACCACTTGCGTAGCCCCACACACCTGGAGGCTGCAGGCTTTCCTGCTGCCTTCAGCCTCAAAACCACCCTTTCCCACTTGGCGCCGCGCCAGGCCCAAAAATGGCCATATGTCTGGAGACTGGTCCCACGCCCAAAGAGCCAGCAGGGAAAACTATGCCTTGTTCTAAAGCTCTTTGGGAACCACTTGCGTAGCCCCACACACCTGGGGGCTGCAGGCTTTCCTGCTGCCTTCAGCCTCAAAACCACCCTTTCCCACTTGGCGCCACGCAAGGCACAAAAATGGCCATATGTCTGGAGGTTGGTCCCACGCCCAAAGAGCCAGAAGGGAATACTATGCCTTGTTCTAAAGCTCTTTGGGAACCGCTTGCGTAGCCCCACAGACCTGGGGGCTGCAGGCTTTCCTGCTGCCTTCAGCCTCAAAATCACCCTTTCCCACTTGGCGCCGCGCCAGGCCCAAAAATGGCCATTTATCTGGAGATTTGTTCCACGCCCAAAGAGCCAGCAGGGAAAACTATGCCTTGTTCTAAAGCTCTTTGGGAACCGCTTGCGTGGCCCCAGAGACCTGGGGGCTTGCAAGCTTTCCTGCTGCCTTCAGCCTCAAAACCACCCTTTCCCACTTGGCGCTGCGCCAGGCCCAAAAATGGCCATATGGCTGGAGACTGGTCCCACGCCCAAAGAGCCATCAGGGAAAACTATGCCTTGTTCTAAAGCTCTTTGGGAACCGCTTGCGTAGCCCCACAGACCTGGGGGCTGCAGGCTTTCCTGCTGCCTTCAGCCTCAAAACCACCCTTTCCCACTTGGCGCAGCGCCAGGCCCAAAAATGGCAATATGTCTGGAGACTGGTCCCACGCCCAAAGAGCCAGCAGGGAAAACTATGCCTTGTTCTAAAGCTCTTTGGGAACCGCTTGCGTAGCCCCACACACCTGGGGGCTGCAGGCTTTCCTGCTGCCTTCAGCCTCAAAACCACCCTTTCCCACTTGGCGCCACGCAAGGCACAAAAATGGCCATATGTCTGGAGGTTGGTCCCACGCCCAAAGAGCCAGCAGGGAAAACTATGCCTTGTTCTAAAGCTCTTTGGGAACCGCTTGCGTAGCCCCACAGACCTGGGGGCTGCAGGCTTTCCTGCTGCCTTCAGCCTCAAAACCACCCTTTCCCACATGGCGTCACGCCAGGCACAAAAATGGCCATATGTCTGGAGACTGGTCCCACGCCCAAAGAGCCAGCAGGGAAAACTATGCCTTGTTCTAAAGCTCTTTGGGAACCACTTGCGTAGCCCCACACAACTGGAGGCTGCAGGCTTTCCTGCTGCCTTCAGCCTCAAAACCACCCTTTCCCACTTGGCGCCACGCCAGGCACAAAAATGGCCATATGTCTGGAGACTGGTCCCACGCCCAAAGAGCCAGCAGGGAAAACTATGCCTTGTTCTAAAGCTCTTTGGGAACCGCTTGCGTAGCCCCACACACCTGCGGGCTGCAAGCTTTCCTGCTGCCTTTAGCCTCAAAACCACCCTTTCCCACTTGGCCCCACGCCAGGCACAAAAATGGCCATATGTCTGGAGACTGGTCTCACGCCCAAAGAGCCAGCAGGGAAAACTATGCCTTGTTCTATATCTCTTTGGGAACCGCTTGTGTAGCCCCACACACCTGGGGGCTGCAGGCTTTTCTGGCACCTTCAGCCTCAAAACCACCCTTTCCCACATGGCGTCACGCCAGGCCCAAAAATGGCCATATGTCTGGAGACTGGTCCCACGCCCAAAGAGCCAGCAGGGAAAACTATGCCTTGTTCTAAAGCTCTTTGGGAACCACTTGCGTAGCCCCACACACCTGGAGGCTGCAGGCTTTCCTGCTGCCTTCAGCCTCAAAACCACCCTTTCCCACTTGGCGCCGCGCTAGTCCCAAAAATGGCAATATGTCTGGAGATTGGTCCCACGCCCAAAGAGCCAGCAGGGAAAACTATGCCTTGTTCTAAAGCTCTTTGGGAACCGCTTGCGTAGCCCCACACACCTGGGGGCTGCAGGCTTTCCTGCTGCCTTCAGCCTCAAAACCACCCTTTCCCACTTGGCGCCACGCAAGGCACAAAAATGGCCATATGTCTGGAGGTTGGTCCCACGCCCAAAGAGCCAGCAGGGAAAACTATGCCTTGTTCTAAAGCTCTTTGGGAACCGCTTGCGTAGCCCCACACACCTGCGGGCTGCAGGCTTTCCTGCTGCCTTCAGCCTCAAAACCACCCTTTCCCACATGGCGTCACGCCAGGCACAAAAATGGCCATATGTCTGGAGGTTGGTCCCACGCCCAAAGAGCCAGCAGGGAAAACTATGCCTTGTTCTAAAGCTCTTTGGGAACCACTTGCGTAGCCCCACACACCTGGAGGCTGCAGGCTTTCCTGCTGCCTTCAGCCTCAAAACCACCCTTTCCCACTTGGCCCCGCGCCAGGCACAAAAATGGCCATATGTCTGGAGACTGGTCCCACGCCCAAAGAGCCAGCAGGGAAAACTATGCCTTGTTCTAAAGCTCTTTGGGAACCGCTTGCGTAGCCCCACACACCTCGGGGCTGCAGGCTTTCCTGCTGCCTTCAGCCTCAAAACCACCCTTTCCCACTTGGCGCCACGCAAGGCACAAAAATGGCCATATGTCTGGAGGTTGGTCCCACGCCCAAAGAGCCAGAAGGGAATACTATGCCTTGTTCTAAAGCTCTTTGGGAACCGCTTGCGTAGCCCCACAGACCTGGGGGCTGCAGGCTTTCCTGCTGCCTTCAGCCTCAAAACAATCCTTTCCCACATGGCGCCGCGCCAGGCCCAAAAATGGCCATATATCTGGAGATTTGTTCCACGCCCAAAGAGCCAGCAGGGAAAACGATGCCTTGTTCTAAAGCTCTTTGGGAACCGCTTGCGTGGCCCCAGAGACCTGGGGGCTTGCAAGCTTTCCTGCTGCCTTCAGCCTCAAAACCACCCTTTCCCACTTGGCGCTGCGCCAGGCCCAAAAATGGCCATATGTCTGGAGACTGGTCCCACGCCCAAAGAGCCAGCAGGGAAAACTATGCCTTGTTCTAAAGCTCTTTGGGAACAGCTTGCGTGGCCCCACACACCTGGGGGCTGCAGGCTTTCCTGCTGCCTTCAGCCTCAAAACCACCCTTTCCCACTTGGCGTCGCGCCAGGCACAAAAATGGCTATATTTCTAGAGACTGGTCCCTTTCCCAAAGAGCCAGCAGGGAAAACTATGCCTTGTTCTAAAGCTCTTTGGGAACCGCTTGCGTAGCCCCACACACCTGGGGGCTGCAGACTTTCCTGCTGCCTTCAGCCTCAAAACCATCGTCTGCAACTTGGCGTGCCGCCAGGCCCAAAAATGGCCATATGTCTGGAGGTTGGTCCCACGCCCAAAGAGCCAGCAGGGAAAACTATGCCTTGTTCTAAAGCTCTTTGGGAACCGCTTGCGTAGCCCCACACACCTGGGGGCTGCAGGCTTTCCTGCTGCCTTCAGCCTCAAAACCACCCTTTCCACATGGCGTCACGCCAGGCACAAAAATGGCCATATGTCTGGAGGTTGGTCCCACGCCCAAAGAGCCAGCAGGGAAAACTATGCCTTGTTCTAAAGCTCTTTGGGAACCACTTGCGTAGCCCCACACACCTGGAGGCTGCAGGCTTTCCTGCTGCCTTCAGCCTCAAAACCACCCTTTCCCACTTGGCGCCGCGCCAGGCCCAAAAATGGCCATATGTCTGGAGACTGGTCCCACGCCCAAAGAGCCAGCAGGGAAAACTATGCCTTGTTCTAAAGCTCTTTGGGAACCACTTGCGTAGCCCCACACACCTGGGGGCTGCAGGCTTTCCTGCTGCCTTCAGCCTCAAAACCACCCTTTCCCACTTGGCGCCACGCAAGGCACAAAAATGGCCATATGTCTGGAGGTTGGTCCCACGCCCAAAGAGCCAGAAGGGAATACTATGCCTTGTTCTAAAGCTCTTTGGGAACCGCTTGCGTAGCCCCACAGACCTGGGGGCTGCAGGCTTTCCTGCTGCCTTCAGCCTCAAAATCACCCTTTCCCACTTGGCGCCGCGCCAGGCCCAAAAATGGCCATTTATCTGGAGATTTGTTCCACGCCCAAAGAGCCAGCAGGGAAAACTATGCCTTGTTCTAAAGCTCTTTGGGAACCGCTTGCGTGGCCCCAGAGACCTGGGGGCTTGCAAGCTTTCCTGCTGCCTTCAGCCTCAAAACCACCCTTTCCCACTTGGCGCTGCGCCAGGCCCAAAAATGGCCATATGGCTGGAGACTGGTCCCACGCCCAAAGAGCCATCAGGGAAAACTATGCCTTGTTCTAAAGCTCTTTGGGAACCGCTTGCGTAGCCCCACAGACCTGGGGGCTGCAGGCTTTCCTGCTGCCTTCAGCCTCAAAACCACCCTTTCCCACTTGGCGCAGCGCCAGGCCCAAAAATGGCAATATGTCTGGAGACTGGTCCCACGCCCAAAGAGCCAGCAGGGAAAACTATGCCTTGTTCTAAAGCTCTTTGGGAACCGCTTGCGTAGCCCCACACACCTGGGGGCTGCAGGCTTTCCTGCTGCCTTCAGCCTCAAAACCACCCTTTCCCACTTGGCGCCACGCAAGGCACAAAAATGGCCATATGTCTGGAGGTTGGTCCCACGCCCAAAGAGCCAGCAGGGAAAACTATGCCTTGTTCTAAAGCTCTTTGGGAACCGCTTGCGTAGCCCCACAGACCTGGGGGCTGCAGGCTTTCCTGCTGCCTTCAGCCTCAAAACCACCCTTTCCCACATGGCGTCACGCCAGGCACAAAAATGGCCATATGTCTGGAGACTGGTCCCACGCCCAAAGAGCCAGCAGGGAAAACTATGCCTTGTTCTAAAGCTCTTTGGGAACCACTTGCGTAGCCCCACACAACTGGAGGCTGCAGGCTTTCCTGCTGCCTTCAGCCTCAAAACCACCCTTTCCCACTTGGCGCCACGCCAGGCACAAAAATGGCCATATGTCTGGAGACTGGTCCCACGCCCAAAGAGCCAGCAGGGAAAACTATGCCTTGTTCTAAAGCTCTTTGGGAACCGCTTGCGTAGCCCCACAGACCTGGGGGCTGCAAGCTTTCCTGCTGCCTTCAGCCTCAAAACCACCCTTTCCCACTTGGCCCCACGCCAGGCACAAAAATGGCCATATGTCTGGAGACTGGTCTCACGCCCAAAGAGCCAGCAGGGAAAACTATGCCTTGTTCTATATCTCTTTGGGAACCGCTTGCGTAGCCCCACACACCTGGGGGCTGCAGGCTTTTCTGGCACCTTCAGCCTCAAAACCACCCTTTCCCACATGGCGTCACGCCAGGCCCAAAAATGGCCATATGTCTGGAGATTGGACCTACACCGAAAGAGCCAGCAGGGAAAACTATGCCTTGTTCTAAAGCTCTTTGGGAACCGCTTGCGTAGCCCCACACACCTGGGGGCTGCAGGCTTTCCTGCTGCCTTCAGCCTCAAAACCAGCCTTTCCCACTTCGCGCCGCGCCAGGCCCAAAAATGGCCATATGTCTGGAGACTGGTCCCACGCCCAAAGAGCCAGCAGGGAAAACTATGCCTTGTTCTAAAGCTCTTTGGGAACCACTTGCGTAGCCCCACACACCTGGAGGCTGCAGGCTTTCCTGCTGCCTTCAGCCTCAAAACCACCCTTTCCCACTTGGCGCCGCGCTAGGCCCAAAAATGGCCATATGTCTGGAGATTGGTCCCTTTCCCAAAGAGCCAGCAGGGAAAACTATGCCTTGTTCTAAAGCTCTTTGGGAACCGCTTGCGTAGCCCCACAGACCTGGGGGCTGCAGGCTTTCCTGCTGCCTTCAGCCTCAAAACCACCCTTTCCCACTTGGCGTCACGCCAGGCACAAAAATGGCCATATGTCTGGAGGTTGGTCCCACGCCCAAAGAGCCAGCAGGGAAAACTATGCCTTGTTCTAAAGCTCTTTGGGAACCGCTTGCGTAGCCCCACACATCTGCGGGCTGCAGGCTTTCCTGCTGCCTTCAGCCTCAAAACCACCCTTTCCCACATGGCGTCACGCCAGGCACCAAAAAGGCCATATGTCTGGAGGTTGGTCCCACGCCCAAAGAGCCAGCAGGGAAAACTATGCCTTGTTCTAAAGCTCTTTGGGAACCGCTTGCGTAGCCCCACACACCTGGGGGCTGCAGGCTTTCCTGCTGCCTTCAGCCTCAAAACCACCCTTTCCCACATGGCGTCACGCCAGGCACAAATATGGCCATATGTCTGGAGGTTGGTCCCACGCCCAAAGAGCCAGCAGGGAAAACTATGCCTTGTTCTAAAGCTCTTTGGGAACCGCTTGCGTAGCCCCACAGACCTGGGGGCTGCAGGCTTTCCTGCTGCCTTCAGCCTCAAAACCACCCTTTCCCACATGGCGTCACGCCAGGCACAAAAATGGCCATATGTCTGGAGGTTGGTCCCACGCCCAAAGAGCCAGCAGGGAAAACTATGCCTTGTTCTAAAGCTCTTTGGGAACCACTTGCGTAGCCCCACACAACTGGAGGCTGCAGGCTTTCCTGCTGCCTTCAGCCTCAAAACCACCCTTTCCCACTTGGCGCCACGCCAGGCCCAAAAATGGCCATATGTCTGGAGACTGGTCCCACGCCCAAAGAGCCAGCAGGGAAAACTATGCCTTGTTCTAAAGCTCTTTGGGAACCGCTTGCGTAGCCCCACAGACCTGGGGGCTGCAAGCTTTCCTGCTGCCTTCAGCCTCAAAACCACCCTTTCCCACTTGGCCCCACGCCAGGCACAAAAATGGCCATATGTCTGGAGACTGGTCTCACGCCCAAAGAGCCAGCAGGGAAAACTATGCCTTGTTCTAAAGCTCTTTGGGAACCGCTTGTGTAGCCCCACAGACCTGGGGGCTGCAGGCTTTTCTGGCACCTTCAGCCTCAAAACCACCCTTTCCCACATGGCGTCACGCCAGGCCCAAAAATGGCCATATGTCTGGAGATTGGTCCTACACCGAAAGAGCCAGCAGGGAAAACTATGCCTTGTTCTAAAGCTCTTTGGGAACCGCTTGCGTAGCCCCACACACCTGCGGGCTGCAGGCTTTCCTGCTGCCTTCAGCCTCAAAACCAGCCTTTCCCACTTCGCGCCGCGCCAGGCCCAAAAATGGCCATATGTCTGGAGACTGGTCCCACGCCCAAAGAGCCAGCAGGGAAAACTATGCCTTGTTCTAAAGCTCTTTGGGAACCACTTGCGTAGCCCCACACACCTGGAGGCTGCAGGCTTTCCTGCTGCCTTCAGCCTCAAAACCACCCTTTCCCACTTGGCGCCGCGCTAGGCCCAAAAATGGCAATATGTCTGGAGATTGGTCCCTTTCCCAAAGAGCCAGCAGGGAAAACTATGCCTTGTTCTAAAGCTCTTTGGGAACCGCTTGCGTAGCCCCACAGACCTGGGGGCTGCAGGCTTTCCTGCTGCCTTCAGCCTCAAAACCACCCTTTCCCACTTGGCGCCACGCAAGGCACAAAAATGGCCATATGTCTGGAGGTTGGTCCCACGCCCAAAGAGCCAGCAGGGAAAACTATGCCTTGTTCTAAAGCTCTTTGGGAACCGCTTGCGTAGCCCCACACATCTGCGGGCTGCAGGCTTTCCTGCTGCCTTCAGCCTCAAAACCACCCTTTCCCACATGGCGTCACGCCAGGCACCAAAAAGGCCATATGTCTGGAGGTTGGTCCCACGCCCAAAGAGCCAGCAGGGAAAACTATGCCTTGTTCTAAAGCTCTTTGGGAACCACTTGCGTAGCCCCACACACCTGGAGGCTGCAGGCTTTCCTGCTGCCTTCAGACTCAAAACCACCCTTTCCCACTTGGCCCCGCGCCAGGCACAAAAATGGCCATATGTCTGGAGACTGGTCCCACGCCCAAAGAGCCAGCAGGGAAAACTATGCCTTGTTCTAAAGCTCTTTGGGAACCGCTTGCGTAGCCCCACACACCTGGGGGCTGCAGGCTTTCCTGCTGCCTTCAGCCTCAAAACCACCCTTTCCCACTTGGCGCCACGCAAGGCACAAAAATGGCCATATGTCTGGAGGTTGGTCCCACGCCCAAAGAGCCAGAAGGGAATACTAAGCCTTGTTCTAAAGCTCTTTGGGAACCGCTTGCGTAGCCCAACAGACCTGGGGGCTGCAGGCTTTCCTGCTGCCTTCAGCCTCAAAACAATCCTTTCCCACATGGCGCCGCGCCAGGCCCAAAAATGGCCATATATCTGGAGATTTGTTCCACGCCCAAAGAGCCAGCAGGGAAAACGATGCCTTGTTCTAAAGCTCTTTTGGAACCGCTTGCGTGGCCCCAGAGACCTGGGGGCTTGGAAGCCTTCCTGCTGCCTTCAGCCTCAAAACCACCCTTTCCCACTTGGCGCTGCGCCAGGCCCAAAAATGGCCATATGTCTGGAGACTGGTCCCACGCCCAAAGAGCCAGCAGGGAAAACTATGCCTTGTTCTAAAGCTCTTTGGGAACCGCTTGCGTAGCCCCACAGACCTGGGGGCTGCAGACTTTCCTGCTGCCTTCAGCCTCAAAACCACCCTTTCCCACTTGGCGCCACGCAAGGCACAAAAATGGCCATATGTCTGGAGGTTGGTCCCACGCCCAAAGAGCCAGAAGGGAATACTATGCCTTGTTCTAAAGCTCTTTGGGAACCGCTTGGTTGGCCCCACAGACCTGCGGGCTGCAGGCTTTCCTGCTGCCTTCAGCCTCAAAACAATCCTTTCCCACATGGCGCCGCGCCAGGCCCAAAAATGGCCATATATCTGGAGATTTGTTCCACGCCCAAAGAGCCAGCAGGGAAAACGATGCCTTGTTCTAAAGCTCTTTGGGAACCGCTTGCGTGGCCCCAGAGACCTGGGGGCTTGCAAGCTTTCCTGCTGCCTTCAGCCTCAAAACCACCCTTTCCCACTTGGCGCTGCGCCAGGCCCAAAAATGGCCATATGTCTGGAGACTGGTCCCACGCCCAAAGAGCCAGCAGGGAAAACTATGCCTTGTTCTAAAGCTCTTTGGGAACAGCTTGCGTGGCCCCACAGACCTGGGGGCTGCAGGCTTTCCTGCTGCCTTCAGCCTCAAAACCACCCTTTCCCACTTGGCGTCGCGTCAGGCACAAAAATGGCTATATTTCTAGAGACTGGTCCCTTTCCCAAAGAGCCAGCAGGGAAAACTATGCCTTGTTCTAAAGCTCTTTGGGAACCGCTTGCATAGCCCCACACACCTGGGGGCTGCAGACTTTCCTGCTGCCTTCAGCCTCAAAAACCACCCTTTCCCACATGGCGTCGCGCCAGGCACAAAAATGGCTATATTTCTGGAGACTGGTCCCTTTCCCAAAGAGCCAGCAGGGAAAACTATGCCTTGTTCTAAAGCTCTTTGGGAACCGCTTGCGTAGCCCCACACACCTGGGGGCTGCAGACTTTCCTGCTGCCTTCAGCCTCAAAAGCACCCTTTACCACTTGGCGCCAAGCCAGGCCCAAAAATGGCCATATGTCTGGAGATTGGTCCCACGCCCAAAGAGCCAGCAGGGAAAACTATGCCTTGTTCTAAAGCTCTTTGGGAACCACTTGCGTAGCCCCACACACCTGGGGGCTGCAGGCTTTCCTGCTGCCTTCAGCCTCAAAACCACCCTTTCCCACTTGGCGCCACGCAAGGCACAAAAATGGCCATATGTCTGGAGGTTGGTCCCACGCCCAAAGAGCCAGAAGGGAATACTATGCCTTGTTCTAAAGCTCTTTGGGAACCGCTTGCGTAGCCCCACACACCTGGGGGCTGCAGGCTTTCCTGCTGCCTTCAGCCTCAAAATCACCCTTTCCCACTTGGCGCCGCGCCAGGCCCAAAAATGGCCATATATCTGGAGATTTGTTCCACGCCCAAAGAGCCAGCAGGGAAAACTATGCCTTGTTCTAAAGCTCTTTGGGAACCGCTTGCGTGGCCCCAGAGACCTGGGGGCTTGCAAGCTTTCCTGCTGCCTTCAGCCTCAAAACCACCCTTTCCCACTTGGCGCTGCGCCAGGCCCAAAAATGGCCATATGGCTGGAGACTGGTCCCACGCCCAAAGAGCCATCAGGGAAAACTATGCCTTGTTCTAAAGCTCTTTGGGAACCGCTTGCGTAGCCCCACAGACCTGGGGGCTGCAGGCTTTCCTGCTGCCTTCAGCCTCAAAACCACCCTTTCCCACTTGGCGCAGCGCCAGGCCCAAAAATGGCCATATGGCTGGAGACTGGTCCCACGCCCAAAGAGCCAGCAGGGAAAACTATGCCTTGTTCTAAAGCTCTTTGGGAACCGCTTGCGTAGCCCCACACACCTGGAGGCTGAAGGCTTTCCTGCTGCCTTCCGCCTCAAAACCACCCTTTCCCACTTGGCGCCGCTCCAGGCCCAAAAATGGCAATATGTCTGGAGACTGGTCCCACGCCCAAAGAGCC
Organism: Chroicocephalus ridibundus; assembly: GCF_963924245.1. NCBI lineage: Eukaryota > Metazoa > Chordata > Aves > Charadriiformes > Laridae > Chroicocephalus > Chroicocephalus ridibundus. The sequence goes on from NW_026961728.1 coordinate 981,625, forward strand.
AGCAGGGAAAACTATGCCTTGTTCTAAAGCTCTTTGGGAACCGCTTGCGTAGCTCCACACACCTGGGGGCTGCAGGCTTTCCTGCTGCCTTCAGCCTCAAAACCACCCTTTCCCACTTGGCGCCACGCAAGGCACAAAAATGGCCATATGTCTGGAGGTTGGTCCCACGCCCAAAGAGCCAGCAGGGAAAACTATGCCTTGTTCTAAAGCTCTTTGGGAACCGCTTGCGTAGCCCCACACACCTGCGGGCTGCAGGCTTTCCTGCTGCCTTCAGCCTCAAAACCACCCTTTCCCACATGGCGTCACGCCAGGCACAAAAATGGACATATGTCTGGAGGTTGGTCCCACGCCCAAAGAGCCAGCAGGGAAAACTATGCCTTGTTCTAAAGCTCTTTGGGAACCGCTTGCGTAGCCCCACACAACTGGAGGCTGCAGGCTTTCCTGCTGCCTTCAGCCTCAAAACCACCCTTTCCCACGTGGCGCCACGGCAGGCACAAAAATCGCCATATGTCTGGAGATTGGTCCCACGCCCAAAGAGCCAGCAGGGAAAACTATGCCTTGTTCTAAAGCTCTTTGGGAACCGCTTGCGTAGCCCCACAGACCTGGGGGCTGCAAGCTTTCCTGCTGCCTTCAGCCTCAAAACCACCCTTTCCAACTTGGCCCCACGCCAGGCACAAAAATGGCCATATGTCTGGAGACTGGTCTCACGCCCAAAGAGCCAGCAGGGAAAACTATGCCTTGTTCTAAAGCTCTTTGGGAACCGCTTGCGTAGCCCCACAGACCTGGGGGCTGCAGGCTTTCCTGCTGCCTTCAGCCTCAAAACCACCATTTCCCACTTGGCGCCGTGCCAGGCCCAAAAATTTCCATATGTCTGGAGACTGGTCCCACGCCCAAAGAGCCAGCAGGGAAAACTGTGCCTTGTTCTAAAGCTCTTTGGGAACCGCTTGGTTGGCCCACAAGACCTGCGGGCTGCAGGCTTTCCTGCTGCCTTCAGCCTCAAAACAATCCTTTCCCACATGGCGCCGCGCCAGGCCCAAAAATGGCCATATATCTGGAGATTTGTTCCACGCCCAAAGAGCCAGCAGGGAAAACGATGCCTTGTTCTAAAGCTCTTTGGGAACCGCTTGCGTGGCCCCAGAGACCTGGGGGCTTGCAAGCTTTCCTGCTGCCTTCAGCCTCAAAACCACCCTTTCCCACTTGGCGCTGCGCCAGGCCCAAAAATGGCCATATGTCTGGAGACTGGTCCCACGCCCAAAGAGCCAGCAGGGAAAACTATGCCTTGTTCTAAAGCTCTTTGGGAACAGCTTGCGTGGCCCCACAGACCTGGGGGCTGCAGGCTTTCCTGCTGCCTTCAGCCTCAAAACCACCCTTTCCCACTTGGCGTCGCGTCAGGCACAAAAATGGCTATATTTCTAGAGACTGGTCCCTTTCCCAAAGAGCCAGCAGGGAAAACTATGCCTTGTTCTAAAGCTCTTTGGGAACCGCTTGCATAGCCCCACACACCTGGGGGCTGCAGACTTTCCTGCTGCCTTCAGCCTCAAAAACCACCCTTTCCCACATGGCGTCGCGCCAGGCACAAAAATGGCTATATTTCTGGAGACTGGTCCCTTTCCCAAAGAGCCAGCAGGGAAAACTATGCCTTGTTCTAAAGCTCTTTGGGAACCGCTTGCGTAGCCCCACACACCTGGGGGCTGCAGACTTTCCTGCTGCCTTCAGCCTCAAAACCATCGTCTGCAACTTGGCGTGCCGCCAGGCCCAAAAATGGCCATATGTCTGGAGGTTGGTCCCACGCCCAAAGAGCCAGCAGGGAAAACTATGCCTTGTTCTAAAGCTCTTTGGGAACCGCTTGCGTAGCCCCACACACCTGGGGGCTGCAGGCTTTCCTGCTGCCTTCAGCCTCAAAACCACCCTTTCCACATGGCGTCACGCCAGGCACAAAAATGGCCATATGTCTGGAGGTTGGTCCCACGCCCAAAGAGCCAGCAGGGAAAACTATGCCTTGTTCTAAAGCTCTTTGGGAACCACTTGCGTAGCCCCACACACCTGGAGGCTGCAGGCTTTCCTGCTGCCTTCAGCCTCAAAACCACCCTTTCCCACTTGGCGCCGCGCCAGGCACAAAAATGGCCATATGTCTGGAGACTGGTCCCACGCCCAAAGAGCCAGCAGGGAAAACTATGCCTTGTTCTAAAGCTCTTTGGGAACCACTTGCGTAGCCCCACACACCTGGGGGCTGCAGGCTTTCCTGCTGCCTTCAGCCTCAAAACCACCCTTTCCCACTTGGCGCCACGCAAGGCACAAAAATGGCCATATGTCTGGAGGTTGGTCCCACGCCCAAAGAGCCAGAAGGGAATACTATGCCTTGTTCTAAAGCTCTTTGGGAACCGCTTGCGTAGCCCCACAGACCTGGGGGCTGCAGGCTTTCCTGCTGCCTTCAGCCTCAAAATCACCCTTTCCCACTTGGCGCCGCGCCAGGCCCAAAAATGGCCATATATCTGGAGATTTCTTCCACGCCCAAAGAGCCAGCAGGGAAAACTATGCCTTGTTCTAAAGCTCTTTGGGAACCGCTTGCGTGGCCCCAGAGACCTGGGGGCTTGCAAGCTTTCCTGCTGCCTTCAGCCTCAAAACCACCCTTTCCCACTTGGCGCTGCGCCAGGCCCAAAAATGGCCATATGGCTGGAGACTGGTCCCACGCCCAAAGAGCCAGCAGGGAAAACTATGCCTTGTTCTAAAGCTCTTTGGGAACCGCTTGCGTAGCCCCACAGACCTGGGGGCTGCAGGCTTTCCTGCTGCCTTCAGCCTCAAAACCACCCTTTCCCACTAGGCGCAGCGCCAGGCCCAAAAATGGCCATATGGCTGGAGACTGGTCCCACGCCCAAAGAGCCAGCAGGGAAAACTATGCCTTGTTCTAAAGCTCTTTGGGAACCGCTTGCGTAGCCCCACACACCTGGAGGCTGCAGGCTTTCCTGCTGCCTTCAGCCTCAAAACCACCCTTTCCCACTTGGCGCCGCTCCAGGCCCAAAAATGGCAATATGTCTGGAGACTGGTCCCACGCCCAAAGAGCCAGCAGGGAAAACTATGCCTTGTTCTAAAGCTCTTTGGGAACCGCTTGCGTAGCCCCACAGACCTGGAGGCTGCAGGCTTTCCTGCTGCCTTCAGCCTCAAAACCACCCTTTCCCACTTGGCGCAGCGCCAGGCCCAAAAATGGCCATATGGCTGGAGACTGGTCCCACGCCCAAAGAGCCAGCAGGGAAAACTATGCCTTGTTCTAAAGCTCTTTGGGAACCGCTTGCGTAGCCCCACACACCTGGAGGCTGCAGGCTTTCCTGCTGCCTTCAGCCTCAAAACCACCCTTTCCCACATGGCGTCACGCCAGGCACAAAAATGCCCATATGTCTGGAGGTTGGTCCCACGCCCAAAGAGCCAGCAGGGAAAACTATGCCTTGTTCTAAAGCTCTTTGGGAACCACTTGCGTAGCCCCACACAACTGGAGGCTGCAGGCTTTCCTGCTGCCTTCAGCCTCAAAACCACCCTTTCCCACTTGGCGCCACGCCAGGCACAAAAATGGCCATATGTCTGGAGACTGGTCCCACGCCCAAAGAGCCAGCAGGGAAAACTATGCCTTGTTCTAAAGCTCTTTGGGAACCGCTTGCGTAGCCCCACAGACCTGGGGGCTGCAAGCTTTCCTGCTGCCTTCAGCCTCAAAACCACCCTTTCCCACTTGGCCCCACGCCAGGCACAAAAATGGCCATATGTCTGGAGACTGGTCTCACGCCCAAAGAGCCAGCAGGGAAAACTATGCCTTGTTCTAAAGCTCTTTGGGAACCGCTTGTGTAGCCCCACACACCTGGGGGCTGCAGGCTTTTCTGGCACCTTCAGCCTCAAAACCACCCTTTCCCACATGGCGTCACGCCAGGCCCAAAAATGGCCATATGTCTGGAGATTGGTCCTACACCGAAAGAGCCAGCAGGGAAAACTATGCCTTGTTCTAAAGCTCTTTGGGAACCGCTTGCGTAGCCCCACACACCTGCGGGCTGCAGGCTTTCCTGCTGCCTTCAGCCTCAAAACCAGCCTTTCCCACTTCGCGCCGCGCCAGGCCCAAAAATGGCCATATGTCTGGAGACTGGTCCCACGCCCAAAGAGCCAGCAGGGAAAACTATGCCTTGTTCTAAAGCTCTTTGGGAACCACTTGCGTAGCCCCACACACCTGGAGGCTGCAGGCTTTCCTGCTGCCTTCAGACTCAAAACCACCCTTTCCCACTTGGCGCAGCGCCAGGCCCAAAAATGGCAATATGTCTGGAGATTGGTCCCTTTCCCAAAGAGCCAGCAGGGAAAACTATGCCTTGTTCTAAAGCTCTTTGGGAACCGCTTGCGTAGCCCCACAGACCTGGGGGCTGCAGGCTTTCCTGCTGCCTTCAGCCTCAAAACCACCCTTTCCCACTTGGCGCCACGCAAGGCACAAAAATGGCCATATGTCTGGAGGTTGGTCCCACGCCCAAAGAGCCAGCAGGGAAAACTATGCCTTGTTCTAAAGCTCTTTGGGAACCGCTTGCGTAGCCCCACACATCTGCGGGCTGCAGGCTTTCCTGCTGCCTTCAGCCTCAAAACCACCCTTTCCCACATGGCGTCACGCCAGGCACCAAAAAGGCCATATGTCTGGAGGTTGGTCCCACGCCCAAAGAGCCAGCAGGGAAAACTATGCCTTGTTCTAAAGCTCTTTGGGAACCACTTGCGTAGCCCCACACACCTGGAGGCTGCAGGCTTTCCTGCTGCCTTCAGCCTCAAAACCACCCTTTCCCACTTGGCCCCGCGCCAGGCACAAAAATGGCCATATGTCTGGAGACTGGTCCCACGCCCAAAGAGCCAGCAGGGAAAACTATGCCTTGTTCTAAAGCTCTTTGGGAACCGCTTGCGTAGCCCCACACACCTGGGGGCTGCAGGCTTTCCTGCTGCCTTCAGCCTCAAAACCACCCTTTCCCACTTGGCGCCACGCAAGGCACAAAAATGGCCATATGTCTGGAGGTTGGTCCCACGCCCAAAGAGCCAGAAGGGAATACTAAGCCTTGTTCTAAAGCTCTTTGGGAACCGCTTGCGTAGCCCAACAGACCTGGGGGCTGCAGGCTTTCCTGCTGCCTTCAGCCTCAAAACAATCCTTTCCCACATGGCGCCGCGCCAGGCCCAAAAATGGCCATATATCTGGAGATTTGTTCCACGCCCAAAGAGCCAGCAGGGAAAACGATGCCTTGTTCTAAAGCTCTTTTGGAACCGCTTGCGTGGCCCCAGAGACCTGGGGGCTTAGAAGCCTTCCTGCTGCCTTCAGCCTCAAAACCACCCTTTCCCACTTGGCGCTGCGCCAGGCCCAAAAATGGCCATATGTCTGGAGACTGGTCCCACGCCCAAAGAGCCAGCAGGGAAAACTATGCCTTGTTCTAAAGCTCTTTGGGAACCGCTTGCGTAGCCCCACAGACCTGGGGGCTGCAGACTTTCCTGCTGCCTTCAGCCTCAAAACCACCCTTTCCCACTTGGCGCCACGCAAGGCACAAAAATGGCCATATGTCTGGAGGTTGGTCCCACGCCCAAAGAGGCAGAAGGGAATACTATGCCTTGTTCTAAAGCTCTTTGGGAACCGCTTGCGTAGCCCCACAGACCTGGGGGCTGCAGGCTTTCCTGCTGCCTTCAGCCTCAAAACCACCATTTCCCACTTGGCGCCGTGCCAGGCCCAAAAATGGCCATATATCTGGAGACTGGTCCCACGCCCAAAGAGCCAGCAGGGAAAACTGTGCCTTGTTCTAAAGCTCTTTGGGAACTGCTTGGTTGGCCCCACAGACCTGCGGGCTGCAGGCTTTCCTGCTGCCTTCAGCCTCAAAACCACCCTTTCCCACTTGGCGCCGCGCCAGGCCCAAAAATGTCCATATGGCTGGAGATTGGTCCCACGCCCAAAGAGCCAGCAGGGAAAACTATGCCTTGTTCTAAAGCTCTTTGGGAACCGCTTGCGTAGCCCCACAGACCTGCGGGCTGCATGCTTTCCTGCTGCCTTCAGCCTCAAAACTACCCTTTCCCACATGGCGCTGCGCCAGGCACAAAAATGGCCATATGTCTGGAGATTGGTCCCACGCCCAAAGAGCCAGCAGGGAAAACTATGCCTTGTTCTAAAGCTCTTTGGGAACCGCTTGCGTGGCCCCACAGACCTGCGGGCTGCAGGCTTTCCTGCTGCCTTCAGCCTCAAAACCACCCTTTCCCACTTGGCCCCGCGCCAGGCACAAAAATGGCCATATGTCTGGAGTTTGGTCCCACGCCCAAAGAGCCAGCAGGGAAAACTATGCCTTGTTCTAAAGCTCTTTGGGAACCGCTTGCGTGGCCCCACAGACCTGCGGGCTGCAGGCTTTCCTGCTGCCTTCAGCCTCAAAACCACCCTTTCCCACTTGGCGTCGCGCCATGCACAAAAATGTCTATATTTCTGGAGACTGGTCCCTTTCCCAAAGAGCCAGCAGGGAAAACTATGCCTTGTTCTAAAGCTCTTTGGGAACCGCTTGCGTAGCCCCACACACCTGGGGGCTGCAGACTTTCCTGCTGCCTTCAGCCTCAAAACCACCCTTTCCCACATGGCGTCAAGCAAGGCCCAAAAATGGCCATATGTCTTGAGATTGGTCCTACACCGAAAGAGCCAGCAGGGAAAACTATGCCTTGTTCTAAAGCTCTTTGGGAACCGCTTGCGTAGCCCCACAGACCTGGGGGCTGCAGGCTTTCCTGCTGCCTTCAGCCTCAAAACCATCGTATTCAACTTGGCGTGCAGCCAGGCACAAAAATGGCCATATGTCTGGAGATTGGTCCTACATCGAAAGAGCCAGCAGGGAAAACTATGCCTTGTTCTAAAGCTCTTTGGGAACCTCTTGCGTAGCCCCACACACCTGGGGGCTGCAGGCTTTCCTGCTGCCTTCAGCCTCAAAACCACCCTTTCCCACATGGCGTCACGCCAGGCACAAAAATGGCCATATGTCTGGAGACTGGTCCCACGCCCAAAGAGCCAGCAGGGAAAACTATGCCTTGTTCTAAAGCTCTTTGGGAACCGCTTGCGTGGCCCCACAGACCTGCGGGCTGCAGGCTTTCCTGCTGCCTTAAGCCTCAAAACCACCCTTTCCCACTTGGCGTCGCGCAATGCACAAAAATGGCTATATTTCTGGAGACTGGTCCCTTTCCCAAAGAGCCAGCAGGGAAAATTATGCCTTGTTCTAAAGCTCTTTGGGAACCGCTTGCGTAGCCCCACACACCTGGGGGCTGCAGACTTTCCTGCTGCCTTCAGCCTCAAAACCACCCTTTCCCACTTGGCGTCGCGCCAGGCACAAAAATGGCCATATGTCTGGAGATTGGTCCTACACCGAAAGAGCCAGCAGGGAAAACTATGCCTTGTTCTAAAGCTCTTTGGGAACCACTTGCGTAGCCCCACACACCTGGGGGCTGCAGGCTTTTCTGGCACCTTCAGCCTCAAAACCACCCTTTCCCACATGGCGTCACGCCAGGCACAAAAATGGCCATATGTCTGGAGGCTGGTCCCACGCCTAAAGAGCCAGCAGGGAAAACTATGCCTTGTTCTAAAGCTCTTTAGGAACCGCTTGCGTAGCCCCACACACCTGCGAGCTGCAGGCTTTCCTGCTGCCTTCAGCCTCAAAACCACTCTTTCCCACTTGGCGCCACGCAAGGCACAAAAATGGCCATATGTCTGGAGGTTGGTCCCACGCCCAAAGAGCCAGCAGGGAAAACTATGCCTTGTTCTAAAGCTCTTTGGGAACCGCTTGCGTAGCCCCACACACCTGGGGGCTGCAGGCTTTCCTGCTGCCTTCAGCCTCAAAACCACCCTTTCCCACATGGCGTCACGCCAGGCACAAAAATGGCCATATGTCTGGAGGTTGGTCCCACGCCCAAAGAGCCAGCAGGGAAAACTATGCCTTGTTCTAAAGCTCTTTGGGAACCACTTGCGTAGCCCCACACACCTGGAGGCTGCAGGCTTTCCTGCTGCCTTCAGCCTCAAAACCACCCTTTCCCACTTGGCGCCGCGCCAGGCACAAAAATGGCCATATGTCTGGAGACTGGTCCCACGCCCAAAGAGCCAGCAGGGAAAACTATGCCTTGTTCTAAAGCTCTTTGGGAACCGTTTGCGTAGCCCCACACACCTGGGGGCTGCAGGCTTTCCTGCTGCCTTCAGCCTCAAAACCACTCTTTCCCACTTGGCGCCACGCAAGGCACAAAAATGGCCATATGTCTGGAGGTTGGTCCCACGCCCAAAGAGCCAGCAGGGAAAACTATGCCTTGTTCTAAAGCTCTTTGGGAACCGCTTGCGTAGCCCCACACACCTGGGGGCTGCAGGCTTTCCTGCTGCCTTCAGCCTCAAAACCACCCTTTCCCACATGGCGTCACGCCAGGCACAAAAATGGCCATATGTCTGGAGGTTGGTCCCACGCCCAAAGAGCCAGCAGGGAAAACTATGCCTTGTTCTAAAGCTCTTTGGGAACCACTTGCGTAGCCCCACACACCTGGAGGCTGCAGGCTTTCCTGCTGCCTTCAGCCTCAAAACCACCCTTTCCCACTTGGCGCAGCGCCAGGCCCAAAAATGGCCATATGTCTGGAGACTGGTCCCACGCCCAAAGAGCCAGCAGGGAAAACTATGCCTTGTTCTAAAGCTCTTTGGGAACCGTTTGCGTAGCCCCACACACCTGGGGGCTGCAGGCTTTCCTGCTGCCTTCAGCCTCAAAACCATCCTGTGCAACTTGGCGTGCCGCCAGGCCCAGAAATGGCCATATGTCTGGAGATTGGTCCCACGCTCAAAGAGCCAGCAGGGGAAACTATGCCTTGTTCTAAAGCTCTTTGGGAACCGCTTGCGTAGCCCCACACACCTGGGGGCTGCAGGCTTTCCTGCTGCCTTCAGCCTCAAAACCACCCTTTCCCATATGGCGCCAAGCCAGGCACAAAAATGGCCATATGTCTGGAGACTGGTCCCACGCCGAAAGAGCCAGCAGGGAAAACTATGCCTTGTTCTAAAGCTCTTTGGGAACCGCTTGCGTAGCCCCACAGACCTGGGGGCTGCAGGCTTTCCTGCTGCCTTCAGCCTCAAAACCACCCTTTCCCACTTGGCGCCGCGCCAGGCCCAAAAATGGCCATATGTCTGGAGGTTGGTCCCACGCCCAAAGAGCCAGCAGGGAAAACTATGCCTTGTTCTAAAGCTCTTTGGGAACCGCTTGCGTAGCCACACACACCTTGGTTCTGCAAGCTTTCATGCTGCCTTCAGCCTCAAAACCACCCTTTCCCACTTGGCGTCGCGCCAGGCACAAAAATGGCCATATGTCTGGAGACTGGTCCCACGCCCAAAGAGCCAGCAGGGAAAACTATGCCTTGTTCTAAAGCTCTTTGGGAACCGCTTGCGTAGCCCCACACACCTGCGGGCTGCAGGCTTTCCTGCTGCCTTCAGCCTCAAAACAATCCTTTCCCACATGGCGCCGCGCCAGGCCCAAAAATGGCCATATATCTGGAGATTTGTTCCACGCCCAAAGAGCCAGCAGGGAAAACGATGCCTTGTTCTAAAGCTCTTTGGGAACCGCTTGCGTGGCCCCAAAGACCTGTGGGCTTGCAAGCTTTCCTGCTGCCTTCAGCCTCAAAACCACCCTTTCCCACTTGGCGCTGCGCCAGGCCCAAAAATGGCCATATGGCTGGAGACTGGTCCCACGCCCAAAGAGCCAGCAGGGAAAACTATGCCTTGTTCTAAAGCTCTTTGGGAACAGCTTGCGTGGCCCCACAGACCTGGGGGCTGCAGGCTTTCCTGCTGCTTTCAGCCTCAAAACCACCCTTTCCCACTTGGCGTCGCGCCAGGCACAAAAACGGCAGACTTTCCTGCTGCCTTCAGCCTCAAAACCATCCTCTGCAACTTGGCGTGCCGCCAGGCCCAAAAATGGCCATATGTCTGGAGGTTGGTCCCACGCCCAAAGAGCCAGCAGGGAAAACTGTGCCTTGTTCTAAAGCTCTTTGGGAACCGCTTGCGTAGCCCCACACACCTGGGGGCTGCAGGCTTTCCTGCTGCCTTCAGCCTCAAAACCACCCTTTCCCACTTGGCGCCACGCCAGGCCCAAAAATGGCCATATGTCTGGAGGTTGGTCCCACGCCCAAAGAGCCAGCAGGGAAAATTATGCCTTGTTCTAAAGCTCTTTGGGAACCGCTTGTGTAGCCCCACAGACCTGGGGGCTGCAGGCTTTCCTGCTGCCTTCAGCCTCAAAACCACTCTTTCCCACTTGGCCCTGTGCCAGGCACAAAAATGGCCATATGTCTGGAGACTGGTCCCACGCCCAAAGAGCCAGCAGGGAAAACTATGCCTTGTTCTAAAGCTCTTTGGGAACCGCTTGCGTAGCCCCACAGACCTGGGGGCTGCAGGCTTTTCTGGCACCTTCAGCCTCAAAACCACCCTTTCCCACATGGCGTCACGCCAGGCACAAAAATGGCCATATGTCTGGAGACTGGTCCCACGCCCAAAGAGCCAGCAGGGAAAACTATGCCTTGTTCTAAAGCTCTTTGGGAACCGCTTGCGTAGCCCCACACACCTGGGGGCTGCAGGCTTTCCTGCTGCCTTCAGCCTCAAAACCACCCTTTCCCACATGGCGCCGCGCCAGGCCCAAAAATGGCCATATATCTGGAGATTGGTCCCACGCCCAAAGAGCCAGCAGGGAAAACGATGCCTTGTTCTAAAGCTCTTTGGGAACCGCTTGCGTAGCCCCACACACCTGGGGGCTGCAGGCTTTCCTGCTGCCTTCAGCCTCAAAACAACCCTTTCCCACAGGGCGCCGCGCCAGGCCCAAAAATGGCCATATATCTGGAGATTTGTTCCACGCCCAAAGAGCCAGCAGGGAAAACGATGCCTTGTACTAAAGCTCTTTTGGAACCGCTTGCGTGGCCACAGAGACCTGGGGGCTGCAAGCTTTCCTGCTGCCTTCAGCCTCAAAACCACCCTTTCCCACATGGCGTCACGCCAGGCACAAAAATGGCCATATGTCTGGAGACTGGTCCCACGCCCAAAGAGCCAGCAGGGGAAACTATGCCTTGTTCTAAAGCTCTTTGGGAACGGCTTGCGTAGCCCCACAGACCTGGGGGCTGCAGGCTTTCCTGCTGCCTTCAGCCTCAAAACCACCCTTTCCCACTTGGCCCCGCGCCAGGCACAAAAATGGCCATATATCTGGAGATTGGTTCCACGCCCAAAGAGCCAGCAGGGAAAACTATGCCTTGTTCTAAAGCTCTTTGGGAACTGCTTGCGTAGCCCCACAGACCTGGGGGCTGCAGGCTTTTCTGGCACCTTCAGCCTCAAAACCACGCTTTACCAAATGGCGTCACGCCAGGCCCAAAAATGGCCATATGTCTGGAGACTGGTCCCACGCCCAAAGAGCCAGCAGGGAAAACTATGCCTTGTTCTAAAGCTCTTTGGGAACCGCTTGCGTAGCCCCACAGACCTGGGGGCTGCAGGCTTTCCTGCTGCCTTCAGCCTCAAAACCACCCTTTCCCACATGGCGCCAAGCCAGGCACAAAAATGGCCATATGTCTGGAGACTGGTCCCACGCCCAAAGAGCCAGCAGGGAAAACTATGCCTTGTTCTAAAGCTCTTTGGGAACCGCTTGCGTAGCCCCACACACCTGGGGGCTGCAGGCTTTCCTGCTGCCTTCAGCCTCAAAACCACCCTTTCCCACTTGGCGCCACGCAAGGCACAAAAATGGCCATATGTCTGGAGGTTGGTCCCACGCCCAAAGAGCCAGCAGGGAAAACTATGCCTTGTTCTAAAGCTCTTTGGGAACCGCTTGCGTAGCCCCACACACCTGGGGGCTGCAGGCTTTCCTGCTGCCTTCAGCCTCAAAACCACCCTTTCCCACATGGCGCCAAGCCAGGCACAAAAATGGCCATATGTCTGGAGACTGGTCCCACGCCCAAAGAGCCAGCAGGGAAAACTATGCCTTGTTCTAAAGCTCTTTGGGAACCGCTTGCGTAGCCCCACACACCTGGGGGCTGCAGGCTTTCCTGCTGCCTTCAGCCTCAAAACCACCCTTTCCCACTTGGCGCCGCGCAAGGCACAAAAATGGCCATATGTCTGGAGGTTGGTCCCACGCCCAAAGAGCCAGCAGGGAAAACTATGCCTTGTTCTAAAGCTCTTTGGGAACCGCTTGCGTAGCCCCACACACCTCGGGGCTGCAGGCTTTCCTGCTGCCTTCAGCCTCAAAACCACCCTTTCCCACATGGCGTCATGCAAGGCACAAAAATGGCCATATGTCTGGAGGTTGGTCCCACGCCCAAAGAGCCAGCAGGGAAAACTATGCCTTGTTCTAAAGCTCTTTGGGAACCGCTTGCGTAGCCCCACACACCTGGGGGCTGCAGGCTTTCCTTCTGCCTTCAGCCTCAAAACAACCCTTTCCCACATGGCGCCGCGCCAGGCACAAAAATGGCCATATGTCTGGAGGTTGGTCCCACGCCCAAAGAGCCAGAAGGGAATACTATGCCTTGTTCTAAAGCTCTTTGGGAACCGCTTGCGTAGCCCCACACACCTGGGGGCTGCAGGCTTTCCTGCTGCCTTCAGCCTCAAAACAATCCTTTCCCACATGGCGCCGCGCCAGGCCCAAAAATGGCCATATATGGGGAGATTTGTTCCACGCCCAAAGAGCCATCAGGGAAAACGATGCCTTGTTCTAAAGCTCTTTGGGAACCGCTTGCGTAGCCACACACACCTGGGGGCTGCAGGCTTTCCTGCTGCCTTCAGCCTCAAAACCACCCTTTCCCACATGGCGCCAAGCCAGTCCCAAAAATGGCCATATGGCTGGAGTTTGGGCCCACGCCCAAAGAGCCAGCAGGGAAAACTATGCCTTGTTCTAAAGCTCTTTGGGAACCGCTTGCGTAGCCCCACAGACCTGGGGGCTGCAGGCTTTCCTGCTGCCTTCAGCCTCAAAACCACCCTTTCCTACTTGGCGCCGCGCCAGGCCCAAAAATGGCCATATGTCTGGAGGTTGGTCCCACGCCCAAAGAGCCAGCAGGGAAAACTATGCCTTGTTCTAAAGCTCTTTGGGAACCGCTTGCGTAGCCCCACACACCTGGGGGCTGCAGGCTTTCCTGCTGCCTTCAGCCTCAAAACCACCCTTTCCCACTTGGCGCCGCGCCAGGCACAGAAATGGCCATATGTCTGGAGACTGGTCCCACGCCCAAAGAGCCAGCAGGGAAAACTATGCCTTGTTCTAAAGCGCCAAGTGGGAAAGGGTGGTTTTGAGGCTGAAGGCAGCAGGAAAGCCTGCAGCCCCCAGGTCTGTGGGGCTACGCAAGCCGTTCCCAAAGAGGTTTAGAACAAGGCATAGTTTTCCCTGCTGGCTCTTTGGGCGTGGGACCAGTCTCCAGACATATGGCCATTTTTGTGCCTGGCGTGACGCCATGTGGGAAAGGGTGGTTTTGAGGCTGAAGGCAGAAGGAAAGCCTGCAGCCCCCAGGTGTGTGGGACTACGCAAGTGGTTCCCAAAGAGCTTTAGAACAAGGCATAGTTTTCCCTGCTGGCTCTTTGGGCGTGGGACCAAACATTCAGACATATGGCCATTTTTGTGCCTGGCATGACGCCATGTGGGAAAGGGTGGTTTTGAGGCTGAAGGCAGCAGGAAAGCCTGCAGCCCCCAGGTCTGTGGGGCTACGCAAGCGGTTCCCAAAGAGCTTTAGAACAAGGCATAGTTTTCCCTGCTGGCTCTTTGGGCGTGGGACCAACCTCCAGACATATGGCCATTTTTGTGCCTGGCGCGGCGCCAAGTGGGAAAGGGTGGTTTTGAGGCTGAAGGCAGCAGGAAAGCCTGCAGCCCGCAGATGTGTGGGGCTACGCAAGCGGTTCCCAAAGAGCTTTAGAACAAGGCATAGTTTTCCCTGCTGGCTCTTTGGGCGTGGGACCAGTCTCCAGACATATGGCCATTTTTGTGCCTGGCTTGGCGCCAAGTGGGAAACGGTGGTTTTGAGGCTGAAGGCAGCAGGAAAGCCTGCAGCCCCCAGGTGTGTGGGGCTACGCAAGCGGTTCCCAAAGAGCTTTAGAACAAGGCATAGTTTTCCCTGCTGGCTCTTTGGGCGTGGGACCAGTCTCCAGACATATGGCCATTTTTGTGCCTGGCGTGACGCCAGTTGGGAAAGGGTGGTTTTGAGGCTGAAGGTGCCAGAAAAGCCTGCAGCCCCCAGGTCTGTGGGGCTACGCAAGCAGTTCCCAAAGAGCTTTAGAACAAGGCATAGTTTTCCCTGCTGGCTCTTTGGGCGTGGAACCAATCTCCAGATATATGGCCATTTTTGTTCCTGGCGAGGGGCCAAGTGGGAAAGGGTGGTTTTGAGGCTGAAGGCAGCAGGAAAGCCTGCAGCCCCCAGGTGTGTGGGGCTACGCAAGCCGTTCCCAAAGAGCTTTAGAACAAGGCATAGTTTCCCCTGCTGGCTCTTTGGGCGTGGGACCAACCTCCAGACATATGGCCATTTTTGTGCCTGGCATGACGCCAAGTGGGAAAGGGTGGTTTTGAGGCTGAAGGCAGCAGGAAGGCCTGCAGCCCGCAGGTCTGTAGAGCTACGCAAGCGGTTCCCAAAGAGCTTTAGAACAAGGCATAGTTTTCCCTGCTGGCTCTTTGGGCGTGGGACCAACCTCCAGACATATGGCCATTTTTGTGCCTGGCGTGACGCCATGTGGGAAAGGGTGGTTTTGAGGCTGAAGGTGCCAGAAAAGCCTGCAGCCCCCAGGTGAGTGGGGCTACGCAAGCGGTTCCCAAAGAGCTTTAGAACAAGGCATAGTTTTCCCTGCTGGCTCTTTGGGCGTGGGACCAGTCTCCAGACATATGGCCATTTTTGTGCCTGGCACGGGGCCAAGTGGGAAAGAGTGGTTTTGAGGCTGAAGGCAGCAGGAAAGCCTGCAGCCCCGAGGTCTGTGGGGCTACACAAGCGGTTCCCAAAGAGATTTAGAACAAGGCATAGTTTTCCCTGCTGGCTCTTTGGGCGTGGGACCAACCTCCAGACATATGGCCATTTTTGTGCCTGGCGTGACGCCATGTGGGAAAGGGTGGTTTTGAGGTTGAAGATGCCAGAAAAGTCTGCAGCCCGCAGGTGTGTGGGGCTACGCAAGCGGTTCCCAAAGAGCTTTAGAACAAGGCATAGTTTCCCCTGCTGGCTCTTTGGGCGTGGGACCAGTCTCCAGACATATGGCCATTTTTGTGCCTGGCTTGGCGCCATGTGGGAAAGGGTGGTTTTGAGGCTGAAGGCAGCAGGAAAGCCTGCAGCCCCCAGGTGTGTGGGGCTACGGAAGCGGTTCCCAAAGAGCTTTAGAACAAGGCATAGTTTCCCCTGCTGGCTCTTTGGGCGTGGGACCAGTCTCCAGACATATGGCCATTTTTGGGCCTGGCGTGGCGCCATGTGGGAAAGGGTGGTTTTGAGGCTGAAGGCAGCAGGAAAGCTTGCAGCCCCCAGGTCTCTGTGGCCACGCAAGCGGTTCCAAAAGAGCTTTAGTACAAGGCATCGTTTTCCCTGCTGGCTCTTTGGGCGTGGAACAAATCTCCAGATATATGGCCATTTTTGGGCCTGGCGCGGCGCCAAGTGGGAAAGGGTGGTTTTGAGGCTGAAGGCAGCAGGAAAGCCTGGAGCCCCCAGGTGTGTGGGGCTACGCAAGCTGTCCCCAAAGAGCTTTAGAACAAGGCATAGTATTCCCTTCTGGCTCTTTAGGCGTGGGACCAACCTCCAGACATATGGCGATTTTTGGGCCTGGCGTGACGCCATGTAGGAAAGGGTGGTTTTGAGGCTGAAGGCAACAGGAAAGCCTGCAGCCCCCAGGTCTGTGGGGCTACGCAAGCGGTTCCCAAAGAGCTTTAGAACAAGGCATAGTTTTCCCTGCTGGCTCTTTGGGCGTGGGACCAGTCTCAGGACATATGGCCATTTTTGTGCCTGGCACGGGGCCAAGTGGGAAAGAGTGGTTTTGAGGCTGAAGGCAGCAGGAAAGCCTGCAGCCCGCAGGTCTGTGGGGCTACACAATCGGTTCCCAAAGAGCTTTAGAACAAGGCATAGTTTTCCCTGCTGGCTCTTTGGGCGTGGGACCAACCTCCAGACATATGGCCATTTTTGTGCCTGGCGTGACGCCATGTGGGAAAGGGTGGTTTTGAGGTTGAAGATGCCAGAAAAGTCTGCATCCCGCAGGTGTGTGGGGCTACGCAAACGGTTCCCAAAGAGCTTTAGAACAAGGCATAGTTTTCCCTGCTGGCTCCTTGGGCGTGGGACCAACCTCAAGACATATGGCCATTTTGGGCCTGGCGCGGGGCCAAGTGGGAAAGGGTAGTTTTGAGGCTGAAGGCAGCAAGAAAGCCTGCAGCCCCCAGGTCTGTGGGGCTACGCAAGCGGTTCCCAAAGAGCTTTAGAACAAGGCATAGTTTTCCCTGCTGGCTCTTTGGGCGTGGGACCAGTCTCCAGACATATGGCCATTTTTGTGCCTGGCGTGACGCCAGTTGGGAAAGGGTGGTTTTGAGGCTGAAGGTGCCAGAAAAGCCTGCAGCCCCCAGGTCTGTGGGGCTACGCAAGCAGTTCCCAAAGAGCTTTAGAACAAGGCATAGTTTTCCCTGCTGGCTCTTTGGGCGTGGGACCAATCTCCAGATATATGGCCATTTTTGTTCCTGGCGAGGGGCCAAGTGGGAAAGGGTGGTTTTGAGGCTGAAGGCAGCAGGAAAGCCTGCAGCCCCCAGGTGTGTGGGGCTACGCAAGCCGTTCCCAAAGAGCTTTAGAACAAGGCATAGTTTCCCCTGCTGGCTCTTTGGGCGTGGGACCAACCTCCAGACATATGGCCATTTTTGTGCCTGGCATGACGCCAAGTGGGAAAGGGTGGTTTTGAGGCTGAAGGCAGCAGGAAGGCCTGCAGCCCGCAGGTCTGTGGAGCTACGCAAGCGGTTCCCAAAGAGCTTTAGAACAAGGCATAGTTTTCCCTGCTGGCTCTTTGGGCGTGGGACCAACCTCCAGACATATGGCCATTTTTGTGCCTTGCGTGGCGCCAAGTGGGAAAGGGTGGTTTTGAGGCTGAAGGCAGCAGGAAAGCCTGCAGCCCCCAGGTGTGTGGGGCTACGCAAGCGGTTCCCAAAGAGCTTTAGAACAAGGCATAGTTTTCCCTGCTGGCTCTTTGGGCGTGGGACCAGTCTCCAGACATATGGCCATTTTTGGGCCTGGCGTGGCGCCATGTGGGAAAGGGTGGTTTTGAGGCTGAAGGTGCTAGAAAAGCCTGCAGCCCCCAGGTCTGTGGGGCTACGCAAGCAGTTCCCAAAGAGCTTTAGAACAAGGCATAGTTTTCCCTGCTGGTTCTTTGGGCGTGGAACCAATCTCCAGATATATGGCCATTTTTGTGCCTGGCGCGGGGCCAAGTGGGAAAGGGTGCTTTTGAGGCTGAAGGCAGCAGGAAAGCCTGCAGCCCCCAGGTCTGTGGGGCTACGCAAGCCGTTCCCAAAGAGCTTTAGAACAAGGCATAGTTTCCCCTGCTGGCTCTTTGGGCGTGGGACCAGTCTCCAGACATATGGCCATTTTTGGGCCTGGCTTGGCGCCATGTGGGAAAGGGTGGTTTTGAGGCTGAAGGCAGCAGGAAAGCTTGCAGCCCCCAGGTGTGTGGGGCCACGCAAGCGGTTCCCAAAGAGCTTTAGTACAAGGCATCGTTTTCCCTGCTGGCTCTTTGGGCGTGGAACAAATCTCCAGATATATGGCCATTTTTGGGCCTGGCGCGGCGCCATGTGGGAAAGGGTTGTTTTGAGGCTGAAGGCAGCAGGAAAGCCTGCAGCCCCCAGGTGTGTGGGGCTACGCAAGCGGTTCCCAAAGAGCTTTAGAACAAGGCATAGTTTTCCCTGCTGGCTCTTTGGGCGTGGGACCAGTCTCCAGACATAGGGCCATTTTCGTGCCTGGCACGGGGCCAAGTGGGAAAGGGTGGTTTTGAGGCTGAAGGCAGCAGGAAAGCCTGCAGCCCGCAGGTCTGTGGGGCTACACAAGCGGTTCCCAAAGAGCTTTAGAACAAGGCATAGTTTTCCCTGCTGGCTCTTTGGGCGTGGGACCAACCTCCAGACATATGGCCATTTTTGTGCCTGGCGTGACGCCATGTGGGAAAGGGTGGTTTTGAGGTTGAAGATGCCAGAAAAGTCTGCATCCCGCAGGTGTGTGGGGCTACGCAAACGGTTCCCAAAGAGCTTTAGAACAAGGCATAGTTTTCCCTGCTGGCTCTTTGGGCGTGGGACCAACCTCAAGACATATGGCCATTTTGGGCCTGGCGCGGGGCCAAGTGGGAAAGGGTAGTTTTGAGGCTGAAGGCAGCAAGAAAGCCTGCAGCCCGCAGGTGTGTGGGGCTACGCAAGCGGTTCCCAAAGAGCTTTAGAACAAGGCATAGTTTTCCCTGCTGGCTCTTTGGGCGTGGGACCAGTCTCCAGACATATGGCCATTTTTGTGCCTGGCGTGACGCCAGTTGGGAAAGGGTGGTTTTGAGGCTGAAGGTGCCAGAAAAGCCTGCAGCCCCCAGGTCTGTGGGGCTACGCAAGCAGTTCCCAAAGAGCTTTAGAACAAGGCATAGTTTTCCCTGCTGGCTCTTTGGGCGTGGAACCAATCTCCAGATATATGGGCATTTTTGTTCCTGGCGAGGGGCCAAGTGGGAAAGGGTGGTTTTGAGGCTGAAGGCAGCAGGAAAGCCTGCAGCCCCCAGGTGTGTGGGGCTACGCAAGCCGTTCCCAAAGAGCTTTAGAACAAGGCATAGTTTCCCCTGCTGGCTCTTTGGGCGTGGGACCAACCTCCAGACATATGGCCATTTTTGTGCCTGGCATGACGCCAAGTGGGAAAGGGTGGTTTTGAGGCTGAAGGCAGCAGGAAGGCCTGCAGCCCGCAGGTCTGTGGAGCTACGCAAGCGGTTCCCAAAGAGCTTTAGAACAAGGCATAGTTTTCCCTGCTGGCTCTTTGGGCGTGGGACCAACCTCCAGACATATGGCCATTTTTGTGCCTTGCGTGGCGCCAAGTGGGAAAGGGTGGTTTTGAGGCTGAAGGCAGCAGGAAAGCCTGCAGCCCCCAGGTGTGTGGGGCTACGCAAGCGGTTCCCAAAGAGCTTTAGAACAAGGCATAGTTTTCCCTGCTGGCTCTTTGGGCGTGGGACCAGTCTCCAGACATATGGCCATTTTTGTGCCTGGCGTGACGCCATGTGGGAAAGGGTGGTTTTGAGGTTGAAGATGCCAGAAAAGTCTGCATCCCGCAGGTGTGTGGGGCTACGCAAACGGTTCCCAAAGAGCTTTAGAACAAGGCATAGTTTTCCCTGCTGGCTCTTTGGGCGTGGGACCAACCTCAAGACATATGGCCATTTTGGGCCTGGCGCGGGGCCAAGTGGGAAAGGGTAGTTTTGAGGCTGAAGGCAGCAAGAAAGCCTGCAGCCCGCAGGTGTGTGGGGCTACGCAAGCGGTTCCCAAAGAGCTTTAGAACAAGGCATAGTTTTCCCTGCTGGCTCTTTGGGCGTGGGACCAGTCTCCAGACATATGGCCATTTTTGTGCCTGGCGTGACGCCAGTTGGGAAAGGGTGGTTTTGAGGCTGAAGGTGCCAGAAAAGCCTGCAGCCCCCAGGTCTGTGGGGCTACGCAAGCAGTTCCCAAAGAGCTTTAGAACAAGGCATAGTTTTCCCTGCTGGCTCTTTGGGCGTGGAACCAATCTCCAGATATATGGGCATTTTTGTTCCTGGCGAGGGGCCAAGTGGGAAAGGGTGGTTTTGAGGCTGAAGGCAGCAGGAAAGCCTGCAGCCCCCAGGTGTGTGGGGCTACGCAAGCCGTTCCCAAAGAGCTTTAGAACAAGGCATAGTTTCCCCTGCTGGCTCTTTGGGCGTGGGACCAACCTCCAGACATATGGCCATTTTTGTGCCTGGCATGACGCCAAGTGGGAAAGGGTGGTTTTGAGGCTGAAGGCAGCAGGAAGGCCTGCAGCCCGCAGGTCTGTGGAGCTACGCAAGCGGTTCCCAAAGAGCTTTAGAACAAGGCATAGTTTTCCCTGCTGGCTCTTTGGGCGTGGGACCAACCTCCAGACATATGGCCATTTTTGTGCCTTGCGTGGCGCCAAGTGGGAAAGGGTGGTTTTGAGGCTGAAGGCAGCAGGAAAGCCTGCAGCCCCCAGGTGTGTGGGGCTACGCAAGCGGTTCCCAAAGAGCTTTAGAACAAGGCATAGTTTTCCCTGCTGGCTCTTTGGGCGTGGGACCAGTCTCCAGACATATGGCCATTTTTGGGCCTGGCGTGGCGCCATGTGGGAAAGGGTGGTTTTGAGGCTGAAGGTGCTAGAAAAGCCTGCAGCCCCCAGGTCTGTGGGGCTACGCAAGCAGTTCCCAAAGAGCTTTAGAACAAGGCATAGTTTTCCCTGCTGGTTCTTTGGGCGTGGAACCAATCTCCAGATATATGGCCATTTTTGTGCCTGGCGCGGGGCCAAGTGGGAAAGGGTGGTTTTGAGGCTGAAGGCAGCAGGAAAGCCTGCAGCCCCCAGGTCTGTGGGGCTACGCAAGCCGTTCCCAAAGAGCTTTAGAACAAGGCATAGTTTCCCCTGCTGGCTCTTTGGGCGTGGGACCAGTCTCCAGACATATGGCCATTTTTGGGCCTGGCTTGGCGCCATGTGGGAAAGGGTGGTTTTGAGGCTGAAGGCAGCAGGAAAGCCTGCAGCCCCCAGGTGTGTGGGGCCACGCAAGCGGTTCCCAAAGAGCTTTAGTACAAGGCATCGTTTTCCCTGCTGGCTCTTTGGGCGTGGAACAAATCTCCAGATATATGGCCATTTTTGGGCCTGGCGCGGCGCCATGTGGGAAAGGGTTGTTTTGAGGCTGAAGGCAGCAGGAAAGCCTGCAGCCCCCAGGTGTGTGGGACTACGCAAGCGGTTCCCAAAGAGCTTTAGAACAAGGCATAGTTTTCCCTGCTGGCTCTTTGGGCGTGGGACCAACCTCCAGACATATGGCCATTTTTGTGCCTGGCGTGACGCCATGTGGGAAAGGGTGGTTTTGAGGCTGAAGGTGCCAGAAAATCCTGCAGCCCCCAGGTCTGTGGGGCTACGCAAGCGGTTCCCAAAGAGCTTTAGAACAAGGCATAGTTTTCCCTGCTGGCTCTTTGGGCGTGGGACCAGTCTCCAGACATATGGCCATTTTTGTGCCTGGCACGGGGCCAAGTAGGAAAGAGTGGTTTTGAGGCTGAAGGCAGCAGGAAAGCCTGCAGCCCCGAGGTCTGTGGGGCTACACAAGCGGTTCCCAAAGAGCTTTAGAACAAGGCATAGTTTTCCCTGCTGGCTCTTTGGGCGTGGGACCAACCTCCAGACATATGGCCATTTTTGTGCCTGGCGTGACGCCATGTGGGAAAGGGTGGTTTTGAGGTTGAAGATGCCAGAAAAGTCTGCAGCCCGCAGGTGTGTGGGGCTACGCAAGCGGTTCCCAAAGAGCTTTAGAACAAGGCATAGTTTTCCCTGCTGGCTCTTTGGGAAAGGGACCAGTCTCCAGACATATGGCCATTTTTGTGCCTGGCTTGGCGCCATGTGGGAAAGGGTGGTTTTGAGGCTGAAGGCAGCAGGAAAGCCTGCAGCCCCCAGGTGTGTGGGGCTACGCAAGCGGTTCCCAAAGAGCTTTAGAACAAGGCATAGTTTCCCCTGCTGGCTCTTTGGGCGTGGGACCAGTCTCCAGACATATGGCCATTTTTGGGCCTGGCGTGGCGCCATGTGGGAAAGGGTGGTTTTGAGGCTGAAGGCAGCAGGAAAGCTTGCAGCCCCCAGTTCTCTGTGGCCACGCAAGCGGTTCCCAAAGAGCTTTAGTACAAGGCATCGTTTTCCCTGCTGGCTCTTTGGGCGTGGAACAAATCTCCAGATATATGGCCATTTTTGGGCCTGGCGCGGCGCCATGTGGGAAAGGGTTGTTTTGAGGCTGAAGGCAGCAGGAAAGCCTGCAGCCCCCAGGTGTGTGGGGCTACGCAAGCGGTTCCCAAAGAGCTTTAGAACAAGGCATCGTTTTCCCTGCCGGCTATTTGGGCGTGTAACAAATCTCCAGATATATGGCCATTTTTGGGCCTGGCGCGGCGCCATGTGAGAAAGGGTGGTTTTGAGGCTGAAGGCAGCAGGAAAGCCTGCAGCCCCCAGGTGTGTGGGGCTACGCAAGCGGTTCCCAAAGAGCTTTAGAACAAGGCATAGTTTTCCCTGCTGGCTCTTTGGGCGTGGGACCAACCTCCAGACATATGGCCATTTTTGTGCCTGGCGTGACGCCATGTGGGAAAGGGTGGTTTTGAGGCTGAAGGTGCTAGAAAAGCCTGCAGCCCCCAGGTGTGTGGGGCTACGCAAGCGGTTCCCAAAGAGCTTTAGAACAAGGCATAGTTTTCCCTGCTGGCTCTTTGGGCGTGGGACCAGTCTCCAGACATATGGCCATTTTTGTGCCTGGCACGGGGCCAAGTGGGAAAGAGTGGTTTTGAGGCTGAAGGCAGCAGGAAAGCCTGCAGCCCCGAGGTCTGTGGGGCTACACAAGCGGTTCCCAAAGAGCTTTAGAACAAGGCATAGTTTTCCCTGCTGGCTCTTTGGGCGTGGGACCAACCTCCAGACATATGGCCATTTTTGGGCCTGGCGTGACGCCATGTGGGAAAGGGTGGTTTTGAGGTTGAAGATGCCAGAAAAGTCTGCAGCCCGCAGGTGTGTGGGGCTACGCAAACGGTTCCCAAAGAGCTTTAGAACAAGGCATAGTTTTCCCTGCTGGCTCTTTGGGCGTGGGACCAACCTCCAGACATATGGCCATTTTGGGCCTGGCGCGGGGCCAAGTGGGAAAGGGTAGTTTTGAGGCTGAAGGCAGCAAGAAAGCCTGCAGCCCCCAGGTCTGTGGGGCTACGCAAGCGGTTCCCAAAGAGCTTTAGAACAAGGCATAGTTTTCCCTGCTGGCTCTTTGGGCGTGGGACCAAACTCCAGACATATGGCCATTTTTGGGCCTGGCGCGGGGCCAAGTGGGAAAGGGTGGTTTTGAGGCTGAAGGCAGCAGGAAAGCCTGCAGCCCCCAGGTGTGTGGGGCTACGCAAGCGGTTCCCAAAGAGCTTTAGAACAAGGCACAGTTTTCCCTGCTGGCTATTTGGGCGTGGGACCAGTCTCCAGACATATGGCCATTTTTGTGCCTGGCGTGACGCCATGTGGGAAAGGGTGGTTTTGAGGCTGAAGGTGCCAGAAAAGCCTGCAGCCCGCAGGTGTGTGGGGCTACGCAAGCGGTTCCCAAAGAGCTTTAGAACAAGGCATAGTTTTCCCTGCTGCTCTTTCGGTGTAGGACCAATCTCCACACATATGGCCATTTTTGTGCCTGGCGGCACGCCAAGTTGCAGAAGATGGTTTTGAGGCTGAAGGCAGCAGGAAAGTCTGCAGCCCCCAGGTGTGTGGGGCTACGCAAGCGGTTCCCACAGAGCTTTAGAACAAGGCATAGTTTTCCCTGCTGGCTCTTTGGGAAAGGGACCAGTCTCCAGAAATATAGCCATTTTTGTGCCTGGCGCGACGCCAAGTGGGAAAGGGTGGTTTTGAGGCTGAAGGCAGCAGGAAAGCCTGCAGCCCGCAGGTCTGTGGGGCCACGCAAGCTGTTCCAAAGAGCTTTAGAACAAGGCATAATTTTCCCTGCTGGCTCTTTGGGCGTGGGACCAAACTCCAGCCATATGGCCATTTTTGGGACTGGCGCGGCGCCATGTGGGAAAGGGTGGTTTTGAGGCTGAAGGCAGCAGGAAAGCCTGCAGCCCCCAGGTCTCTGGGGCAACGCAAGCGGTTCCCAAAGAGCTTTAGAACAAGGCATCGTTTTCCCTGCTGGCTCTTTGGTCGTGGAACAAATCTCCAGATATATGGCCATTTTTGGGCCTTGCGTGGCGCCAAGTGGGAAAGGGTAGTTTTGAGGCTGAAGGCAGCAGGAAAGCCTGCAGCCCCCAGGTGTGTGGGGCTACGCAAGCGGTTCCCAGAGAGCTTTAGAACAAGGCATAGTTTTCCCTGCTGGCTCTTTGGGCGTGGGACCAGTCTCCAGACATATGGCCATTTTTGTGCCTTGCGTGGCGCCAAGTGGGAAAGGGTGGTTTTGAGGCTGAAGGCAGCAGGAAAGCCTGCAGCCCCCAGCTGTGTGGGGCTACGCAAGCGGTTCCCAAAGAGCTTTAGAACAAGGCATAGTTTTCCCTGCTGGCTCTTTGGGCGTGGGACCAGTCTCCAGACATATGGCCATTTTTGGGCCTGGCTTGGCGCCATGTGGGAAAGGGTGGTTTTGAGGCTGAAGGCAGCATGAAAGCTTGCAGTCCCAAGGTGTGTGGGGCTACGCAAGCGGTTCCCAAAGAGATTTAGAACAAGGCATAGTTTTCCCTGCTGGCTCTTTGGGCGTGGGACCAGTCTCCAGACATATGGCCATTTTTGGGCCTGGCGCGGCGCCAAGTGGGAAAGGGTGGTTTTGAGGCTGAAGGCAGCAGGAAAGCCTGCAGCCCCAAGGTCTGTGGGGCTACGCAAGCGGTTCCCAAAGAGATTTAGAACAAGGCATAGTTTTCCCTGCTGGCTCTTTCAGTGTAGGACCAATCTCCAGACATATGGCCATTTTTGGGCCTGGCGGCACGCCAAGTTGCAGAGGATGGTTTTGAGGCTGAAGGCAGCAGGAAAGTCTGCAGCCCCCAGGTGTGTGGGGCTACGCAAGCGGTTCCCAAAGAGCTTTAGAACAAGGCATAGTTTTCCCTGCTGGCTCTTTGGGAAAGGGACCAGTCTCCAGAAATATAGCCATTTTTGTGCCTGGCGCGACGCCAAGTGGGAAAGGGTGGTTTTGAGGCTGAAGGCAGCAGGAAAGCCTGCAGCCCCCAGGTCTGTGGGGCCACGCAAGCTGTTCCCAAAGAGCTTTAGAACAAGGCATAATTTTCCCTACTGGCTCTTTGGCCGTGGGACCAAACTCCAGCCATATGGCCATTTTTGGGACTGGCGCGGCGCCATGTGGGAAAGGGTGGTTTTGAGGCTGAAGGCAGCAGGAAAGCCTGCAGCCCCCAGGTGTGAGGGGCTACGCAAGCGGTTCCCAAAGAGCTTTAGAACAAGGCATAGTTTTCCCTGCTGGCTCTTTGGGCGTGGGACCAACCTCCAGACATATGGCCATTTTTGGGCCTGGCGCAGCGCCAAGTGGGAAAGGGTGGTTTTGAGGCTGAAGGCAGCAGGAAAGCTTGCAGCCCCCAGGTCTGTGGGGCTACGCAAGCGGTTCCCAAAGAGCTTTAGAACAAGGCATAGTTTTCCCTGCTGGCTCTTTGGGCGTGGGACCAGTCTCCAGACATATGGCCATTTTTGTGCCTGGCTTGGGGCCATGTGGGAAAGGGTGGTTTTGAGGCTGAAGGCAGCAGGAAAGCCTGCAGCCCCCAGGTGTGTGGGGCTACGCAAGCGGTTCCCAAAGAGCTTTAGAACAAGGCATAGTTTTCCCTGCTGGCTCTTTGGGCGTGGGACCAAACATTCAGACATATGGCCATTTTTGTGCCTGGCATGACGCCATGTGGGAAAGGGTGGTTTTGAGGCTGAAGGCAGCAGGAAAGCCTGCAGCCCGCATGTCTGTGGGGCTACGCAAGCAGTTCCCAAAGAGCTTTAGAACAAGGCATAGTTTTCCCTGCTGGCTCTTTGGGCGTGGGACCAACCTCCAGACATATGGCCATTTTTGTGCCTGGCGCGGCGCCAAGTGGGAAAGGGTGGTTTTGAGGCTGAAGGCAGCAGGAAAGCCTGCAGCCCCCAGGTCTGTGGGGCTACGCAAGCGGTTCCCAAAGAGCTTTAGAATAAGGCATAGTTTTCCCTGCTGGCTCTTTGGGCGTGGGACCAACCTCCAGACATATGGCCATTTTTGTGCCTGGCTTGGCGCCATGTGGGAAAGGGTGGTTTTGAGGCTGAAGGCAGCAGGAAAGCCTGCAGCCCCCAGGTGTGTGGGGCTACGCAAGCGGTTCCCAAAGAGCTTTAGAACAAGGCATAGTTTTCCCTGCTGGCTCTTTGGGCGTGGGACCAGTCTCCAGATATATGGCCATTTTTTTACCTTGAGCGACGCCATGTGGGAAAGGGTGGTTTTGAGGCTGAAGGCAGCAGGAAAGCCTGCAGCCCCCAGGTCTGTGGGGCTACGCAAGCGGTTCCCAAAGAGCTTTAGAACAAGGCATAGTTTTCCCTGCTGGCTCTTTGGGCGTGGGACCAGTCTCCAGACATATGGCCATTTTTGGGCCTGGCGTGACGCCATGTGGGAAAGGGTGGTTTTGAGGCTGAAGGCAGCAGGAAGGCCTGCGGCCCGCAGGTGTGTGGGGCTACGCAAGCGGTTCCCAAAGAGCTTTAGAACAAGGCATAGTTTTCCCTGCTGGCTCTTTGGGCGTGAGACCAGTCGCCAGACATATGGCCATTTTTGTGCCTGGCGTGGGGCCAAGTGGGAAAGGGTGGTTTTGAGGCTGAAGGCAGCAGGAAAGCTTGCAGCCCCCAGGTGTGTGGGGCTACGCAAGCGGTTCCCAAAGAGCTTTAGAACAAGGCATAGTTTTCCCTGCTGGCTCTTTGGGCGTGGGACCAACCTCCAGACATATGGCCATTTTTGGGCCTGCCGTGACGCCATTTGGGAAAGGGTGGTTTTGAGGCTGAAGGTGCCAGAAAAGCCTGCAGCCCCCAGGTCTGTGGGGCTACGCAAGCAGTTCCCAAAGAGCTTTAGAACAAGGCATAGTTTTCCCTGCTGGCTCTTTGGGCGTGGGATCAACCTCCAGACATATGGCCATTTTTGGGCCTGGCGTGACGCCATGTGGGAAAGGGTGGTTTTGAGGCTGAAGGCAGCAGGAAAGCCTGCAGCCCCCAGGTGTGTGGGGCTACGCAAGCCGTTCCCAAAGAGCTTTAGAACAAGGCATAGTTTTCCCTGCTGGCTCTCTGGGCGTGGGACCAACCTCCAGACATATGGCCATTTTTGGGCCTGGCGCGGCGCCAAGTGGGAAAGGGTGGTTTTGAGGCTGAAGGCAGCAGGAAAGCCTGCAGCCCCCAGGTGTGTGGGGCTACGCAAGCGGTTCCCAAAGAGCTTTAGAACAAGGCATAGTTTTCCCTGCTGGCTCTTTGGGCGTGGGACCAGTCTCCAGACATATGGCCATTTTTGGGACTGGCGCTGCGCCAAGTGGGAAAGGGTGGTTTTGAGGCTGAAGGCAGCAGGAAAGCTTGCAGCCCCCAGGTCTCTGGGGCCACGCAAGCGGTTCCTAAAGAGCTTTAGAACAAGGCATCGTTTTCCCTGCTGGCTCTTTCGGTGTAGGACCAATCTCCAGACATATGGCCATTTTTGTGCCTGGCGGCACGCCAAGTTGAAGACGATGGTTTTGAGGCTGAAGGCAGCAGGAAAGTCTGCAGCCCCCAGGTGTGTGGGGCAACGCAAGCGGTTCCCAAAGAGCTCACTCTTGGCACTTTGGATGTGGGACATACAGCGA
This sequence comes from Chroicocephalus ridibundus, assembly GCF_963924245.1. Taxonomy (NCBI): domain Eukaryota; kingdom Metazoa; phylum Chordata; class Aves; order Charadriiformes; family Laridae; genus Chroicocephalus; species Chroicocephalus ridibundus. The sequence goes on from NW_026961728.1 coordinate 1,009,035, forward strand.
GATGTTTGCTGCTTTGGCGTTTGGCTGTTGGGAGATTTACAGCACAAAGATATCTAGTTGATTTGAAGCAGTTCAGAGAAAGTCTGAACATAATCCTCACTTTTCCCTCCTGGCACTTTCCCTATAGGGGATACCGCAAGAGCTTTCTGTATTTTGGGCACAGCGCTCTGCAGGGTGTTAGCAGAGACTTTCCCGGGACAGTGAAACCCTATGTCAGAGACACTGAGAAGAAGCCCCAACGTTCCTTCCAGGCATTTTCAGTGTGGGTGCCTTCTCCACGTGGTTCTGGTTTCACTGCCTCTCTGAAGAGAATGTTAGCAAAGAGGTAACCTGGACAGTGCAAACAGTACTCAAAGACAGGGAGAGCAAGCTCTACATTACTCTCTTGGCACTTTGGATGTGGGACATACAGCGAGATTTTTGCTGCTTTTCGTTTGGCTGTTGGGAGATTTACAGCACAAAGATATCCAGTTGATTTGAAGCAGTTCCAAGAAAGTCTAAGCATAATCCTCACTTTTCCCTCCTGGCACTTTCCATGTGGGAGATATAGCAGGATGTATATTGGTTTTAGGAACTGTCCCCGGACAGTGTGGGCAGAAAAGTTCCTGGCTCCTTGAATGCCGTTTCTGGAGACACTGCGATCAATGTGGGAGATATGTCAAGATGTGTGTTGGTTTTGAGGACGGCTTTCTGGACAGTCTTAGCAAAAAGGTCACAGGGATAATCAGAGCAATTCTCAGAGACACTGAGACCAAGCTCCACAATTCCTCCTGGCACTTTCCCTGTAGGAGACACTGCAAGACGTTTCTGTATATTGGGCACAGCACTCTGCAGGGTGTTAGCAGAGACTTTCCCGGGACAGTGAAACCCTATGTCAGAGACAGTGAGAAGAAGCCCCAATGTTCCCTCCAGGCACTTTCAGTGTGGGTGCCTTCTCCACGTGGTTCCTGGTTTCACTGCAGCTCTGAAGAGAATGTTAGCAAAGAGCTAATCGGGACAGTGCAAACAGTACTCAAAGACAGGGAGAGCAAGCTCTCTCTTGGCATTTTGGATGTGGGACATACAGCGAGATGTTTGCTGTTTTACATTTGGCTGTTGGGAGATTTACAGCACAAAGATATCTAGTTGATTTGAAGCAGTTCCGAGAAAGTCTAAACATAATCCTCACTTTTCCCTCCTGGCACTTTCCCTGTAGGAGATACCTCAAGACGTTTCTGTATATTGGGCACAGCGCTTTGCAGGGTGTTAGCAGAGACTTTCCCGGGACAGTGAAACCCTATATCAGAGACACTGAGAAGAAGCCCCAACGTTCCTTCCAGGCATTTTCAGTGTGGGTGCCTTCTCCACGTGGTTCCTGGTTTCACTGCAGCTCTGAAGAGAATGTTAGCAAAGAGGTAATCGGGACAGTGCAAACAGTACTCAAAGACAGGGAGAGCAAGCTCTACATTACTCTCTTGGCACTTTGGATGTGGGACATACAGCGAGATGTTTGCTGCTTTTACGTTTGGCTGTTGGGAGATTTACAGCACAAAGATATCCAGTTGATTTGAAGCAGTTCCGAGAAAGTCTAAGCATAATCCTCACTTTTCCCTCCTGGCACTTTCCATGTGGGAGATATAGCAGGATGTATATTGGTTTTAGGAACTGTCCCCGGACAGTGTGGGCAGAAAAGTTCCTGGCTCCTTGAATGCCGTTTCTGGAGACAGTGCGATCAATGTGGGAGATATGTCAAGATGTGTGTTGGTTTTGAGGACGGCTTTCTGGAGAGTCTTAGCAAAAAGGTCACAGGGATAATCAGAGCAATTCTCAGAGACACTGAGACCAAGCTCCACAATTCCTCCTGGCACTTTCCCTGTAGGAGACACTGCAAGACGTTTCTGTATATTGGGCACAGCGCTTTGCAGGGTGTTAGCAGAGACTTTCCCGGGACAGTGAAACCCTATATCAGAGACACTGAGAAGAAGCCCCAACGTTCCTTCCAGGCTTTTTCATTTCGATGCCTTATTCTAAAGCTCTTTGGGAACCGCTTGCGTGGCCCCACAGACCTGCGGGCTGCAGACTTTCCTGCTGCCTTCAGCCTCAAAACCACCCTTTCCCACATGGCGTCGCGCCAGGCACAAAAATGGCCATATGGCTGGAGACTGGTCCCACGCCGGAAGAGCCAGCAGGGAAAACTATGCCTTGTGCTAAAGCTCTTTGGGAACCGCTTGCGTAGCCCCACACACCTGGGGGCTGCAGGCTTTCCTGCTGCCTTGAGCCTCAAAGGCACCCTTTCGCACTTTGCCCCGCGCCAGGCACAAAAATGGCCATATGTCTGGAGATTGGTCCCACGCCCAAAGAGCCAGCAGGGAAAACTATGCCTTGTTCTAAAGCTCTTTGGGAACCGCTTGCGTAGCCCCACAGACCTGGGGGCTGCAGGCTTTCCTGCTGCCTTCAGCCTCAAAACCACCCTTTCCCACATGGCGTCACGCCAGGCACAAAAATGGCCATATGTCTGGAGATTGGTCCCACGCCCAAAGAGCCAGCAGGGAAAACTATGCCTTGTTCTAAAGCTCTTTGGGAACCGCTTGCGTAGCCCCACAGACCTGGGGGCTGCAGGCTTTTCTGCTGCCTTCAGCCTCAAAACCACCCTTTCCCACATGGCGCCGCCCTAGGCCCAAAAATGGCCATATATCTGGAGATTGGTTCCACGCAAAAAGAGCCAGCAGGGAAAATGATGCCTTGTTCTAAAGATCTTTGGGAACCGCTTGCGTGGCTCCACACACCTAGGGGCTGCAGGCTTTCCTGCTGCCTTCAGCCTCAAAACCACCCTTTCCCACTTGGCGCCGCGCCAGGCCCAAAAATGGCCATATGGCTGGAGTCTGGTCCCACGCCCAAAGAGCCAGCAGGGAAAACGATGCCTTGTTCTAAAGCTCTTTGGGAACCGCTTGCGTAGCCCCACACCCATGGGGGCTGCAGGCTTTTCTGGCACCTTCAGCCTCAAAAGCACCCTTTCCCACTTGGCTCCACGCCAGGCCCAAAAATGGCCATATGTCTGGAGACTGGTCCCACGCCCAAAGAGCCAGCAGGGAAAATTATGCCTTGTTCTAAAGCTCTTTGGGAACCGCTTGCGTAGCCCCACACACCTGCGGGCTGCAGGCTTTCTTGCTGCCTTCAGCCTCAAAACCACCCTTTCCCACATGGCATCACGCCAGGCACAAAAATGGCCATATGTCTGGAGGTTGGTCCTACGCCCAAAGAGCCAGCAGGGAAAACTATGCCTTGTTCTAAAGCTCTTTGGGAACCGCTTGCGTAGCCCCACACACCTGGGGGCTGCAGGCTTTCCTGCTGCCTTCAGCCTCAAAACCACCCTTTCCCACATGGCGCCGCGCCAGGCCCAAAAATGGCCATATATCTGGAGACTGGTCCCACGCCCAAAGAGCCAGCAGGGAAAACGATGCCTTGTTCTAAAGCTCTTTGGGAACCGCTTGCGTGGCCCCACACACCTGGGGGCTGCAGGCTTTCCTGCTCTCTTCAGCTTCAAAACCACCCTTTCCCACATGGCGTCACGCCAGGCACAAAAATCGCCATATGTCTGGTTTTTGGTTCCACGCCCAAAGAGCCAGAAGGGAATACTATGCCTTGTTCTAAAGCTCTTTGGGGACCGCTTGCGTAGCCCCACAGACCTGTGGGCTGCAGGCTTTCCTGCTGCCTTCAGCCTCAAAACGACCCTTTCCCACATGGCGCCGCGTCAGGCCCAAAAATGGCCATATATCTGGAGATTTGTTCCACGCCCAAATAGCCAGCAGGGAAAACTATGCCTTATTCTAAAGCTCTTTGGGAACTGCTTGCGTAGCCCCACACACCTGGGGGCTGCAGGCTTTTCTGGCACCTTCAGCCTCAAAACCACCCTTTCCCACATGGCGTCACGCCAGGCACAAAAATGGCCATATGTCTGGAGATTGGTCCCACGCCCAAAGAGCCAGCAGGGAAAATTATACCTTGTACTGAAGCTCTTTGGGAACCGCTTGCGTAGCCCCACAGACCTGGGGGCTGCAGGCTTTCTTCCTCTCTTCAGCCTCAAAAGCACCCTTTCCCACATGGCGCCAAGTCAGGCCCAAAAATGGCCATATGTCTGGAGACTGGTCCCACGCCCAAAGAGCCAGCAGGGAAAACTATGCCTTGTTCTAAAGCTCTTTAGGAACCGCTTGCGTAGCCCCACACACCTGGGGGCTGCAGGCTTTCCTGCTGCCTTCAGCCTCAAAAGCACCCTTTCCCACTTGGCGCCAAGCCAGGCCCAAAAATGGCCATATGTCTGGAGACTGGTCCCACGCCCAAAGAGCCAGCAGGGAAAACGATGCCTTGTTCTACAGCTCTTTGGGAACTGCTTGCGTAGCCCCACAGACCTGGGGGCTGCAGGCTTTCCTGCTGCCTTCAGCCTCAAAACCACCCTTTCCCACATGGCGTCACGCCAGGCCCAAAAATGGCCATATGTCTGGAGACTGGTCCCACGCCCAAAGAGCCAGCAGGGAAAACTATGCCTTGTTCTAAAGCTCTTTGGGAACCGCTTGCGTAGCCCCACAGACCTGGGGGCTGCAGGCTTTCCTGTTGCCTTCAGCCCCAAAACCACCCTTTCCTACATGGCGTCACGCCAGGCACAAAAATCGCCATATGTCTGGAGGTTGGTCCCACGCCCAAAGAGCCAGCAGGGAAAACTATGCCTTGTTCTAAAGCTCTTTGGGGACCGCTTGCGTAGCCCCACACACCTGGGGGCTGCAGGCTTTCCTGCTGCCTTCAGCCTCAAAACCACCCTTTCCCACTTGGCCCCGCGCCAGGCACAAAAATGGCCATATGTCTGGAGACTGGTCCCTTTCCCAAAGAGCCAGCAGGGAAAACTATGCCTTGTTCTAAAGCTCTTTGGGAACCGCTTGCGTAGCCCCACACACCTGGGGGCTGCAGGCTTTCCTGCTGCCTTCAGCCTCAAAACAAACCTTTCCCACATGGCGCCGCGCCAGGCCCAAAAATGGCCATATATCTGGAGATTTGTTCCACGCCCAAAGAGCCAGCAGGGAAAACTGTGCCTTGTTCTAAAGCTCTTTGGGAACCGCTTGCGTAGCCCCACAGACCTTGGGGCTGCAGGCTTTCCTGCTGCCTTCAGCCTCAAAACCACCCTTTCCCACTTGGCGCCGCGCCAGGCCCAAAAATGGCCATATATCTGGAGATTTGTCCCACGCCCAAAGAGCCAGCAGGGAAAACGATGCCTTGTTCTAAAGCTCTTTGGGAACCGCTTGCGTGGCCGCACAGACCTGGGGGCTTCAAGCTTTCCTGCTGCCTTCAGCCTCAAAACGACCCTTTCCCACATGGCGCCGCGCCAGGCCCAAAAATGGCCATATATCTGGAGATTTGTTCCACGCCCAAATAGCCAGCAGGGAAAACTATGCCTTATTCTAAAGCTCTTTGGGAACTGCTTGCGTAGCCCCACACACCTGGGGGCTGCAGGCTTTCCTGCTGCCTTCAGCCTCAAAGCAACCCTTTCCCACTTGGCGCCGTGCCAGTCCCAAAAATGGCCATATGTCTGGAGACTGGTCCCACGCCCAAAGAGCCAGCAGGGAAAACTATGCCTTGTTCTAAAGCTCTTTGGGAACCGCTTGCGTAGCCCCACAGACCTGGGGGCTGCAGGCTTTTCTGCCACCTTCAGCCTCAAAACGACCCTTTCCCACATGGCGTCACGCCAGGCCCAAAAATGGCCATATGTCTGGAGATTGGTCCCACGCCCAAAGAGCCAGCAGGGAAAATTATACCTTGTACTGAAGCTCTTTGGGAACCGCTTGCGTAGCCCCACACACCTGGGGGCTGCAGGCTTTCCTGCTGCCTTCAGCCTCAAAAGCACCCTTTCCCACTTGGCGCCACGCCAGGCCCAAAAATGGCCATATGTCTGGAGACTGGTCCCACGCCCAAAGAGCCAGCAGGGAAAACTATGCCTTGTTCTAAAGCTCTTTGGGAACCGCTTGCGTAGCCCCACACACCTGGGGGCTGCAGGCTTTCCTGCTGCCTTCAGCCTCAAAACAAACCTTTCCCACATGGCGCCGCGCCAGGCCCAAAAATGGCCATATATCTGGAGATTTGTTCCACGCCCAAAGAGCCAGCAGGGAAAACTGTGCCTTGTTCTAAAGCTCTTTGGGAACCGCTTGCGTAGCCCCACAGACCTTGGGGCTGCAGGCTTTCCTGCTGCCTTCAGCCTCAAAACCACCCTTTCCCACTTGGCGCCGCGCCAGGCCCAAAAATGGCCATATATCTGGAGATTTGTCCCACGCCCAAAGAGCCAGCAGGGAAAACGATGCCTTGTTCTAAAGCTCTTTGGGAACCGCTTGCGTGGCCGCACAGACCTGGGGGCTTCAAGCTTTCCTGCTGCCTTCAGCCTCAAAACGACCCTTTCCCACATGGCGCCGCGCCAGGCCCAAAAATGGCCATATATCTGGAGATTTGTTCCACGCCCAAATAGCCAGCAGGGAAAACTATGCCTTATTCTAAAGCTCTTTGGGAACTGCTTGCGTAGCCCCACACACCTGGGGGCTGCAGGCTTTCCTGCTGCCTTCAGCCTCAAAGCAACCCTTTCCCACTTGGCGCCGTGCCAGTCCCAAAAATGGCCATATGTCTGGAGACTGGTCCCACGCCCAAAGAGCCAGCAGGGAAAACTATGCCTTGTTCTAAAGCTCTTTGGGAACCGCTTGCGTAGCCCCACAGACCTGGGGGCTGCAGGCTTTTCTGCCACCTTCAGCCTCAAAACCACCCTTTCCCACATGGCGTCACGCCAGGCCCAAAAATGGCCATATGTCTGGAGATTGGTCCCACGCCCAAAGAGCCAGCAGGGAAAATTATACCTTGTACTGAAGCTCTTTGGGAACCGCTTGCGTAGCCCCACACACCTGGGGGCTGCAGGCTTTCCTGCTGCCTTCAGCCTCAAAAGCACCCTTTCCCACTTGGCGCCACGCCAGGCCCAAAAATGGCCATATGTCTGGAGACTGGTCCCACGCCCAAAGAGCCAGCAGGGAAAACTATGCCTTGTTCTAAAGCTCTTTGGGAACCGCTTGCGTAGCCCCACAGACCTGGGGGCTGCAGGCTTTCCTGTTGCCTTCAGCCTCAAAACCACCCTTTCCTACATGGCGTCACGCCAGGCCCAAAAATCGCCATATGTCTGGAGGTTGGTCCCACGCCTAAAGAGCCAGAAGGGAATACTATGCCTTGTTCTAAAGCTCTTTGGGGACCGCTTGCGTAGCCCCACAGACCTGGGGGCTCCAGGCTTTCCTGCTGCCTTCAGCCTCAAAACCACCCTTTCCCACTTGGCCCCGCGCCAGGCACAAAAATGGCAATATGTCTGGAGACTGGTCCCACGCCCAAAGAGCCAGCAGGGAAAACTATGCCTTGTTCTAAAGCTCTTTGGGAACCGCTTGCGTAGCCCCACAGACCTGGGGGCTGCAGGCTTTCCTGTTTCCTTCAGCCCCAAAACCACCCTTTCCTACATGGCGTCACGCCAGGCACAAAAATCGCCATATGTCTGGAGGTTGGTCCCACGCCCAAAGAGCCAGCAGGGAAAACTATGCCTTGTTCTAAAGCTCTTTGGGGACCGCTTGCGTAGCCCCACACACCTGGGGGCTGCAGGCTTTCCTGCTGCCTTCAGCCTCAAAACCACCCTTTCCCACATGGCGCCGCCCTAGGCCCAAAAATGGCCATATATCTGGAGATTGGTTCCACGCAAAAAGAGCCAGCAGGGAAAATGATGCCTTGTTCTAAAGATCTTTGGGAACCGCTTGCGTGGCTCCACACACCTGGGGGCTGCAGGCTTTCCTGCTGCCTTCAGCCTCAAAACCACCCTTTCCCACTTGGCGCCGCGCCAGGCCCAAAAATGGCCATATGGCTGGAGTCTGGTCCCACGCCCAAAGAGCCAGCAGGGAAAACGATGCCTTGTTCTAAAGCTCTTTGGGAACCGCTTGCGCAGCCCCACAGACCTGGGGGCTGCAGGCTTTCCTGCTGCCTTCAGCCTCAAAACCACCCTTTCCCACTTGGCGTCACGCCAGGCACAAAAATGGCCATATGTCTGGCGACTGGTCTCACGCCCAAAGTGCCAGCAGGGAAAACGATGCCTTGTTCTAAAGCTCTTTGGGAACCGCTTGCGTAGCCCCACACCCATGGGGGCTGCAGGCTTTTCTGGCACCTTCAGCCTCAAAAGCACCCTTTCCCACTTGGCTCCACGCCAGGCCCAAAAATGGCCATATGTCTGGAGACTGGTCCCACGCCCAAAGAGCCAGCAGGGAAAATTATGCCTTGTTCTAAAGCTCTTTGGGAACCGCTTGCGTAGCCCCACACACCTGCGGGCTGCAGGCTTTCTTGCTGCCTTCAGCCTCAAAACCACCCTTTCCCACATGGCATCACGCCAGGCACAAAAATGGCCATATGTCTGGAGGTTGGTCCTACGCCCAAAGAGCCAGCAGGGAAAACTATGCCTTGTTCTAAAGCTCTTTGGGAACCGCTTGCGTAGCCCCACACACCTGGGGGCTGCAGGCTTTCCTGCTGCCTTCAGCCTCAAAACCACCCTTTCCCACATGGCGCCGCGCCAGGCCCAAAAATGGCCATATATCTGGAGACTGGTCCCACGCCCAAAGAGCCAGCAGGGAAAACGATGCCTTGTCCTAAAGCTCTTTGGGAACCGCTTGCGTGGCCCCACACACCTGGGGGCTGCAGGCTTTCCTGCTCTCTTCAGCTTCAAAACCACCCTTTCCCACATGGCGTCACGCCAGGCACAAAAATCGCCATATGTCTGGTTTTTGGTTCCACGCCCAAAGAGCCAGAAGGGAATACTATGCCTTGTTCTAAAGCTCTTTGGGGACCGCTTGCGTAGCCCCACAGACCTGTGGGCTGCAGGCTTTCCTGCTGCCTTCAGCCTCAAAACGACCCTTTCCCACATGGCGCCGCGTCAGGCCCAAAAATGGCCATATATCTGGAGATTTGTTCCACGCCCAAATAGCCAGCAGGGAAAACTATGCCTTATTCTAAAGCTCTTTGGGAACTGCTTGCGTAGCCCCACACACCTGGGGGCTGCAGGCTTTTCTGGCACCTTCAGCCTCAAAACCACCCTTTCCCACATGGCGTCACGCCAGGCACAAAAATGGCCATATGTCTGGAGATTGGTCCCACGCCCAAAGAGCCAGCAGGGAAAATTATACCTTGTACTGAAGCTCTTTGGGAACCGCTTGCGTAGCCCCACAGACCTGGGGGCTGCAGGCTTTCCTCCTCTCTTCAGCCTCAAAAGCACCCTTTCCCACATGGCGCCAAGTCAGGCCCAAAAATGGCCATATGTCTGGAGACTGGTCCCACGCCCAAAGAGCCAGCAGGGAAAACTATGCCTTGTTCTAAAGCTCTTTAGGAACCGCTTGCGTAGCCCCACACACCTGGGGGCTGCAGGCTTTCCTGCTGCCTTCAGCCTCAAAAGCACCCTTTCCCACTTGGCGCCAAGCCAGGCCCAAAAATGGCCATATGTCTGGAGACTGGTCCCACGCCCAAAGAGCCAGCAGGGAAAACGATGCCTTGTTCTACAGCTCTTTGGGAACTGCTTGCGTAGCCCCACAGACCTGGGGGCTGCAGGCTTTCCTGCTGCCTTCAGCCTCAAAACCACCCTTTCCCACATGGCGTCACGCCAGGCCCAAAAATGGCCATATGTCTGGAGACTGGTCCCACGCCCAAAGAGCCAGCAGGGAAAACTATGCCTTGTTCTAAAGCTCTTTGGGAACCGCTTGCGTAGCCCCACAGACCTGGGGGCTGCAGGCTTTCCTGTTGCCTTCAGCCCCAAAACCACCCTTTCCTACATGGCGTCACGCCAGGCACAAAAATCGCCATATGTCTGGAGGTTGGTCCCACGCCCAAAGAGCCAGCAGGGAAAACTATGCCTTGTTCTAAAGCTCTTTGGGGACCGCTTGCGTAGCCCCACACACCTGGGGGCTGCAGGCTTTCCTGCTGCCTTCAGCCTCAAAACCACCCTTTCCCACTTGGCCCCGCGCCAGGCACAAAAATGGCCATATGTCTGGAGACTGGTCCCTTTCCCAAAGAGCCAGCAGGGAAAACTATGCCTTGTTCTAAAGCTCTTTGGGAACCGCTTGCGTAGCCCCACACACCTGGGGGCTGCAGGCTTTCCTGCTGCCTTCAGCCTCAAAACAAACCTTTCCCACATGGCGCCGCGCCAGGCCCAAAAATGGCCATATATCTGGAGATTTGTTCCACGCCCAAAGAGCCAGCAGGGAAAACTGTGCCTTGTTCTAAAGCTCTTTGGGAACCGCTTGCGTAGCCCCACACACCTGGGGGCTGCAGTCTTTCCTGCTGCCTTCAGCCTCAAAAAAACCCTTTCCCACATGGCGCCGCGCCAGGCCCAAAAATGGCCATATATCTGGAGATTTGTCCCACGCCCAAAGAGCCAGCAGGGAAAACGATGCCTTGTTCTAAAGCTCTTTGGGAACCGCTTGCGTGGCCCCACAGACCTGGGGGCTTCAAGCTTTCCTGCTGCCTTCAGCCTCAAAACCACCCTTTCCCACTTGGCGCCACGCCAGGCCCAAAAATGGCCATATGTCTGGAGACTGGTCCCACGCCCAAAGAGCCAGCAGGGAAAACTGTGCCTTGTTATAAAGCTCTTTGGGAACCGCTTGCGTAGCCCCACAGACCTGGGGGCTGCAGGCTTTTCTGGCACCTTCAGCCTCAAAACCACCCTTTCCCACATGGCGTCACGCCAGGCACAAAAATGGCCATATGTCTGGAGGTTGGTCCCACGCCCAAAGAGCCAGCAGGGAAAACTATGCCTTGTTCTAAAGCTCTTTGGGAACCGCTTGCGTAGCCCCACACACCTGGGGGCTGCAGGCTTTCCTGCTCTCTTCAGCTTCAAAACCACCCTTTCCCACATGGCGTCACGCCAGGCACAAAAATCGCCATATGTCTGGAGGTTGGTTCCACGCCCAAAGAGCCAGAAGGGAATACTATGCCTTGTTCTAAAGCTCTTTGGGGACCGCTTGCGTAGCCCCACAGACCTGGGGGCTGCAGGCTTTCCTGCTGCCTTCAGCCTCAAAACCACCCTTTCCCACTTGGCGTCACGCCAGGCACAAAAATGGCCATATGTCTGGAGACTGGTCCCACGCCCAAAGAGCCAGCAGGGAAAACTATGCCTTGTTCTAAAGCTCTTTGGGAACCGCTTGCGTAGCCCCACAGACCTGGGGGCTGCAGGCTTTCCTGCTGCCTTCAGCCTCAAAACGACCCTTTCCCACATGGCGCCGCGCCAGGCCCAAAAATGGCCATATATCTGGAGATTTGTTCCACGCCCAAATAGCCAGCAGGGAAAACTATGCCTTATTCTAAAGCTCTTTGGGAACTGCTTGCGTAGCCCCACACACCTGGGGGCTGCAGGCTTTCCTGCTGCCTTCAGCCTCAAAGCAACCCTTTCCCACTTGGCGCCGTGCCAGTCCCAAAAATGGCCATATGTCTGGAGACTGGTCCCACGCCCAAAGAGCCAGCAGGGAAAACTATGCCTTGTTCTAAAGCTCTTTGGGAACCGCTTGCGTAGCCCCACAGACCTGGGGGCTGCAGGCTTTTCTGCCACCTTCAGCCTCAAAACCACCCTTTCCCACATGGCGTCACGCCAGGCCCAAAAATGGCCATATGTCTGGAGATTGGTCCCACGCCCAAAGAGCCAGCAGGGAAAATTATACCTTGTACTGAAGCTCTTTGGGAACCGCTTGCGTAGCCCCACACACCTGGGGGCTGCAGGCTTTCCTGCTGCCTTCAGCCTCAAAAGCACCCTTTCCCACTTGGCGCCACGCCAGGCCCAAAAATGGCCATATGTCTGGAGACTGGTCCCACGCCCAAAGAGCCAGCAGGGAAAACTATGCCTTGTTCTAAAGCTCTTTGGGAACCGCTTGCGTAGCCCCACAGACCTGGGGGCTGCAGGCTTTCCTGTTGCCTTCAGCCTCAAAACCACCCTTTCCTACATGGCGTCACGCCAGGCCCAAAAATCGCCATATGTCTGGAGGTTGGTCCCACGCCTAAAGAGCCAGAAGGGAATACTATGCCTTGTTCTAAAGCTCTTTGGGGACCGCTTGCGTAGCCCCACACACCTGGGGGCTCCAGGCTTTCCTGCTGCCTTCAGCCTCAAAACCACCCTTTCCCACTTGGCCCCGCACCAGGCCCAAAAATGGCAATATGTCTGGAGACTGGTCCCACGCCCAAAGAGCCAGCAGGGAAAACTATGCCTTGTTCTAAAGCTCTTTGGGAACCGCTTGCGTAGCCCCACAGACCTGGGGGCTGCAGGCTTTCCTGTTGCCTTCAGCCCCAAAACCACCCTTTCCTACATGGCGTCACGCCAGGCACAAAAATCGCCATATGTCTGGAGGTTGGTCCCACGCCCAAAGAGCCAGCAGGGAAAACTATGCCTTGTTCTAAAGCTCTTTGGGAACCGCTTGCGTAGCCCCACACACCTGGGGGCTGCAGGCTTTCCTGCTGCCTTCAGCCTCAAAACAAACCTTTCCCACATGGCGCCGCGCCAGGCCCAAAAATGGCCATATAACTGGAGATTTGTTCCACGCCCAAAGTGCCAGCAGGGAAAACTGTGCCTTGTTCTAAAGCTCTTTGGGAACCGCTTGCGTAGCCCCACACACCTGGGGGCTGCATGCTTTCCTGCTGCCTTTAGCCTCAAAAAAACCCTTTCCCACATGGCGCCGCGCCAGGCCCAAAAATGGCCATATATCTGGAGATTTGTCCCACGCCCAAAGAGCCAGCAGGGAAAACGATGCCTTGTTCTAAAGCTCTTTGGGAACCGCTTGCGTGGCCCCACAGACCTGGGGGCTTCAAGCTTTCCTGCTGCCTTCAGCCTCAAAACCACCCTTTCCCACTTGGCGCCACGCCAGGCCCAAAAATGGCCATATGTCTGGAGACTGGTCCCACGCCCAAAGAGCCAGCAGGGAAAACTGTGCCTTGTTATAAAGCTCTTTGGGAACCGCTTGCGTAGCCCCACAGACCTGGGGGCTGCAGGCTTTTCTGGCACCTTCAGCCTCAAAACCACCCTTTCCCACATGGCGTCACGCCAGGCCCAAAAATGGCCATATGTCTGGAGGTTGGTCCTACGCCCAAAGAGCCAGCAGGGAAAACTATGCCTTGTTCTAAAGCTCTTTGGGAACCGCTTGCGTAGCCCCACACACCTGGGGGCTGCAGGCTTTCCTGCTCTCTTCAGCTTCAAAACCACCCTTTCCCACATGGCGTCACGCCAGGCACAAAAATCGCCATATGTCTGGAGGTTGGTTCCACGCCCAAAGAGCCAGAAGGGAATACTATGCCTTGTTCTAAAGCTCTTTGGGGACCGCTTGCGTAGCCCCACAGACCTGGGGGCTGCAGGCTTTCCTGCTGCCTTCAGCCTCAAAACCACCCTTTCCCACTTGGCGTCACGCCAGGCACAAAAATGGCCATATGTCTGGAGACTGGTCCCACGCCCAAAGAGCCAGCAGGGAAAACTATGCCTTGTTCTAAAGCTCTTTGGGAACCGCTTGCGTAGCCCCACAGACCTGGGGGCTGCAGGCTTTCCTGCTGCCTTCAGCCTCAAAACGACCCTTTCCCACATGGCGCCGCGCCAGGCCCAAAAATGGCCATATATCTGGAGATTTGTACCACGCCCAAATAGCCAGCAGGGAAAACTATGCCTTATTCTAAAGCTCTTTGGGAACTGCTTGCGTAGCCCCACACACCTGGGGGCTGCAGGCTTTCCTGCTGCCTTCAGCCTCAAAGCAACCCTTTCCCACTTGGCGCCGTGCCAGTCCCAAAAATGGCCATATGTCTGGAGACTGGTCCCACGCCCAAAGAGCCAGCAGGGAAAACTATGCCTTGTTCTAAAGCTCTTTGGGAACCGCTTGCGTAGCCCCACAGACCTGGGGGCTGCAGGCTTTTCTGCCACCTTCAGCCTCAAAACCACCCTTTCCCACATGGCGTCACGCCAGGCCCAAAAATGGCCATATGTCTGGAGATTGGTCCCATGCCCAAAGAGCCAGCAGGGAAAATTATACCTTGTACTGAAGCTCTTTGGGAACCGCTTGCGTAGCCCCACACACCTGGGGGCTGCAGGCTTTCCTGCTGCCTTCAGCCTCAAAAGCACCCTTTCCCACTTGGCGCCACGCCAGGCCCAAAAATGGCCATATGTCTGGAGACTGGTCCCACGCCCAAAGAGCCAGCAGGGAAAACTATGCCTTGTTCTAAAGCTCTTTGGGAACCGCTTGCGTAGCCCCACAGACCTGGGGGCTGCAGGCTTTCCTGTTGCCTTCAGCCTCAAAACCACCCTTTCCTACATGGCGTCACGCCAGGCCCAAAAATCGCCATATGTCTGGAGGTTGGTCCCACGCCTAAAGAGCCAGAAGGGAATACTATGCCTTGTTCTAAAGCTCTTTGGGGACCGCTTGCGTAGCCCCACACACCTGGGGGCTCCAGGCTTTCCTGCTGCCTTCAGCCTCAAAACCACCCTTTCCCACTTGGCCCCGCGCCAGGCACAAAAATGGCAATATGTCTGGAGACTGGTCCCACGCCCAAAGAGCCAGCAGGGAAAACTATGCCTTGTTCTAAAGCTCTTTGGGAACCGCTTGCGTAGCCCCACACACCTGGGGGCTGCAGGCTTTCCTGCTGCCTTCAGCCTCAAAACAAACCTTTCCCACATGGCGCCGCGCCAGGCCCAAAAATGGCCATATATCTGGAGATTTGTTCCACGCCCAAAGAGCCAGCAGGGAAAACGATGCCTTGTTCTAAAGCTCTTTGGGAACCGCTTGCGTAGCCCCACACACCTGGGGGCTGCAGGCTTTCCTGATGCCTTCAGCCTCAAAACCACCCTTTCCCACTTGGCGCCAAGCCAGGCCCAAAAATGGCCATATATCTGGAGATTTGTTCCACACCCAAAGAGCCAGCAGGGAAAACGATGCCTTGTTCTAAAGCTCTTTGGGAACCGCTTGCGTGGCCCCACAGACCTGGGGGCTGCAAGCTTTCCTGCTGCCTTCAGCCTCAAAACCACCCTTTCCCACTTGGCGCCACGCCAGGCCCAAAAATGGCCATATGTCTGGAGACTGGTCCCACGCCCAAAGAGCCAGCAGGGAAAACTATGCCTTGTTCTAAAGCTCTTTGGGAACCGCTTGCGTAGCCCCACAGACCTGGGGGCTGCAGGCTTTCCTGCTGCCTTCAGCCTCAAAACCACCCTTTCCCACATGGCGTCACGCCAGGCACAAAAATGGCCATATGTCTGGAGACTGGTCCCACGCCCAAAGAGCCAGCAGGGAAAACTATGCCTTGTTCTAAAGCTCTTTGGGAACCGCTTGCGTAGCCCCACACACCTGGGGGCTGCAGGCTTTCCTGCTGCCTTCAGCCTCAAAACCACCCTTTCCCACTTGGCGCCGCGCCAGGCCCAATAATGGCCATATGTCTGGAGACTGGTCCCACGCCCAAAGAGCCAGCAGGGAAAACTATGCCTTGTTCTAAAGCTCTTTGGGAACCGCTTGCGTAGCCCCACACACCTGGGGGCTGCAGGCTTTCCTGCTGCCTTCAGCCTCAAAACCACCCTTTCCCACATGGCGCCAAGTCAGGCCCAAAAATGGCCATATGTCTGGAGACTGGTCCCACGCCCAAAGAGCCAGCAGGGAAAACTATGCCTTGTTCTAAAGCTCTTTAGGAACCGCTTGCGTAGCCCCACAGACCTGGGGGCTGCAGGCTTTCCTGCTGCCTTCAGCCTCAAAAGCACCCTTTCCCACTTGGCGCCAAGCCAGGCCCAAAAATGGCCATATGTCTGGAGACTGGTCCCACGCCCAAAGAGCCAGCAGGGATAACGATGCCTTGTTCTACAGCTCTTTGGGAACTGCTTGCGTAGCCCCACAGACCTGGGGGCTGCAGGCTTTCCTGCTGCCTTCAGCCTCAAAACCACCCTTTCCCACTTGGCGTCACGCCAGGCCCAAAAATGGCCATATGTCTGGAGACTGGTCCCACGCCCAAAGAGCCAGCAGGGAAAACTATGCCTTGTTCTAAAGCTCTTTGGGAACCGCTTGCGTAGCCCCTCAGACCTGGGGGCTGCAGGCTTTCCTGTTGCCTTCAGCCTCAAAACCACCCTTTCCTACATGGCGTCACGCCAGGCCCAAAAATCGCCATATGTCTGGAGGTTGGTCCCACGCCTAAAGAGCCAGAAGGGAATACTATGCCTTGTTCTAAAGCTCCTTGGGGACCGCTTGCGTAGCCCCACACACCTGGGGGCTCCAGGCTTTCCTGCTGCCTTCAGCCTCAAAACCACCCTTTCCCACTTGGCCCCGCGCCAGGCACAAAAATGGCCATATGTCTGGAGACTGGTCCCACGCCCAAAGAGCCAGCAGGGAAAACTATGCCTTGTTCTAAAGCTCTTTGGGAACCGCTTGCGTAGCCCCACACACCTGCGGGCTGCAGGCTTTCCTGCTGCCTTCAGCCTCAAAACAAACCTTTCCCACATGGCGCCGCGCCAGGCCCAAAAATGGCCATATATCTGGAGATTTGTTCCACGCCCAAAGAGCCAGCAGGGAAAACGATGCCTTGTTCTAAAGCTCTTTGGGAACCGCTTGCGTAGCCCCACACACCTGGGGGCTGCAGGCTTTCCTGCTGCCTTCAGCCTCAAAACAACCCTTTCCCACATGGCGCCGCGCCAGGCCCAAAAATGGCCATATATCTGGAGATTTGTTCCACGCCCAAAGAGCCAGCAGGGAAAACGATGCCTTGTTCTAAAGCTCTTTGGGAACCGCTTGCGTGGCCCCACAGACCTGGGGGCTGCAAGCTTTCCTGCTGCCTTCAGCCTCAAAACCACCCTTTCCCACTTGGCGCCGCGCCAGGCCCAAAAATGGCTATATGTCTGGAGACTGGTCCCACGCCCAAAGAGCCAGCAGGGAAAACTATGCCTTGTTATAAAGCTCTTTGGGAACCGCTTGCGTAGCCCCACAGACCTGGGGGCTGCAGGCTTTCCTGCTGCCTTCAGCCTCAAAAGCACCCTTTCCCACATGGCGTCACGCCAGGCACAAAAATGGCCATATGTCTGGAGGTTGGTCCCACGCCCAAAGAGCCAGCAGGGAAAACTATGCCTTGTTCTAAAGCTCTTTGGGAACCGCTTGCGTAGCCCCACACACCTGGGGGCTGCAGGCTTTCCTGCTGCCTTCAGCCTCAAAACCACCCTTTCCCACGTGGCGCCGCGCCAGGCCCAAAAATGGCCATATGTCTGGAGACTGGTCCCACGCCCAAAGAGCCAGCAGGGAAAACTATGCCTTGTTCTAAAGCTCTTTGGGAACCGCTTGCATAGCCCCACAGACCTGGGGGCTGCAGGCGTTTCTGGCACCTTCAGCCTCAAAACCACCCTTTCCCACATGGCGTCACGCCAGGCCCAAAAATGGCCATATGTCTGGAGACTGGTCCCACGCCCAAGGAGCCAGCAGGGAAAGCTATGCCTTGTTCTAAAGCTCTTTGGGAACCGCTTGCGTAGCCCCACACACCTGGGGGCTGCAGGCTTTCCTGCTGCCTTCAGCCTCAAAACCACCCTTTCCCACATGGCGCCAAGCCAGGCACAAAAATGGCCATATATCTGGAGATTTGTTCCACGCCCAAAGAGCCAGCACGGAAAACGATGCCTTGTTCTAAAGCTCTTTGGGAACCGCTTGCGTGGCCCCACAGACCTGGGGGCTGCAAGCTTTCCTGCTGCCTTCAGCCTCAAAACCACCCGTTCCCACTTGGCGCCACGCCAGGCCCAAAAATGGCCATATGTCTGGAGACTGGTCCCACGCCCAAAGAGCCAGCAGGGAAAACTATGCCTTGTTCTAAACCTCTTTGCGAACCGCTTGCGTAGGCCCACACACCTGCGGGCTGCAGGCTTTCCTGCTGCCTTCAGCCTCAAAACCACCCTTTCCCACATGGCGTCACGCCAGGCCCAAAAATGGCCATATGTCTGGAGATTGGTCCCACGCCCAAAGAGCCAGCAGGGAAAATTATACCTTGTACTGAAGCTCTTTGGGAACCGCTTGCGTAGCCCCACACACCTGGGGGCTGCAGGCTTTCCTGCTGCCTTCAGCCTCAAAACCACCCTTTCCCACATGGCGCCAAGTCAGGCCCAAAAATGGCCATATGTCTGGAGACTGGTCCCACGCCCAAAGAGCCAGCAGGGAAAACTATGCCTTGTTCTAAAGCTCTTTAGGAACCGCTTGCGTAGCCCCACAGACCTGGGGGCTGCAGGCTTTCCTGCTGCCTTCAGCCTCAAAAGCACCCTTTCCCACTTGGCGCCAAGCCAGGCCCAAAAATGGCCATATGTCTGGAGACTGGTCCCACGCCCAAAGAGCCAGCAGGGATAACGATGCCTTGTTCTACAGCTCTTTGGGAACTGCTTGCGTAGCCCCACAGACCTGGGGGCTGCAGGCTTTCCTGCTGCCTTCAGCCTCAAAACCACCCTTTCCCACTTGGCGTCACGCCAGGCCCAAAAATGGCCATATGTCTGGAGACTGGTCCCACGCCCAAAGAGCCAGCAGGGAAAACTATGCCTTGTTCTAAAGCTCTTTGGGAACCGCTTGCGTAGCCCCACAGACCTGGGGGCTGCAGGCTTTCCTGTTGCCTTCAGCCTCAAAACCACCCTTTCCTACATGGCGTCACGCCAGGCCCAAAAATCGCCATATGTCTGGAGGTTGGTCCCACGCCTAAAGAGCCAGAAGGGAATACTATGCCTTGTTCTAAAGCTCTTTGGGGACCGCTTGCGTAGCCCCACACACCTGGGGGCTCCAGGCTTTCCTGCTGCCTTCAGCCTCAAAACCACCCTTTCCCACTTGGCCCCGCGCCAGGCACAAAAATGGCCATATGTCTGGAGACTGGTCCCACGCCCAAAGAGCCAGCAGGGAAAACTATGCCTTGTTCTAAAGCTCTTTGGGAACCGCTTGCGTAACCCCACAGACCTGGGGGCTGCAGGCTTTCCTGCTGCCTTCAGCCTCAAAACAAACCTTTCCCACATGGCGCCGCGCCAGGCCCAAAAATGGCCATATATCTGGAGATTTGTTCCACGCCCAAAGAGCCAGCAGGGAAAACGATGCCTTGTTCTAAAGCTCTTTGGGAACTGCTTGCGTAGCCCCACACACCTGGGGGCTGCAGGCTTTCCTGCTGCCTTCAGCCTCAAAACCACCCTTTCCCACATGGCGCCGCGCCAGGCCCAAAAATGGCCATATATCTGGAGATTTGTTCCACGCCCAAAGAGCCAGCAGGGAAAACGATGCCTTGTTCTAAAGCTCTTTGGGAACCGCTTGCGTGGCCCCACAGACCTGGGGGCTGCAAGCTTTCCTGCTGCCTTCAGCCTCAAAACCACCCTTTCCCACTTGGCGCCGCGCCATGCACAAAAATGGCCATATGTCTGGAGACTGGTCCCACGCCCAAAGAGCCAGCAGGGAAAACTATGCCTTGTTATAAAGCTCTTTGGGAACCGCTTGCGTAGCCCCACAGACCTGGGGGCTGCAGGCTTTCCTGCTGCCTTCAGCCTCAAAAGCACCCTTTCCCACATGGCGTCACGCCAGGCACAAAAATGGCCATATATCTGGAGGTTGGTCCCACGCCCAAAGAGCCAGCAGGGAAAACTATGCCTTGTTCTAAAGCTCTTTGGGAACCGCTTGCGTAGCCCCACACACCTGGGGGCTGCAGGCTTTCCTGCTGCCTTCAGCCTCAAAACCACCCTTTCCCACGTGGCGCCGCGCCAGGCCCAAAAATGGCCATATGTCTGGAGACTGGTCCCACGCCCAAAGAGCCAGCAGGGAAAACTATGCCTTGTTCTAAAGCTCTTTGGGAACCGCTTGCGTAGCCCCACAGACCTGGGGGCTGCAGGCTTTTCTGGCACCTTCAGCCTCAAAACCACCCTTTCCCACATGGCGTCACGCCAGGCCCAAAAATGGCCATATGTCTGGAGACTGGTCCCACGCCCAAGGAGCCAGCAGGGAAAACTATGCCTTGTTCTAAAGCTCTTTGGGAACCGCTTGCGTAGCCCCACACACCTGCGGGCTGCAGGCTTTCCTGCTGCCTTCAGCCTCAAAACGACCCTTTCCCACATGGCGCCGCTCCAGGCCCAAAAATGGCCATATATCTGGAGATTTGTTCCACGCCCAAATAGCCAGCAGGGAAAACTATGCCTTGTTCTAAAGCTCTTTGGGAACCGCTTGCGTAGCCCCACACACCTGGGGGCTGCAGGCTTTCCTGCTGCCTTCAGCCTCAAAACCACCCTTTCCCACATGGCGCCAAGCCAGGCACAAAAATGGCCATATATCTGGAGATTTGTTCCACGCCCAAAGAGCCAGCACGGAAAACGATGCCTTGTTCTAAAGCTCTTTGGGAACCGCTTGCGTGGCCCCACAGACCTGGGGGCTGCAAGCTTTCCTGCTGCCTTCAGCCTCAAAACCACCCTTTCCCACTTGGCGCCACGCCAGGCCCAAAAATGGCCATATGTCTGGAGACTGGTCCCACGCCCAAAGAGCCAGCAGGGAAAACTATGCCTTGTTCTAAACCTCTTTGCGAACCGCTTTCGTAGGCCCACCCACCTGCGGGCTGCAGGCTTTCCTGCTGCCTTCAGCCTCAAAACCACCCTTTCCCACATGGCGTCACGCCAGGCACAAAAATGGCCATATGTCTGGAGGTTGGTCCCACGCCCAAAGAGCCAGCAGGGAAAACTATGCCTTGTTCTAAAGCTCTTTGGGAACCGCTTGCGTAGCCCCACAGACCTGGGGGCTGCAGGCTTTCCTGTTGCCTTCAGCCTCAAAACCACCCTTTCCTACATGGCGTCACGCCAGGCCCAAAAATCGCCATATGTCTGGAGGTTGGTCCCACGCCTAAAGAGCCAGAAGGGAATACTATGCCTTGTTCTAAAGCTCTTTGGGGACCGCTTGCGTAGCCCCACACACCTGGGGGCTCCAGGCTTTCCTGCTGCCTTCAGCCTCAAAACCACCCTTTCCCACTTGGCCCCGCGCCAGGCACAAAAATGGCAATATGTCTGGAGACTGGTCCCACGCCCAAAGAGCCAGCAGGGAAAACTATGCCTTGTTCTAAAGCTCTTTGGGAACCGCTTGCGTAGCCCCACACACCTGGGGGCTGCAGGCTTTCCTGCTGCCTTCAGCCTCAAAACAAACCTTTCCCACATGGCGCCGCGCCAGGCCCAAAAATGGCCATATATCTGGAGATTTGTTCCACGCCCAAAGAGCCAGCAGGGAAAACGATGCCTTGTTCTAAAGCTCTTTGGGAACCGCTTGCGTAGCCCCACACACCTGGGGGCTGCAGGCTTTCCTGATGCCTTCAGCCTCAAAACCACCCTTTCCCACTTGGCGCCAAGCCAGGCCCAAAAATGGCCATATATCTGGAGATTTGTTCCACACCCAAAGAGCCAGCAGGGAAAACGATGCCTTGTTCTAAAGCTCTTTGGGAACCGCTTGCGTGGCCCCACAGACCTGGGGGCTGCAAGCTTTCCTGCTGCCTTCAGCCTCAAAACCACCCTTTCCCACTTGGCGCCACGCCAGGCCCAAAAATGGCCATATGTCTGGAGACTGGTCCCACGCCCAAAGAGCCAGCAGGGAAAACTATGCCTTGTTCTAAAGCTCTTTGGGAACCGCTTGCGTAGCCCCACAGACCTGGGGGCTGCAGGCTTTCCTGCTGCCTTCAGCCTCAAAACCACCCTTTCCCACATGGCGTCACGCCAGGCACAAAAATGGCCATATGTCTGGAGACTGGTCCCACGCCCAAAGAGCCAGCAGGGAAAACTATGCCTTGTTCTAAAGCTCTTTGGGAACCGCTTGCGTAGCCCCACACACCTGGGGGCTGCAGGCTTTCCTGCTGCCTTCAGCCTCAAAACCACCCTTTCCCACTTGGCGCCGCGCCAGGCCCAATAATGGCCATATGTCTGGAGACTGGTCCCACGCCCAAAGAGCCAGCAGGGAAAACTATGCCTTGTTCTAAAGCTCTTTGGGAACCGCTTGCGTAGCCCCACACACCTGGGGGCTGCAGGCTTTTCTGGCACCTTCAGCCTCAAAACCACCCTTTCCCACATGGCGCCAAGTCAGGCCCAAAAATGGCCATATGTCTGGAGATTGGTCCCACGCCCAAAGAGCCAGCAGGGAAAATTATACCTTGTACTGAAGCTCTTTGGGAACCGCTTGCGTAGCCCCACACACCTGGGGGCTGCAGGCTTTCCTGCTGCCTTCAGCCTCAAAACCACCCTTTCCCACATGGCGCCAAGTCAGGCCCAAAAATGGCCATATGTCTGGAGACTGGTCCCACGCCCAAAGAGCCAGCAGGGAAAACTATGCCTTGTTCTAAAGCTCTTTAGGAACCGCTTGCGTAGCCCCACAGACCTGGGGGCTGCAGGCTTTCCTGCTGCCTTCAGCCTCAAAAGCACCCTTTCCCACTTGGCGCCAAGCCAGGCCCAAAAATGGCCATATGTCTGGAGACTGGTCCCACGCCCAAAGAGCCAGCAGGGAAAACTATGCCTTGTTCTAAAGCTCTTTGGGAACCGCTTGCGTAGCCCCTCAGACCTGGGGGCTGCAGGCTTTCCTGTTGCCTTCAGCCTCAAAACCACCCTTTCCTACATGGCGTCACGCCAGGCCCAAAAATCGCCATATGTCTGGAGGTTGGTCCCACGCCTAAAGAGCCAGAAGGGAATACTATGCCTTGTTCTAAAGCTCTTTGGGGACCGCTTGCGTAGCCCCACACACCTGGGGGCTCCAGGCTTTCCTGCTGCCTTCAGCCTCAAAACCACCCTTTCCCACTTGGCCCCGCGCCAGGCACAAAAATGGCCATATGTCTGGAGACTGGTCCCACGCCCAAAGAGCCAGCAGGGAAAACTATGCCTTGTTCTAAAGCTCTTTGGGAACCGCTTGCGTAGCCCCACACACCTGCGGGCTGCAGGCTTTCCTGCTGCCTTCAGCCTCAAAACAAACCTTTCCCACATGGCGCCGCGCCAGGCCCAAAAATGGCCATATATCTGGAGATTTGTTCCACGCCCAAAGAGCCAGCAGGGAAAACGATGCCTTGTTCTAAAGCTCTTTGGGAACCGCTTGCGTAGCCCCACACACCTGGGGGCTGCAGGCTTTCCTGCTGCCTTCAGCCTCAAAACAACCCTTTCCCACATGGCGCCGCGCCAGGCCCAAAAATGGCCATATATCTGGAGATTTGTTCCACGCCCAAAGAGCCAGCAGGGAAAACGATGCCTTGTTCTAAAGCTCTTTGGGAACCGCTTGCGTGGCCCCACAGACCTGGGGGCTGCAAGCTTTCCTGCTGCCTTCAGCCTCAAAACCACCCTTTCCCACTTGGCGCCGCGCCAGGCCCAAAAATGGCTATATGTCTGGAGACTGGTCCCACGCCCAAAGAGCCAGCAGGGAAAACTATGCCTTGTTATAAAGCTCTTTGGGAACCGCTTGCGTAGCCCCACAGACCTGGGGGCTGCAGGCTTTCCTGCTGCCTTCAGCCTCAAAAGCACCCTTTCCCACATGGCGTCACGCCAGGCACAAAAATGGCCATATGTCTGGAGGTTGGTCCCACGCCCAAAGAGCCAGCAGGGAAAACTATGCCTTGTTCTAAAGCTCTTTGGGAACCGCTTGCGTAGCCCCACACACCTGGGGGCTGCAGGCTTTCCTGCTGCCTTCAGCCTCAAAACCACCCTTTCCCACGTGGCGCCGCGCCAGGCCCAAAAATGGCCATATGTCTGGAGACTGGTCCCACGCCCAAAGAGCCAGCAGGGAAAACTATGCCTTGTTCTAAAGCTCTTTGGGAACCGCTTGCATAGCCCCACAGACCTGGGGGCTGCAGGCGTTTCTGGCACCTTCAGCCTCAAAACCACCCTTTCCCACATGGCGTCACGCCAGGCCCAAAAATGGCCATATGTCTGGAGACTGGTCCCACGCCCAAGGAGCCAGCAGGGAAAGCTATGCCTTGTTCTAAAGCTCTTTGGGAACCGCTTGCGTAGCCCCACACACCTGGGGGCTGCAGGCTTTCCTGCTGCCTTCAGCCTCAAAACCACCCTTTCCCACATGGCGCCAAGCCAGGCACAAAAATGGCCATATATCTGGAGATTTGTTCCACGCCCAAAGAGCCAGCACGGAAAACGATGCCTTGTTCTAAAGCTCTTTGGGAACCGCTTGCGTGGCCCCACAGACCTGGGGGCTGCAAGCTTTCCTGCTGCCTTCAGCCTCAAAACCACCCGTTCCCACTTGGCGCCACGCCAGGCCCAAAAATGGCCATATGTCTGGAGACTGGTCCCACGCCCAAAGAGCCAGCAGGGAAAACTATGCCTTGTTCTAAACCTCTTTGCGAACCGCTTGCGTAGGCCCACACACCTGCGGGCTGCAGGCTTTCCTGCTGCCTTCAGCCTCAAAACCACCCTTTCCCACATGGCGTCACGCTAGGCCCAAAAATGGCCATATGTCTGGAGATTGGTCCCACGCCCAAAGAGCCAGCAGGGAAAATTATACCTTGTACTGAAGCTCTTTGGGAACCGCTTGCGTAGCCCCACACACCTGGGGGCTGCAGGCTTTCCTGCTGCCTTCAGCCTCAAAACCACCCTTTCCCACATGGCGCCAAGTCAGGCCCAAAAATGGCCATATGTCTGGAGACTGGTCCCACGCCCAAAGAGCCAGCAGGGAAAACTATGCCTTGTTCTAAAGCTCTTTAGGAACCGCTTGCGTAGCCCCACAGACCTGGGGGCTGCAGGCTTTCCTGCTGCCTTCAGCCTCAAAAGCACCCTTTCCCACTTGGCGCCAAGCCAGGCCCAAAAATGGCCATATGTCTGGAGACTGGTCCCACGCCCAAAGAGCCAGCAGGGATAACGATGCCTTGTTCTACAGCTCTTTGGGAACTGCTTGCGTAGCCCCACAGACCTGGGGGCTGCAGGCTTTCCTGCTGCCTTCAGCCTCAAAACCACCCTTTCCCACTTGGCGTCACGCCAGGCCCAAAAATGGCCATATGTCTGGAGACTGGTCCCACGCCCAAAGAGCCAGCAGGGAAAACTATGCCTTGTTCTAAAGCTCTTTGGGAACCGCTTGCGTAGCCCCACAGACCTGGGGGCTGCAGGCTTTCCTGTTGCCTTCAGCCTCAAAACCACCCTTTCCTACATGGCGTCACGCCAGGCCCAAAAATCGCCATATGTCTGGAGGTTGGTCCCACGCCTAAAGAGCCAGAAGGGAATACTATGCCTTGTTCTAAAGCTCTTTGGGGACCGCTTGCGTAGCCCCACACACCTGGGGGCTCCAGGCTTTCCTGCTGCCTTCAGCCTCAAAACCACCCTTTCCCACTTGGCCCCGCGCCAGGCACAAAAATGGCCATATGTCTGGAGACTGGTCCCACGCCCAAAGAGCCAGCAGGGAAAACTATGCCTTGTTCTAAAGCTCTTTGGGAACCGCTTGCGTAACCCCACAGACCTGGGGGCTGCAGGCTTTCCTGCTGCCTTCAGCCTCAAAACAAACCTTTCCCACATGGCGCCGCGCCAGGCCCAAAAATGGCCATATATCTGGAGATTTGTTCCACGCCCAAAGAGCCAGCAGGGAAAACGATGCCTTGTTCTAAAGCTCTTTGGGAACTGCTTGCGTAGCCCCACACACCTGGGGGCTGCAGGCTTTCCTGCTGCCTTCAGCCTCAAAACAACCCTTTCCCACATGGCGCCGCGCCAGGCCCAAAAATGGCCATATATCTGGAGATTTGTTCCACGCCCAAAGAGCCAGCAGGGAAAACGATGCCTTGTTCTAAAGCTCTTTGGGAACCGCTTGCGTAGCCCCACAGACCTGGGGGCTGCAGGCTTTTCTGGCACCTTCAGCCTCAAAACCACCCTTTCCCACATGGCGTCACGCCAGGCCCAAAAATGGCCATATGTCTGGAGACTTGTCCCACGCCCAAGGAGCCAGCAGGGAAAACTATGCCTTGTTCTAAAGCTCTTTGGGAACCGCTTGCGTAGCCCCACACACCTGCGGGCTGCAGGCTTTCCTGCTGCCTTCAGCCTCAAAACGACCCTTTCCCACATGGCGCCGCTCCAGGCCCAAAAATGGCCATATATCTGGAGATTTGTTCCACGCCCAAATAGCCAGCAGGGAAAACTATGCCTTGTTCTAAAGCTCTTTGGGAACCGCTTGCGTAGCCCCACACACCTGGGGGCTGCAGGCTTTCCTGCTGCCTTCAGCCTCAAAACCACCCTTTCCCACATGGCGCCAAGCCAGGCACAAAAATGGCCATATATCTGGAGATTTGTTCCACGCCCAAAGAGCCAGCACGGAAAACGATGCCTTGTTCTAAAGCTCTTTGGGAACCGCTTGCGTGGCCCCACAGACCTGGGGGCTGCAAGCTTTCCTGCTGCCTTCAGCCTCAAAACCACCCTTTCCCACTTGGCGCCACGCCAGGCCCAAAAATGGCCATATGTCTGGAGACTGGTCCCACGCCCAAAGAGCCAGCAGGGAAAACTATGCCTTGTTCTAAACCTCTTTGCGAACCGCTTTCGTAGGCCCACCCACCTGCGGGCTGCAGGCTTTCCTGCTGCCTTCAGCCTCAAAACCACCCTTTCCCACATGGCGTCACGCCAGGCACAAAAATGGCCATATGTCTGGAGGTTGGTCCCACGCCCAAAGAGCCAGCAGGGAAAACTATGCCTTGTTCTAAATCTGTTTGGGAACCGCTTGTGTGGCCCCACAGACCTGGGGGGTGCAGGCTTTCCTGCTGCCTTCAGCCTCAAAACCACCCTTTCCCACTTGGCCCCGCGCCAGGCCCAAAAATGGCCATATGTCAGGAGTTTGGTCCCACGCCCAAAGAGCCAGCAGGGAAAACTATGCCTTGTTCTAAAGCTCTTTGGAAACAGCTTGCGTGGCCCCAGAGACCTGGGGGCTGCAGGCTTTCCTGCTGCCTTCAGCCTCAAAACCACCCTTTCCCACATGGCGTCACGCCAGGCACAAAAATGGCCATATGTCTGGAGGTTGGTCCCACGCCCAAAGAGCCAGCAGGGAAAACTATGCCTTGTTCTAAAGCTCTTTGGGAACCGCTTGCGTAGCCCCACACACCTGGGGGCTGCAGGCTTTCCTGCTGCCTTCAGCCTCAAAACCACCCTTTCCCACTTGGCGCCGCGCCAGGCCCAAAAATGGCCATATGTCTGGAGACTGGTCCCACGCCCAAAGAGCCAGCAGGGAAAACTATGCCTTGTTCTAAAGCTCTTTGGGAACCGCTTGCGTAGCCCCACACACCTGGGGGCTGCAGGCTTTTCTGGCACCTTCAGCCTCAAAACCACCCTTTCCCACATGGCGTCACGCCAGGCCCAAAAATGGCCATATGTCTGGAGACTGGTCCCACGCCCAAGGAGCCAGCAGGGAAAACTATGCCTTGTTCTAAAGCTCTTTGGGAACCGCTTGCGTAGCCCCACACACCTGCGGGCTGCAGGCTTTCCTGCTGCCTTCAGCCTCAAAACGACCCTTTCCCACATGGCGCCGCTCCAGGCCCAAAAATGGCCATATATCTGGAGATTTGTTCCACGCCCAAATAGCCAGCAGGGAAAACTATGCCTTGTTCTAAAGCTCTTTGGGAACCGCTTGCGTAGCCCCACACACCTGGGGGCTGCAGGCTTTCCTGCTGCCTTCAGCCTCAAAACCACCCTTTCCCACATGGCGCCAAGCCAGGCACAAAAATGGCCATATATCTGGAGATTTGTTCCACGCCCAAAGAGCCAGCACGGAAAACGATGCCTTGTTCTAAAGCTCTTTGGGAACCGCTTGCGTGGCCCCACAGACCTGGGGGCTGCAAGCTTTCCTGCTGCCTTCAGCCTCAAAACCACCCGTTCCCACTTGGCGCCACGCCAGGCCCAAAAATGGCCATATGTCTGGAGACTGGTCCCACGCCCAAAGAGCCAGCAGGGAAAACTATGCCTTGTTCTAAACCTCTTTGCGAACCGCTTGCGTAGGCCCACACACCTGCGGGCTGCAGGCTTTCCTGCTGCCTTCAGCCTCAAAACAACCCTTTCCCACATGGCGTCACGCCAGGCCCAAAAATGGCCATATGTCTGGAGACTGGTCCCACGCCCAAAGAGCCAGCAGGGAAAACTATGCCTTGTTCTAAAGCTCTTTAGGAACCGCTTGCGTAGCCCCACAGACCTGGGGGCTGCAGGCTTTCCTGCTGCCTTCAGCCTCAAAAGCACCCTTTCCCACTTGGCGCCAAGCCAGGCCCAAAAATGGCCATATGTCTGGAGACTGGTCCCACGCCCAAAGAGCCAGCAGGGATAACGATGCCTTGTTCTACAGCTCTTTGGGAACTGCTTGCGTAGCCCCACAGACCTGGGGGCTGCAGGCTTTCCTGCTGCCTTCAGCCTCAAAACCACCCTTTCCCACTTGGCGTCACGCCAGGCCCAAAAATGGCCATATGTCTGGAGACTGGTCCCACGCCCAAAGAGCCAGAAGGGAAAACTATGCCTTGTTCTAAAGCTCTTTGGGAACCGCTTGCGTAGCCCCACACACCTGGGGGCTGCAGGCTTTCCTGCTGCCTTCAGCCTCAAAACCACCCTTTCCCACGTGGCGCCGCACCAGGCCCAAAAATGGCCATATGTCTGGAGACTGGTCCCACGCCCAAAGAGCCAGCAGGGAAAACTATGCCTTGTTCTAAAGCTCTTTGGGAACCGCTTGCGTAGCCCCACACACCTGGGGGCTGCAGGCTTTCCTGCTGCCTTCAGCCTCAAAACCACCCTTTCCCACATGGCGCCAAGTCAGGCCCAAAAATGGCCATATGTCTGGAGACTGGTCCCACGCCCAAAGAGCCAGCAGGGAAAACTATGCCTTGTTCTAAAGCTCTTTAGGAACCGCTTGCGTAGCCCCACAGACCTGGGGGCTGCAGGCTTTCCTGCTGCCTTCAGCCTCAAAACCACCCTTTCCCACTTGGCGCAGCGCCAGGCCCAAAAATGGCCATATGTCTGGAGACTGGTCCCACGCCCAAAGAGCCAGCAGGGAAAACTATGCCTTGTTCTAAAGCTCTTTGGGAACCGCTTGCGTAGCCCCACACACCTGGGGGCTGCAGGCTTTCCTGTTGCCTTCAGCCTCAAAACCACCCTTTCCTACATGGCGTCACGCCAGGCCCAAAAATGGCCATATGTCTGGAGGTTGGTCCCACGCCTAAAGAGCCAGAAGGGAATACTATGCCTTGTTCTAAAGCTCTTTGGGGACCGCTTGCGTAGCCCCACACACCTGGGGGCTCCAGGCTTTCCTGCTGCCTTCAGCCTCAAAACCACCCTTTCCCACTTGGCCCCGCGCCAGGCACAAAAATGGCCATATGTCTGGAGACTGGTCCCACGCCCAAAGAGCCAGCAGGGAAAACTATGCCTTGTTCTAAAGCTCTTTGGGAACCGCTTGCGTAGCCCCACACACCTGGGGGCTGCAGGCTTTCCTGCTGCCTTCAGCCTCAAAACCACCCTTTCCCACATGGCGCCGCGCCAGGCCCAAAAATGGCCATATATCTGGAGATTTGTTCCACGCCCAAAGAGCCAGCAGGGAAAACGATGCCTTGTTCTAAAGCTCTTTGGGAACCGCTTGCGTAGCCCCACACACCTGGGGGCTGCAGGCTTTCCTGCTGCCTTCAGCCTCAAAACAACCCTTTCCCACATGGCGCCGCGCCAGGCCCAAAAATGGCCATATATCTGGAGATTTGTTCCACGCCCAAAGAGCCAGCAGGGAAAACGATGCCTTGTTCTAAAGCTCTTTGGGAACCGCTTGCGTGGCCCCACAGACCTGGGGGCTGCAAGCTTTCCTGCTGCCTTCAGCCTCAAAACCACCCTTTCCCACTTGGCGCCGCGCCAGGCCCAAAAATGGCCATATGTCTGGAGACTGGTCCCACGCCCAAAGAGCCAGCAGGTAAAACTATGCCTTGTTCTAAAGCTCTTTGGGAACCGCTTGCGTAGCCCCACACACCTGGGGGCTGCAGGCTTTCCTGCTGCCTTCAGCCTCAAAACCACCCTTTCCCACGTGGCGCCGCGCCAGGCCCAAAAATGGCCATATGTCTGGAGACTGGTCCCACGCCCAAAGAGCCAGCAGGGAAAACTATGCCTTGTTCTAAAGCTCTTTGGGAACCGCTTGCGTAGCCCCACAGACCTGGGGGCTGCAGGCTTTTCTGGCACCTTCAGCCTCAAAACCACCCTTTCCCACATGGCGTCACGCCAGGCCCAAAAATGGCCATATGTCTCGAGACTGGTCCCACGCCCAAAGAGCCAGCAGGGAAAACTATGCCTTGTTCTAAAGCTCTTTGGGAACCGCTTGCGTAGCCCCACACACCTGCGGGCTGCAGGCTTTCCTGCTGCCTTCAGCCTCAAAACGACCCTTTCCCACATGGCGCCGCTCCAGGCCCAAAAATGGCCATATATCTGGAGATTTGTTCCACGCCCAAATAGCCAGCAGGGAAAACTATGCCTTGTTCTAAAGCTCTTTGGGAACCGCTTGCGTAGCCCCACACACCTGGGGGCTGCAGGCTTTCCTGCTGCCTTCAGCCTCAAAACCACCCTTTCCCACATGGCGCCAAGCCAGGCACAAAAATGGCCATATATCTGGAGATTTGTTCCACGCCCAAAGAGCCAGCACGGAAAACGATGCCTTGTTCTAAAGCTCTTTGGGAACCGCTTGCGTGGCCCCACAGACCTGGGGGCTGCAGGCTTTCCTGCTGCCTTCAGCCTCAAAACCACCCTTTCCCACTTGGCGCCACGCCAGGCCCAAAAATGGCCATATGTCTGGAGACTGGTCCCACGCCCAAAGAGCCAGCAGGGAAAACTATGCCTTGTTCTAAACCTCTTTGCGAACCGCTTTCGTAGGCCCACACACCTGCGGGCTGCAGGCTTTCCTGCTGCCTTCAGCCTCAAAACCACCCTTTCCCACATGGCGTCACGCCAGGCCCAAAAATGGCCATATGTCTGGAGGTTGGTCCCACGCCCAAAGAGCCAGCAGGGAAAACTATGCCTTGTTCTAAATCTGTTTGGGAACCGCTTGTGTGGCCCCACAGACCTGGGGGGTGCAGGCTTTCCTGCTGCCTTCAGCCTCAAAAGCACCCTTTCCCACTTGGCCCCGCGCCAGGCCCAAAAATGGCCATATGTCTGGAGTTTGGTCCCACGCCCAAAGAGCCAGCAGGGAAAACTATGCCTTGTTCTAAAGCTCTTTGGGAACCGCTTGCGTAGCCCCACACACCTGGGGGCTGCAGGCTTTTCTGGCACCTTCAGCCTCAAAACCACCCTTTCGCACATGGCGCCACGCCAGGCCCAAAAATGGCCATATGTCTGGAGACTGGTCCCACGCCCAAGGAGCCAGCAGGGAAAACTATGCCTTGTTCTAAAGCTCTTTGGGAACCGCTTGCGTAGCCCCACACACCTGCGGGCTGCAGGCTTTCCTGCTGCCTTCAGCCTCAAAACCACCCTTTCCCACATGGCGTCACGCCAGGCCCAAAAATGGCCATATGTCTGGAGACTGGTCCCACGCCCAAAGAGCCAGCAGGGATAACGATGCCTTGTTCTACAGCTCTTTGGGAACTGCTTGCGTAGCCCCACAGACCTGGGGGCTGCAGGCTTTCTTGCTGCCTTCAGCCTCAAAACCACCCTTTCCCACTTGGCGTCACGCCAGGCCCAAAAATGGCCATATGTCTGGAGACTGGTCCCACGCCCAAAGAGCCAGCAGGGAAAACTATGCCTTGTTCTAAAGCTCTTTGGGAACCGCTTGCGTAGCCCCACAGACCTGGGGGCTGCAGGCTTTCCTGTTGCCTTCAGCCTCAAAACCACCCTTTCCTACATGGCGTCACGCCAGGCCCAAAAATCGCCATATGTCTGGAGGTTGGTCCCACGCCTAAAGAGCCAGAAGGGAATACTATGCCTTGTTCTAAAGCTCTTTGGGGACCGCTTGCGTAGCCCCACACACCTGGGGGCTCCAGGCTTTCCTGCTGCCTTCAGCCTCAAAACCACCCTTTCCCACTTGGCCCCGCGCCAGGCACAAAAATGGCCATATGTCTGGAGACTGGTCCCACGCCCAAAGAGCCAGCAGGGAAAACGATGCCTTGTTCTAAAGCTCTTTGGGAACCGCTTGCGTAGCCCCACACACCTGCGGGCTGCAGGCTTTCCTGCTGCCTTCAGCCTCAAAACAACCCTTTCCCACATGGCGCCGCGCCAGGCCCAAAAATGGCCATATATCTGGAGATTTGTTCCACGCCCAAAGAGCCAGCAGGGAAAACGATGCCTTGTTCTAAAGCTCTTTGGGAACCGCTTGCGTGGCCCCACAGACCTGGGGGCTGCAAGCTTTCCTGCTGCCTTCAGCCTCAAAACCACCCTTTCCCACTTGGCGCCGCGCCAGGCACAAAAATGGCCATATGTCTGGAGACTGGTCCCACGCCCAAAGAGCCAGCAGGGGAAACTATGCCTTGTTCTAAAGCTCTTTGGGAACGGCTTGCGTAGCCCCACAGACCTGGGGGCTGCAGGCTTTCCTGCTGCCTTCAGCCTCAAAAACGCCCTTTCCCACATGGCGTCACGCCAGGCACAAAAATGGCCATATGTCTGGAGGTTGGTCCCACGCCCAAAGAGCCAGCAGGGAAAACTATGCCTTGTTCTAAAGCTCTTTGGGAACCGCTTGCGTAGCCCCACACACCTGGGGGCTGCAGGCTTTCCTGCTGCCTTCAGCCTCAAAACCACCCTTTCCCACGTGGCGCCGCGCCAGGCCCAAAAATGGCCATATGTCTGGAGACTGGTCCCACGCCCAAAGAGCCAGCAGGGAAAACTATGCCTTGTTCTAAAGCTCTTTGGGAACCGCTTGCGTAGCCCCACAGACCTGGGGGCTGCAGGCTTTTCTGGCACCTTCAGCCTCAAAACCACCCTTTCCCACATGGCGTCACGCCAGGCACAAAAATGGCCATATGTCTGGAGACTGGTCCCACGCCCAAGGAGCCAGCAGGGAAAACTATGCCTTGTTCTAAAGCTCTTTGGGAACCGCTTGCGTAGCCCCACACACCTGCGGGCTGCAGGCTTTCCTGCTGCCTTCAGCCTCAAAACGACCCTTTCCCACATGGCGCCGCTCCAGGCCCAAAAATGGCCATATATCTGGAGATTTGTTCCACGCCCAAATAGCCAGCAGGGAAAACTATGCCTTGTTCTAAAGCTCTTTGGGAACCGCTTGCGTAGCCCCACACACCTGCGGGCTGCAGGCTTTCCTGCTGCCTTCAGCCTCAAAACGACCCTTTCCCACTTGGCCCCGCGCCAGGCCCAAAAATGGCCATATGTCTGGAGTTTGGTTCCACGCCCAAAGAGCCAGCAGGGAAAACTATGCCTTGTTCTAAAGCTCTTTGGAAACAGCTTGCGTGGCCCCAGAGACCTGCGGGCTGCAGGCTTTCCTGCTGCCTTCAGCCTCAAAACCACCCTTTCCCACTTGGCGCCAAGCCAGGCCCAAAAATGGCCATATGTCTGGAGACTGGTCCCACGCCCAAAGAGCCAGCAGGGAAAACTATGCCTTGTTATAAAGCTCTTTGGGAACCGCTTGCGTAGCCCCACAGACCTGGGGGCTGCAGGCTTTCCTGCTGCCTTCAGCCTCAAAACCACCCTTTCCCACATGGCGTCACGCCAGGCACAAAAATGGCCATATGTCTGGAGGTTGGTCCCACGCCCAAAGAGCCAGCAGGGAAAACTATGCCTTGTTCTAAAGCTCTTTGGGAACCGCTTGCGTAGCCCCACACACCTGGGGGCTGCAGGCTTTCCTGCTGCCTTCAGCCTCAAAACCACCCTTTCCCACATGGCGCCAAGCCAGGCACAAAAATGGCCATATGTCTGGAGACTGGTCCCTTTCCCAAAGAGCCAGCAGGGAAAACTATGCCTTGTTCTAAAGCTCTTTGGGAACCGCTTGCGTAGCCCCACAGACCTGGGGGCTGCAGGCTTTTCTGGCACCTTCAGCCTCAAAACCACCCTTTCCCACATGGCGTCACGCCAGGCACAAAAATGGCCATATGTCTGGAGGTTGGTCCCACGCCCAAAGAGCCAGCAGGGAAAACTATGCCTTGTTCTAAAGCTCTTTGGGAACCGCTTGCGTAGCCCCACAGACCTGGGGGCTGCAGGCTTTCCTGCTGCCTTCAGCCTCAAAACCACCCTTTCCCACTTGGCGCCGCGCCAGGCCCCAAAATGGCCATATGTCTGGAGACTGGTCCCACGCCCAAAGAGCCAGCAGGGAAAACTATGCCTTGTTCTAAAGCTCTTTGGGAACCGCTTGCGTAGCCCCACAGACCTGGGG
Source organism: Chroicocephalus ridibundus (assembly GCF_963924245.1). NCBI lineage: Eukaryota > Metazoa > Chordata > Aves > Charadriiformes > Laridae > Chroicocephalus > Chroicocephalus ridibundus. The sequence goes on from NW_026961728.1 coordinate 1,043,306, forward strand.
GCTGCAGGCTTTTCTGGCACCTTCAGCTTCAAAACCACCCTTTCCCACTTGGCCCCACGCCAGGCACAAAAATGGCCATATGTCTGGCGACTGGTCTCACGCCCAAAGAGCCAGCAGGGAAAACTATGCCTTGTTCTAAATCTCTTTGGGAACCGCTTGCGTAGCCCCACAGACCTGGGGGCTGCAGGCTTTTCTGGCACCTTCAGCCTCAAAACCACCCTTTCCCACATGGCGTCACGCCAGGCACAAAAATGGCCATATGTCTGGAGGTTGGTCCCACGCCCAAAGAGCCAGCAGGGAAAACTATGCCTTGTTCTAAAGCTCTTTGTGAACAGCTTGCGTGGCCCCACAGACCTGGGGGCTGCAGGCTTTCCTGATGCCTTCTGCCTCAAAACCACCCTTTCCCACTTGGCGTCCCGCCAGGCACAAAAATGGCTATATTTCTGGAGACTGGTCTCTTTCCCAAAGAGCCAGCAGGGAAAACTATGCCTTGTTCTAAAGCTCTTTGGGAAACGCTTGCGTAGCCCCACACACCTGGGGGCTGCAGGCTTTCCTGCTGCCTTCAGCCTCAAAACCATCCTGTGCAACTTGGCGTCACGCCAGGCACAAAAATGGCCATATGTCTGGAGATTGGTCCTACACCGAAAGAGCCAGCAGGGAAAACTATGCCTTGTTCTAAAGCTCTTTGGGAACCGCTTGCGTAGCCCCACAGACCTGGGGGCTGCAGGCTTTCCTGCTGCCTTCAGCCTCAAAACCACCCTTTCCCACATGGCGCCAAGCCAGGCACAAAAATGGCCATATGTCTGGAGACTGGTCCCACGCCCAAAGAGCCAGCAGAGAAAACTATGCCTTGTTCTAAAGCTCTTTGGGAACCGCTTGCGTAGCCCCACACACCTGCGGGCTGCAGGTTTTTCTGGCACCTTCAGCCTCAAAACCACCCTTTCACACTTGGCGCCGCGCCAGGCAGAAAAATGGCCATATGTCTGGAGACTGGTCCCACGCCCAAAGAGCCAGCAGGGAAAACTATGCCTTGTTCTAAAGCTCTTTGGGAACCGCTTGCATAGCCCCACAGACCTGGGGGCTGCAGGCTTTTCTGGTACCTTCAGCCTCAAAACCACCCTTTCCCACATGGCGTCACGCCAGGCCCAAAAATGGCCATATGTCTGGAGACTGGTCCCACGCCCAAAGAGCCAGCAGGGAAAACTATGCCTTGTTCTAAAGCTCTTTGGGAACCGCTTGCGTAGCCCCACACACCTGGGGGCTGCAGGCTTTCCTGCATCCTTCAGCCTCAAAACGACCCTTTCCCACATGGCGCCGCTCCAGGCCCAAAAATGGCCATATATCTGGAGATATGTTCCACGCCCAAAGAGACAGCAGGGAAAACTATGCCTTGTTCTAAAGCTCTTTGGGAACCGCTTGCGTAGCCCCACACACCTGGGGGCTGCAGGCTTTCCTGCTGCCTTCAGCCTCAAAACCACCCTTTCCCACTTGGCCCCGCGCCATGCCCAAAAATGGCCATATGTCTGGAGACTGGTCCCACGCCCAAAGAGCCAGCAGGGGAAACTATGCCTTGTTCTAAAGCTCTTTGGGAACCGCTTGCGTAGCCCCACACACCTGGGGGCTGCAGGCTTTCCTGCTGCCTTCAGCCTCAAAACCACCCTTTTCCACTTGGCCCCGCGCCAGGCCCAAAAATGGCCATATGTCTGGAGACTGGTCCCACGCCGAAAGAGCCAGCAGGGAAAACTATGCCTTATTCTAAATCTCTTTGGGAACGGCTTGCGTAGCCCCACAGACCTGGGGGCTGCAGGCTTTCCTGCTGCCTTCAGCCTCAAAACCACCCTTTCCCACATGGCGTCACGCCAGGCACAAAAATGGCCATATGTCTGGAAGTTGATCCCACGCCCAAAGAGCCAGCAGGGAAAACTATGCCTTGTTCTAAAGCATTTTGGGAACCGCTTGCGTAGCCCCACAGACTTGGGGGCTGCAGGCTTTCCTGCTGCCTTCAGCCTCAAAACCACCCTTTCCCACTTGGCGCTGCGCCAGGCACAAAAATAGCCATATATCTGGAGGTTGGTCCCACGCCCAAAGAGCCAGCAGGGAAAACTATGCCTTGTTCTAAAGCTCTTTGGGAACCGCTTGCGTAGCCCCACAGACCTGGGGGCTTCAGGCTTTCCTGCTGCCTTCAGCCTCAAAACCACCCTTTCCCACATGGCGCCAAGCCAGGCCCAAAAATGTCCATATGTCTGGAGACTGGTCCCACGCCCAAAGAGCCAGCAGGGAAAACTATGCCTTGTTCTAAAGCTCTTTGGGAACCGCTTGCGTAGCCCCACACACCTGCGGGCCGCAGGCCTTCCTGCTGCCTTCAGCCTCAAAACCACCCTTTCCCACATGGCGTCACGCCAGGCCCAAAAATGGCCATATGTCTGGAGACTGGTCCCACGCCCAAAGAGCCAGCAGGGAAAACTATGCCTTGTTCTAAAGCTCTTTGGGAACCGCTTGCGTAGCCCCACACACCTGGGGGCTGCAGGCTTTCCTGCTGCCTTCAGCCTCAAAACCACCCTTTCCCACTTGGCGCCACGCCAGGCCCAAAAATGGCCATATGTCTGGAGACTGGTCCCACGCCCAAAGAGCCAGCAGGGAAAACTACACCTTGATCTAAAGGTCTTTGCGAACTGCTTCCGTAGCCCCACACACCTGGGGGCTGCAGGCTTTCCTGCTGCCTTCAGCCTCAAAACCACCCTTTCCCACTTGGCCCCGCGCCAGGCCCAAAAATGGCCATATGTCTGGAGACTGGTCCCACGCCGAAAGAGCCAGCAGGGAAAACTATGCCTTATTCTAAATCTCTTTGGGAACGGCTTGCGTAGCCCCACAGACCTGAGGGCTGCAGGCTTTCCTGCTGCCTTCAGCCTCAAAACCACCCTTTCCCACATGGCGTCACGCCAGGCACAAAAATGGCCATATGTCTGGAAGTTGATCCCACGCCCAAAGAGCCAGCAGGGAAAACTATGCCTTGTTCTAAAGCATTTTGGGAACCGCTTGCGTAGCCCCACAGACCTGGGGGCTGCAGGCTTTCCTGCTGCCTTCAGCCTCAAAACCACCCTTTCCCACTTGGCGCTGCGCCAGGCACAAAAATAGCCATATATCTGGAGGTTGGTCCCACGCCCAAAGAGCCAGCAGGGAAAACTATGCCTTGTTCTAAAGCTCTTTGGGAACCGCTTGCGTAGCCCCACAGACCTGGGGGCTTCAGGCTTTCCTGCTGCCTTCAGCCTCAAAACCACCCTTTCCCACATGGCGCCAAGCCAGGCCCAAAAATGGCCATATGTCTGGAGACTGGTCCCACGCCCAAAGAGCCAGCAGGGAAAACTATGCCTTGTTCTAAAGCTCTTTGGGAACCGCTTGCGTAGCCCCACACACCTGCGGGCCGCAGGCCTTCCTGCTGCCTTCAGCCTCAAAACCACCCTTTCCCACATGGCGTCACGCCAGGCCCAAAAATGGCCATATGTCTGGAGACTGGTCCCACGCCCAAAGAGCCAGCAGGGAAAACTATGCCTTGTTCTAAAGCTCTTTGGGAACCGCTTGCGTAGCCCCACACACCTGGGGGCTGCAGGCTTTCCTGCTGCCTTCAGCCTCAAAACCACCCTTTCCCACTTGGCGCCACGCCAGGCCCAAAAATGGCCATATGTCTGGAGACTGGTCCCACGCCCAAAGAGCCAGCAGGGAAAACTACACCTTGATCTAAAGGTCTTTGCGAACTGCTTCCGTAGCCCCACACACCTGGGGGCTGCAGGCTTTCCTGCTGCCTTCAGCCTCAAAACCACCCTTTCCCACTTGGCCCCGCGCCAGGCCCAAAAATGGCCATATGTCTGGAGACTGGTCCCACACCGAAAGAGCCAGCAGGGAAAACTATGCCTTGTTCTAAAGCTCTTTGGGAACTGCTTGCGTAGCCCCACAGACCTGGGGGCTGCAGGCTTTTCTGGCACCTTCAGCCTCAAAACCACCCTTTCCCACATGGCGTCACGCCAGGCACAAAAATGGCCATATGTCTGGAGGTTGGTCCCACGCCCAAAAAGCCAGCAGGGAAAGCTATGCCTTGTTCTAAAGCTCTTTGGGAACTGCTTGCGTAGCCCCACACACCTGGGGGCTGCAGGCTTTCCTGCTGCCTTCAGCCTCAAAACCACCCTTTCCCACATGGCGCCGCGCCAGGCACAAAAATGGCCATATGTCTGGAGACTGGTCCCTTTCACAAAGAGCCAGCAGGGAAAACTATGCCTTGTTCTAAAGCTCTTTGGGAACCGCTTGCGTAGCCCCACACAAACTGGGGGCTGCAGGCTTTTCTGGCACCTTCAGCCTCAAAACCACCCTTTCCCACATGGCGTCACGCCAGGCCCAAAAATGGCCATATGTCTGGAGGTTGGTCCCAAGCCCAAAGAGCCAGCAGGGAAAACTATGCCTTTTTCTAAAGCTCTTTGGGAAACGCTTGCGTAGCCCCACACACCTGGGGGCTGCAGGCTTTCCTGCTCTCTTTAGCCTCAAAGGCACACTTTCCCACATGGCGCCGCGCCAGGCCCAAAAATGGCCATATGTCTGGAGATTGGTCCCACACCCAAAGACCCAGCAGGGAAAACTATGCCTTGTTCTAAAGCTCTTTGGGAACCGCTTGCGTAGCCCCACACAAACTGGGGGCTGCAGGCTTTTCTCGCGCTTTCAGCCTCAAAACCACCCTTTCCCACTTGGCGCTGCGCCAGGCACAAAAATGGCCATATGTCTGGAGACTGGTCCCACGCCCAAAGAGCCAGGAACCACGTGGAGAAGGCACCCACACTGAAAGTGCCTGGAGGGAACATTGGGGCTTCTTCTCAGTGTCTCTGACATAGGGTTTCACTGTCCCGGGAAACTCTCTGCTAACACCCTGCAGAGCGCTGTGCCCAATATACAGAAACGTCTTGCGGTATCTCCTACAGGGAAAGTGCCAGGAGGGAAAAGTGAGGATTATGCTTAGACTTTCTCGGAACTGCTTCAAATCAAATAGATATCTTTGTGCTGTAAATCTCCCAACAGCCAAACGTAAAAGCAGCAAACATCTCGCTGTATGTCCCACATCCAAAGTGCCAAGAGAGTAATGTAGAGCTTGCTCTCCCTGTCTTTGAGTACTGTTTGCACTGTCCCGATTACCTCTTTGCTAACATTCTCTTCAGAGCTGCAGTGAAACCAGGAACCACGTGGAGAAGGCACCCACACTGAAAGTGCCTGGAGGGAACATTGGGGCTTCTTCTCACTGTCTCTGACATAGGGTTTCACTGTCCCGGGAAACTCTCTGCTAACACCCTGCAGAGCGCTGTGCCCAATATACAGAAACGTCTTGCGGTATCTCCTACAGGGAAAGTGCCAGGAGGGAAAAGTGAGGATTATGCTTAGACTTTCTCGGAACTGCTTCAAATCAACTAGATATCTTTGTGCTGTAAATCTCCCAACAGCCAAACGTAAAAGCAGCAAACATCTCGCTGTATGTCCCACATCCAAAGTGCCAAGAGAGTAATGTAGAGCTTGCTCTCCCTGTCTTTGAGTACTGTTTGCACTGTCCCGATTACCTCTTTGCTAACATTCTCTTCAGAGCTGCAGTGAAACCAGGAACCACGTGGAGAAGGCACCCACACTGAAAGTGCCTGGAGGGAACATTGGGGCTTCTTCTCAGTGTCTCTGACATAGGGTTTCACTGTCCCGGGAAACTCTCTGCTAACACCCTGCAGAGCGCTGTGCCCAATATACAGAAACGTCTTGCGGTATCCCGTACAGGGAAAGTGCCAGGAGGGAAAAGTGAGGATTATGCTTAGACTTTCTCGGAACTGCTTCAAATCAACTAGATATCTTTGTGCTGTAAATCTCCCAACAGCCAAATGTAAAAGCAGCAAACATCTCGCTGTATGTCCCACATCCAAAGTGCCAAGAGAGAGCTTGCTCTCCCTGTCTTTGAGTACTGTTTGCACTGTCCCGATTACCTCTTTGCTAACATTCTCTTCAGAGCTGCAGTGAAACCAGGAACCACGTGGAGAAGGCACCCACACTGAAAGTGCCTGGAGGGAACATTGGGGCTTCTTCTCACTGTCTCTGACATAGGGTTTCACTGTCCCGGGAAACTCTCTGCTAACACCCTGCAGAGCGCTGTGCCCAATATACAGAAACGTCTTGCGGTATCTCCTACAGGGAAAGTGCCAGGAGGGAAAAGTGAGGATTATGCTTAGACTTTCTCGGAACTGCTTCAAATCAACTAGATATCTTTGTGCTGTAAATCTCCCAACAGCCAAATGTAAAAGCAGCAAACATCTCGCTGTATGTCCCACATCCAAAGTGCCAAGAGAGTAATGTAGAGCTTGCTCTCCCTGTCTTTGAGTACTGTTTGCACTGTCCCGATTACCTCTTTGCTAACATTCTCTTCAGAGCTGCAGTGAAACCAGGAACCACGTGGAGAAGGCACCCACACTGAAAGTGCCTGGAGGGAACACTGGGGCTTCTTCTCAGTGTCTCCGATATAGGGTTTCACTGTCCCGGGAAACTCTCTGCTAACACCCTGCAGAGCGCTGTGCCAAATGTACAGAAACGTCTTGCGGTATCCCGTACAGGGAAAGTGCCAGGAGGGAAAAGTGAGGATTATGCTTAGACTTTCTCGGAACTGCTTCAAATCAACTAGATATCTTTGTGCTGTAAATCTCCCAACAGCCAAATGTAAAAGCAGCAAACATCTCGCTGTATGTCCCACATCCAAAGTGCCGAGAGAAATTGGTCTCCCTGTCTTTGAGTACTGTTTGCACTGTCCCGATTACCTCTTTGCTAACATTCTCTTCAGAGCTGCAGTGAAACCAGGAACCATGTGGAGAAGGCACCCACACTGAAAGTGCCTGGAGGGAACATTGGGGCTTCTTCTCAGTGTCTCCGATATAGGGTTTCACTTCCCGGGAAACTCTCTGCTAACACCCTGCAGAGCGCTGTGCCCAATATACAGAAACGTCTTGCGGTATCTCCTACAGGGAAAGTGCCAGGAGGGAAAAGTGAGGATTATGTTTAGACTTTCTCGGAACTGCTTCAAATCAACTAGATATCTTTGTGCTGTAAATCTCCCAACAGCCAAACGTAAAAGCAGCAAACATCTCGCTCTATGTCCCACATCCAAAGTGCCAAGAGAGTAATGTAGAGCTTGCTCTCCCTGTCTTTGAGTACTGTTTGCACTGTCCCGATTACCTCTTTGCTAACATTCTCTTCAGAGCTGCAGTGAAACCAGGAACCACGTGGAGAAGGCACCCACACTGAAAGTGCCTGGAGGGAACATTGGGGCTTCTTCTCAGTGTCTCTGACATAGGGTTTCACTGTCCCGGGAAACTCTCTGCTAACACCCTGCAGAGCGCTGTGCCCAATATACAGAAACGTCTTGCGGTATCCCGTACAGGGAAAGTGCCAGGAGGGAAAAGTGAGGATTATGCTTAGACTTTCTCGGAACTGCTTCAAATCAACTAGATATCTTTGTGCTGTAAATCTCCCAACAGCCACATGTAAAAGCAGCAAACATCTCGCTGTATGTCCCACATCCAAAGTGCCAAGAGAGAGCTTGCTCTCCCTGTCTTTGAGTACTGTTTGCACTGTCCCGATTACCTCTTTGCTAACATTCTCTTCAGAGCTGCAGTGAAACCAGGAACCACGTGGAGAAGGCACCCACACTGAAAGTGCCTGGAGGGAACATTGGGGCTTCTTCTCAGTGTCTCTGACATAGGGTTTCACTGTCCCGGGAAACTCTCTGCTAACACCCTGCAGAGCGCTGTGCCCAATATACAGAAACGTCTTGCGGTATCTCCTACAGGGAAAGTGCCAGGAGGGAAAAGTGAGGATTATGCTTAGACTTTCTCGGAACTGCTTCAAATCAACTAGATATCTTTGTGCTGTAAATCTCCCAACAGCCAAATGTAAAAGCAGCAAACATCTCGCTGTATGTCCCACATCCAAAGTGCCAAGAGAGTAATGTAGAGCTTGCTCTCCCTGTCTTTGAGTACTGTTTGCACTGTCCCGATTACCTCTTTGCTAACATTCTCTTCAGAGCTGCAGTGAAACCAGGAACCACGTGGAGAAGGCACCCACACTGAAAGTGCCTGGAGGGAACATTGGGGCTTCTTCTCAGTGTCTCCGATATAGGGTTTCACTTCCCGGGAAACTCTCTGCTAACACCCTGCAGAGCGCTGTGCCCAATGTACAGAAACGTCTTGCGGTATCCCGTACAGGGAAAGTGCCAGGAGGGAAAAGTGAGGATTATGCTTAGACTTTCTCGGAACTGCTTCAAATCAACTAGATATCTTTGTGCTGTAAATCTCCCAACAGCCAAATGTAAAAGCAGCAAACATCTCGCTGTATGTCCCACATCCAAAGTGCCGAGAGAACTTGCTCTCCCTGTCTTTGAGTACTGTTTGCACTGTCCCGATTACCTCTTTGCTAACATTCTCTTCAGAGCTGCAGTGAAACCAGGAACCACGTGGAGAAGGCACCCACACTGAAAGTGCCTGGAGTAAACATTGGGGCTTCTTCTCAGTGTCTCTGACATAGGGTTTCACTGTCCCGGGAAACTCTCTGCTAACACCCTGCAGAGCGCTGTGCCCAATATACAGAAACGTCTTGCGGTATCTCCTACAGGGAAAGTGCCAGGAGGGAAAAGTGAGGATTATGCTTAGACTTTCTCGGAACTGCTTCAAATCAACTAGATATCTTTGTGCTGTAAATCTCCCAACAGCCAAATGTAAAAGCAGCAAACATCTCGCTGTATGTCCCACATCCAAAGTGCCAAGAGAGTAATGTAGAGCTTGCTCTCCCTGTCTTTGAGTACTGTTTGCACTGTCCCGATTACCTCTTTGCTAACATTCTCTTCAGAGCTGCAGTGAAACCAGGAACCACGTGGAGAAGGCACCCACACTGAAAGTGCCTGGAGGGAACATTGGGGCTTCTTCTCAGTGTCTCTGACATAGGGTTTCACTGTCCCGGGAAACTCTCTGCTAACACCCTGCAGAGCGCTGTGCCCAATATACAGAAACGTCTTGCGGTATCCCCTACAGGGAAAGTGCCAGGAGGGAAAAGTGAGGATTATGCTTAGACTTTCTCGGAACTGCTTCAAATCAACTAGATATCTTTGTGCTGTAAATCTCCCAACAGCCAAATGTAAAAGCAGCAAACATCTCGCTCTATGTCCCACATCCAAAGTGCCGAGAGAACTTGCTCCCCTGTCTTTGAGTACTGTTTGCACTGTCCCGATTACCTCTTTGCTAACATTCTCTTCAGAGCTGCAGTGAAACCAGGAACCACGTGGAGAAGGCACCCACACTGAAAGTGCCTGGAGGGAACATTGGGGCTTCTTCTCAGTGTCTCTGACATAGGGTTTCACTGTCCCAGGAAACTCTCTGCTAACACCCTGCAGAGCGCTGTGCCCAATATACAGAAACGTCTTGCGGTATCCCCTACAGGGAAAGTGCCAGGAGGGAAAAGTGAGGATTATGCTTAGACTTTCTCGGAACTGCTTCAAATCAACTAGATATCTTTGTGCTGTAAATCTCCCAACAGCCAAATGTAAAAGCAGCAAACATCTCGCTGTATGTCCCACATCCAAAGTGCCAAGAGAGTAATGTAGAGCTTGCTCTCCCTGTCTTTGAGTACTGTTTGCACTGTCCCGATTACCTCTTTGCTAACATTCTCTTCAGAGCTGCAGTGAAACCAGGAACCACGTGGAGAAGGCACCCACACTGAAAGTGCCTGGAGGGAACATTGGGGCTTCTTCTCACTGTCTCTGACATAGGGTTTCACTGTCCCGGGAAACTCTCTGCTAACACCCTGCAGAGCGCTGTGCCCAATATACAGAAACGTCTTGCGGTATCTCCTACAGGGAAAGTGCCAGGAGGGAAAAGTGAGGATTATGCTTAGACTTTCTCGGAACTGCTTCAAATCAACTAGATATCTTTGTGCTGTAAATCTCCCAACAGCCAAATGTAAAAGCAGCAAACATCTCGCTGTATGTCCCACATCCAAAGTGCCGAGAGAACTTGCTCCCCTGTCTTTGAGTACTGTTTGCACTGTCCCGATTACCTCTTTGCTAACATTCTCTTCAGAGCTGCAGTGAAACCAGGAACCACGTGGAGAAGGCACCCACACTGAAAGTGCCTGGAGGGAACATTGGGGCTTCTTCTCAGTGTCTCTGACATAGGGTTTCACTGTCCCGGGAAACTCTCTGCTAACACCCTGCAGAGCGCTGTGCCCAATATACAGAAACGTCTTGCGGTATCCCGTACAGGGAAAGTGCCAGGAGGGAAAAGTGAGGATTATGCTTAGACTTTCTCGGAACTGCTTCAAATCAACTAGATATCTTTGTGCTGTAAATCTCCCAACAGCCAAATGTAAAAGCAGCAAACATCTCGCTGTATGTCCCACATCCAAAGTGCCAAGAGAGAGCTTGCTCTCCCTGTCTTTGAGTACTGTTTGCACTGTCCCGATTACCTCTTTGCTAACATTCTCTTCAGAGCTGCAGTGAAACCAGGAACCACGTGGAGAAGGCACCCACACTGAAAGTGCCTGGAGGGAACATTGGGGCTTCTTCTCAGTGTCTCTGACATAGGGTTTCACTGTCCCGGGAAACTCTCTGCTAACACCCTGCAGAGCGCTGTGCCCAATATACAGAAACGTCTTGTGGTATCTCCTACAGGGAAAGTGCCAGGAGGGAAAAGTGAGGATTATGCTTAGACTTTCTCGGAACTGCTTCAAATCAACTAGATATCTTTGTGCTGTAAATCTCCCAACAGCCAAATGTAAAAGCAGCAAACATCTCGCTGTATGTCCCACATCCAAAGTGCCAAGAGAGTAATGTAGAGCTTGCTCTCCCTGTCTTTGAGTACTGTTTGCACTGTCCCGATTACCTCTTTGCTAACATTCTCTTCAGAGCTGCAGTGAAACCAGGAACCACGTGGAGAAGGCACCCACACTGAAAGTGCCTGGAGGGAACACTGGGGCTTCTTCTCAGTGTCTCCGATATAGGGTTTCACTGTCCCGGGAAACTCTCTGCTAACACCCTGCAGAGCGCTGTGCCAAATGTACAGAAACGTCTTGCGGTATCCCGTACAGGGAAAGTGCCAGGAGGGAAAAGTGAGGATTATGCTTAGACTTTCTCGGAACTGCTTCAAATCAACTAGATATCTTTGTGCTGTAAATCTCCCAACAGCCAAATGTAAAAGCAGCAAACATCTCGCTCTATGTCCCACATCCAAAGTGCCAAGAGAGTAATGTAGAGCTTGCTCTCCCTGTCTTTGAGTACTGTTTGCACTGTCCCGATTACCTCTTTGCTAACATTCTCTTCAGAGCTGCAGTGAAACCAGGAACCACGTGGAGAAGGCACCCACACTGAAAGTGCCTGGAGGGAACATTGGGGCTTCTTCTCAGTGTCTCTGACATAGGGTTTCACTGTCCCGGGAAACTCTCTGCTAACACCCTGCAGAGCGCTGTGCCCAATATACAGAAACGTCTTGCGGTATCCCCTACAGGGAAAGTGCCAGGAGGGAAAAGTGAGGATTATGCTTAGACTTTCTCGGAACTGCTTCAAATCAACTAGATATCTTTGTGCTGTAAATCTCCCAACAGCCAAATGTAAAAGCAGCAAACATCTCGCTCTATGTCCCACATCCAAAGTGCCGAGAGAACTTGCTCCCCTGTCTTTGAGTACTGTTTGCACTGTCCCGATTACCTCTTTGCTAACATTCTCTTCAGAGCTGCAGTGAAACCAGGAACCACGTGGAGAAGGCACCCACACTGAAAGTGCCTGGAGGGAACATTGGGGCTTCTTCTCAGTGTCTCTGACATAGGGTTTCACTGTCCCGGGAAACTCTCTGCTAACACCCTGCAGAGCGCTGTGCCCAATATACAGAAACGTCTTGCGGTATCTCCTACAGGGAAAGTGCCAGGAGGGAAAAGTGAGGATTATGCTTAGACTTTCTCGGAACTGCTTCAAATCAACTAGATATCTTTGTGCTGTAAATCTCCCAACAGCCAAACGTAAAAGCAGCAAACATCTCGCTGTATGTCCCACATCCAAAGTGCCAAGAGAGTAATGTAGAGCTTGCTCTCCCTGTCTTTGAGTACTGTTTGCACTGTCCCGATTACCTCTTTGCTAACATTCTCTTCAGAGCTGCAGTGAAACCAGGAACCACGTGGAGAAGGCACCCACACTGAAAGTGCCTGGAGGGAACATTGGGGCTTCTTCTCACTGTCTCTGACATAGGGTTTCACTGTCCCGGGAAACTCTCTGCTAACACCCTGCAGAGCGCTGTGCCCAATATACAGAAACGTCTTGCGGTATCTCCTACAGGGAAAGTGCCAGGAGGGAAAAGTGAGGATTATGCTTAGACTTTCTCGGAACTGCTTCAAATCAACTAGATATCTTTGTGCTGTAAATCTCCCAACAGCCAAATGTAAAAGCAGCAAACATCTCGCTCTATGTCCCACATCCAAAGTGCCAAGAGAGTAATGTAGAGCTTGCTCTCCCTGTCTTTGAGTACTGTTTGCACTGTCCCGATTACCTCTTTGCTAACATTCTCTTCAGAGCTGCAGTGAAACCAGGAACCACGTGGAGAAGGCACCCACACTGAAAGTGCCTGGAGGGAACACTGGGGCTTCTTCTCAGTGTCTCCGATATAGGGTTTCACTTCCCGGGAAACTCTGCTAACACCCTGCAGAGCGCTGTGCCCAATGTACAGAAACGTCTTGCGGTATCCCGTACAGGGAAAGTGCCAGGAGGGAAAAGTGAGGATTATGCTTAGACTTTCTCGGAACTGCTTCAAATCAACTAGATATCTTTGTGCTGTAAATCTCCCAACAGCCAAATGTAAAAGCAGCAAACATCTCGCTGTATGTCCCACATCCAAAGTGCCGAGAGAACTTGCTCTCCCTGTCTTTGAGTACTGTTTGCACTGTCCCGATTACCTCTTTGCTAACATTCTCTTCAGAGCTGCAGTGAAACCAGGAACCACGTGGAGAAGGCACCCACACTGAAAGTGCCTGGAGGGAACATTGGGGCTTCTTCTCAGTGTCTCCGATATAGGGTTTCACTGTCCCGGGAAACTCTCTGCTAACACCCTGCAGAGCGCTGTGCCCAATGTACAGAAACGTCTTGCGGTATCCCGTACAGGGAAAGTGCCAGGAGGGAAAAGTGAGGATTATGCTTAGACTTTCTCGGAACTGCTTCAAATCAACTAGATATCTTTGTGCTGTAAATCTCCCAACAGCCAAATGTAAAAGCAGCAAACATCTCGCTCTATGTCCCACATCCAAAGTGCCGAGAGAACTTGCTCTCCCTGTCTTTGAGTACTGTTTGCACTGTCCCGATTACCTCTTTGCTAACATTCTCTTCAGAGCTGCAGTGAAACCAGGAACCACGTGGAGAAGGCACCCACACTGAAAGTGCCTGGAGTAAACATTGGGGCTTCTTCTCACTGTCTCTGACATAGGGTTTCACTGTACCGGGAAACTCTCTGCTAACACCCTGCAGAGTGCTGTGCCCAATATACAGAAACGTCTTGCGGTATCTCCTACAGGGAAAGTGCCAGGAGGGAAAAGTGAGGATTATGCTTAGACTTTCTCGGAACTGCTTCAAATCAACTAGATATCTTTGTGCTGTAAATCTCCCAAGAGCCAAATGTAAAAGCAGCAAACATCTCGCTGTATGTCCCACATCCAAAGTGCCAAGAGAGTAATGTAGAGCTTGCTCTCCCTGTCTTTGAGTACTGTTTGCACTGTCCCGATTACCTCTTTGCTAACATTCTCTTCAGAGCTGCAGTGAAACCAGGAACCACGTGGAGAAGGCACCCACACTGAAAGTGCCTGGAAGGAACGTTGGGGCTTCTTCTCAGTGTCTCTGATATAGGGTTTCACTGTCCCGGGAAACTCTCTGCTAACACCCTGCAGAGCGCTGTGCCCAATATACAGAAACGTCTTGCGGTATCTCCTACAGGGAAAGTGCCAGGAGGGAAAAGTGAGGATTTTGCTTAGACTTTCTCGGAACTGCTTCAAATCAACTAGATATCTTTGTGCTGTAAATCTCCCAACAGCCAAATGTAAAAGCAGCAAACATCTCGCTGTATGTCCCACATCCAAAGTGCCAAGAGAGTAATGTAGAGCTTGCTCTCCCTGTCTTTGAGTACTGTTTGCACTGTCCCGATTACCTCTTTGCTAACATTCTCTTCAGAGCTGCAGTGAAACCAGGAACCACGTGGAGAAGGCACCCACACTGAAAGTGCCTGGAGGGAACATTGGGGCTTCTTCTCAGTGTCTCTGACACAGGGTTTCACTGTCCCGGGAAACTCTCTGCTAACACCCTGCAGAGCGCTGTGCCCAATATACAGAAACGTCTTGCGGTATCCCCTACAGGGAAAGTGCCAGGAGGGAAAAGTGAGGATTATGCTTAGACTTTCTCGGAACTGCTTCAAATCAACTAGATATCTTTGTGCTGTAAATCTCCCAACAGCCAAATGTAAAAGCAGCAAACATCTCGCTGTATGTCCCACATCCAAAGTGCCAAGAGAGTAATGTAGAGCTTGCTCTCCCTGTCTTTGAGTACTGTTTGCACTGTCCCGATTACCTCTTTGCTAACATTCTCTTCAGAGCTGCAGTGAAACCAGGAACCACGTGGAGAAGGCACCCACACTGAAAGTGCCTGGAGGGAACACTGGGGCTTCTTCTCAGTGTCTCTGATATAGGGTTTCACTGTCCCGGGAAACTCTCTGCTAACACCCTGCAGAGCGCTGTGCCCAATGTACAGAAACGTCTTGCGGTATCTCCTACAGGGAAAGTGCCAGGAGGGAAAAGTGAGGATTATGCTTAGACTTTCTCGGAACTGCTTCAAATCAACTAGATATCTTTGTGCTGTAAATCTCCCAACAGCCAAATGTAAAAGCAGCAAACATCTCGCTCTATGTCCCACATCCAAAGTGCCGAGAGAACTTGCTCCCCTGTCTTTGAGTACTGTTTGCACTGTCCCGATTACCTCTTTGCTAACATTCTCTTCAGAGCTGCAGTGAAACCAGGAACCACGTGGAGAAGGCACCCACACTGAAAGTGCCTGGAGGGAACATTGGGGCTTCTTCTCACTGTCTCTGACATAGGGTTTCACTGTCCCGGGAAACTCTCTGCTAACACCCTGCAGAGCGCTGTGCCCAATATACAGAAACGTCTTGCGGTATCTCCTACAGGGAAAGTGCCAGGAGGGAAAAGTGAGGATTATGCTTAGACTTTCTCGGAACTGCTTCAAATCAACTAGATATCTTTGTGCTGTAAATCTCCCAACAGCCAAATGTAAAAGCAGCAAACATCTCGCTGTATGTCCCACATCCAAAGTGCCGAGAGAACTTGCTCTCCCTGTCTTTGAGTACTGTTTGCACTGTCCCGATTACCTCTTTGCTAACATTCTCTTCAGAGCTGCAGTGAAACCAGGAACCACGTGGAGAAGGCACCCACACTGAAAGTGCCTGGAGGGAACACTGGGGCTTCTTCTCAGTGTCTCCGATATAGGGTTTCACTGTCCCGGGAAACTCTCTGCTAACACCCTGCAGAGCGCTGTGCCAAATGTACAGAAACGTCTTGCGGTATCCCGTACAGGGAAAGTGCCAGGAGGGAAAAGTGAGGATTATGCTTAGACTTTCTCGGAACTGCTTCAAATCAACTAGATATCTTTGTGCTGTAAATCTCCCAACAGCCAAATGTAAAAGCAGCAAACATCTCGCTGTATGTCCCACATCCAAAGTGCCGAGAGAAATTGGTCTCCCTGTCTTTGAGTACTGTTTGCACTGTCCCGATTACCTCTTTGCTAACATTCTCTTCAGAGCTGCAGTGAAACCAGGAACCACGTGGAGAAGGCACCCACACTGAAAGTGCCTGGAGGGAACATTGGGGCTTCTTCTCAGTGTCTCCGATATAGGGTTTCACTTCCCGGGAAACTCTCTGCTAACACCCTGCAGAGCGCTGTGCCCAATGTACAGAAACGTCTTGCGGTATCCCGTACAGGGAAAGTGCCAGGAGGGAAAAGTGAGGATTATGCTTAGACTTTCTCGGAACTGCTTCAAATCAACTAGATATCTTTGTGCTGTAAATCTCCCAACAGCCAAATGTAAAAGCAGCAAACATCTCGCTGTATGTCCCACATCCAAAGTGCCGAGAGAACTTGCTCTCCCTGTCTTTGAGTACTGTTTGCACTGTCCCGATTACCTCTTTGCTAACATTCTCTTCAGAGCTGCAGTGAAACCAGGAACCACGTGGAGAAGGCACCCACACTGAAAGTGCCTGGAGTAAACATTGGGGCTTCTTCTCACTGTCTCTGACATAGGGTTTCACTGTCCCGGGAAACTCTCTGCTAACACCCTGCAGAGCGCTGTGCCCAATATACAGAAACGTCTTGCGGTATCTCCTACAGGGAAAGTGCCAGGAGGGAAAAGTGAGGATTATGCTTAGACTTTCTCGGAACTGCTTCAAATCAACTAGATATCTTTGTGCTGTAAATCTCCCAACAGCCAAATGTAAAAGCAGCAAACATCTCGCTGTATGTCCCACATCCAAAGTGCCAAGAGAGTAATGTAGAGCTTGCTCTCCCTGTCTTTGAGTACTGTTTGCACTGTCCCGATTACCTCTTTGCTAACATTCTCTTCAGAGCTGCAGTGAAACCAGGAACCACGTGGAGAAGGCACCCACACTGAAAGTGCCTGGAGGGAACATTGGGGCTTCTTCTCAGTGTCTCTGACATAGGGTTTCACTGTCCCGGGAAACTCTCTGCTAACACCCTGCAGAGCGCTGTGCCCAATATACAGAAACGTCTTGCGGTATCCCCTACAGGGAAAGTGCCAGGAGGGAAAAGTGAGGATTATGCTTAGACTTTCTCGGAACTGCTTCAAATCAACTAGATATCTTTGTGCTGTAAATCTCCCAACAGCCAAATGTAAAAGCAGCAAACATCTCGCTCTATGTCCCACATCCAAAGTGCCGAGAGAACTTGCTCCCCTGTCTTTGAGTACTGTTTGCACTGTCCCGATTACCTCTTTGCTAACATTCTCTTCAGAGCTGCAGTGAAACCAGGAACCACGTGGAGAAGGCACCCACACTGAAAGTGCCTGGAGGGAACATTGGGGCTTCTTCTCAGTGTCTCTGACATAGGGTTTCACTGTCCCGGGAAACTCTCTGCTAACACCCTGCAGAGCGCTGTGCCCAATATACAGAAACGTCTTGCGGTATCCCCTACAGGGAAAGTGCCAGGAGGGAAAAGTGAGGATTATGCTTAGACTTTCTCGGAACTGCTTCAAATCAACTAGATATCTTTGTGCTGTAAATCTCCCAACAGCCAAATGTAAAAGCAGCAAACATCTCGCTGTATGTCCCACATCCAAAGTGCCAAGAGAGTAATGTAGAGCTTGCTCTCCCTGTCTTTGAGTACTGTTTGCACTGTCCCGATTACCTCTTTGCTAACATTCTCTTCAGAGCTGCAGTGAAACCAGGAACCACGTGGAGAAGGCACCCACACTGAAAGTGCCTGGAGGGAACATTGGGGCTTCTTCTCAGTGTCTCTGACATAGGGTTTCACTGTCCCGGGAAACTCTCTGCTAACACCCTGCAGAGCGCTGTGCCCAATATACAGAAACGTCTTGCGGTATCTCCTACAGGGAAAGTGCCAGGAGGGAAAAGTGAGGATTATGCTTAGACTTTCTCGGAACTGCTTCAAATCAACTAGATATCTTTGTGCTGTAAATCTCCCAACAGCCAAATGTAAAAGCAGCAAACATCTCGCTGTATGTCCCACATCCAAAGTGCCGAGAGAACTTGCTCCCCTGTCTTTGAGTACTGTTTGCACTGTCCCGATTACCTCTTTGCTAACATTCTCTTCAGAGCTGCAGTGAAACCAGGAACCACGTGGAGAAGGCACCCACACTGAAAGTGCCTGGAGGGAACATTGGGGCTTCTTCTCAGTGTCTCTGACATAGGGTTTCACTGTCCCGGGAAACTCTCTGCTAACACCCTGCAGAGCGCTGTGCCCAATATACAGAAACGTCTTGCGGTATCCCGTACAGGGAAAGTGCCAGGAGGGAAAAGTGAGGATTATGCTTAGACTTTCTCGGAACTGCTTCAAATCAACTAGATATCTTTGTGCTGTAAATCTCCCAACAGCCAAATGTAAAAGCAGCAAACATCTCGCTGTATGTCCCACATCCAAAGTGCCAAGAGAGAGCTTGCTCTCCCTGTCTTTGAGTACTGTTTGCACTGTCCCGATTACCTCTTTGCTAACATTCTCTTCAGAGCTGCAGTGAAACCAGGAACCACGTGGAGAAGGCACCCACACTGAAAGTGCCTGGAGGGAACATTGGGGCTTCTTCTCAGTGTCTCTGACATAGGGTTTCACTGTCCCGGGAAACTCTCTGCTAACACCCTGCAGAGCGCTGTGCCCAATGTACAGAAACGTCTTGCGGTATCTCCTACAGGGAAAGTGCCAGGAGGGAAAAGTGAGGATTATGCTTAGACTTTCTCGGAACTGCTTCAAATCAACTAGATATCTTTGTGCTGTAAATCTCCCAACAGCCAAATGTAAAAGCAGCAAACATCTCGCTCTATGTCCCACATCCAAAGTGCCGAGAGAACTTGCTCCCCTGTCTTTGAGTACTGTTTGCACTGTCCCGATTACCTCTTTGCTAACATTCTCTTCAGAGCTGCAGTGAAACCAGGAACCACGTGGAGAAGGCACCCACACTGAAAGTGCCTGGAGGGAACATTGGGGCTTCTTCTCAGTGTCTCTGACATAGGGTTTCACTGTCCCGGGAAACTCTCTGCTAACACCCTGCAGAGCGCTGTGCCCAATATACAGAAACGTCTTGCGGTATCCCCTACAGGGAAAGTGCCAGGAGGGAAAAGTGAGGATTATGCTTAGACTTTCTCGGAACTGCTTCAAATCAACTAGATATCTTTGTGCTGTAAATCTCCCAACAGCCAAATGTAAAAGCAGCAAACATCTCGCTCTATGTCCCACATCCAAAGTGCCGAGAGAACTTGCTCCCCTGTCTTTGAGTACTGTTTGCACTGTCCCGATTACCTCTTTGCTAACATTCTCTTCAGAGCTGCAGTGAAACCAGGAACCACGTGGAGAAGGCACCCACACTGAAAGTGCCTGGAGGGAACATTGGGGCTTCTTCTCAGTGTCTCTGACATAGGGTTTCACTGTCCCGGGAAACTCTCTGCTAACACCCTGCAGAGCGCTGTGCCCAATATACAGAAACGTCTTGCGGTATCTCCTACAGGGAAAGTGCCAGGAGGGAAAAGTGAGGATTATGCTTAGACTTTCTCGGAACTGCTTCAAATCAACTAGATATCTTTGTGCTGTAAATCTCCCAACAGCCAAACGTAAAAGCAGCAAACATCTCGCTGTATGTCCCACATCCAAAGTGCCAAGAGAGTAATGTAGAGCTTGCTCTCCCTGTCTTTGAGTACTGTTTGCACTGTCCCGATTACCTCTTTGCTAACATTCTCTTCAGAGCTGCAGTGAAACCAGGAACCACGTGGAGAAGGCACCCACACTGAAAGTGCCTGGAGGGAACATTGGGGCTTCTTCTCAGTGTCTCTGACATAGGGTTTCACTGTCCCGGGAAACTCTCTGCTAACACCCTGCAGAGCGCTGTGCCCAATATACAGAAACGTCTTGCGGTATCTCCTACAGGGAAAGTGCCAGGAGGGAAAAGTGAGGATTATGCTTAGACTTTCTCGGAACTGCTTCAAATCAACTAGATATCTTTGTGCTGTAAATCTCCCAACAGCCAAATGTAAAAGCAGCAAACATCTCGCTCTATGTCCCACATCCAAAGTGCCAAGAGAGTAATGTAGAGCTTGCTCTCCCTGTCTTTGAGTACTGTTTGCACTGTCCCGATTACCTCTTTGCTAACATTCTCTTCAGAGCTGCAGTGAAACCAGGAACCACGTGGAGAAGGCACCCACACTGAAAGTGCCTGGAGGGAACATTGGGGCTTCTTCTCAGTGTCTCTGACATAGGGTTTCACTGTCCCGGGAAACTCTCTGCTAACACCCTGCAGAGCGCTGTGCCCAATATACAGAAACGTCTTGCGGTATCTCCTACAGGGAAAGTGCCAGGAGGGAAAAGTGAGGATTATGCTTAGACTTTCTCGGAACTGCTTCAAATCAACTAGATATCTTTGTGCTGTAAATCTCCCAACAGCCAAATGTAAAAGCAGCAAACATCTCGCTCTATGTCCCACATCCAAAGTGCCAAGAGAGTAATGTAGAGCTTGCTCTCCCTGTCTTTGAGTACTGTTTGCACTGTCCCGATTACCTCTTTGCTAACATTCTCTTCAGAGCTGCAGTGAAACCAGGAACCACGTGGAGAAGGCACCCACACTGAAAGTGCCTGGAGGGAACACTGGGGCTTCTTCTCAGTGTCTCCGATATAGGGTTTCACTTCCCGGGAAACTCTGCTAACACCCTGCAGAGCGCTGTGCCCAATGTACAGAAACGTCTTGCGGTATCCCGTACAGGGAAAGTGCCAGGAGGGAAAAGTGAGGATTATGCTTAGACTTTCTCGGAACTGCTTCAAATCAACTAGATATCTTTGTGCTGTAAATCTCCCAACAGCCAAATGTAAAAGCAGCAAACATCTCGCTGTATGTCCCACATCCAAAGTGCCGAGAGAACTTGCTCTCCCTGTCTTTGAGTACTGTTTGCACTGTCCCGATTACCTCTTTGCTAACATTCTCTTCAGAGCTGCAGTGAAACCAGGAACCACGTGGAGAAGGCACCCACACTGAAAGTGCCTGGAGGGAACATTGGGGCTTCTTCTCAGTGTCTCCGATATAGGGTTTCACTGTCCCGGGAAACTCTCTGCTAACACCCTGCAGAGCGCTGTGCCCAATGTACAGAAACGTCTTGCGGTATCCCCTACAGGGAAAGTGCCAGGAGGGAAAAGTGAGGATTATGCTTAGACTTTCTCGGAACTGCTTCAAATCAACTAGATATCTTTGTGCTGTAAATCTCCCAACAGCCAAATGTAAAAGCAGCAAACATCTCGCTGTATGTCCCACATCCAAAGTGCCGAGAGAACTTGCTCTCCCTGTCTTTGAGTACTGTTTGCACTGTCCCGATTACCTCTTTGCTAACATTCTCTTCAGAGCTGCAGTGAAACCAGGAACCACGTGGAGAAGGCACCCACACTGAAAGTGCCTGGAGTAAACATTGGGGCTTCTTCTCACTGTCTCTGACATAGGGTTTCACTGTACCGGGAAACTCTCTGCTAACACCCTGCAGAGTGCTGTGCCCAATATACAGAAACGTCTTGCGGTATCTCCTACAGGGAAAGTGCCAGGAGGGAAAAGTGAGGATTATGCTTAGACTTTCTCGGAACTGCTTCAAATCAACTAGATATCTTTGTGCTGTAAATCTCCCAAGAGCCAAATGTAAAAGCAGCAAACATCTCGCTGTATGTCCCACATCCAAAGTGCCAAGAGAGTAATGTAGAGCTTGCTCTCCCTGTCTTTGAGTACTGTTTGCACTGTCCCGATTACCTCTTTGCTAACATTCTCTTCAGAGCTGCAGTGAAACCAGGAACCACGTGGAGAAGGCACCCACACTGAAAGTGCCTGGAAGGAACGTTGGGGCTTCTTCTCAGTGTCTCTGATATAGGGTTTCACTGTCCCGGGAAACTCTCTGCTAACACCCTGCAGAGCGCTGTGCCCAATATACAGAAACGTCTTGCGGTATCTCCTACAGGGAAAGTGCCAGGAGGGAAAAGTGAGGATTTTGCTTAGACTTTCTCGGAACTGCTTCAAATCAACTAGATATCTTTGTGCTGTAAATCTCCCAACAGCCAAATGTAAAAGCAGCAAACATCTCGCTGTATGTCCCACATCCAAAGTGCCAAGAGAGTAATGTAGAGCTTGCTCTCCCTGTCTTTGAGTACTGTTTGCACTGTCCCGATTACCTCTTTGCTAACATTCTCTTCAGAGCTGCAGTGAAACCAGGAACCACGTGGAGAAGGCACCCACACTGAAAGTGCCTGGAGGGAACACTGGGGCTTCTTCTCAGTGTCTCTGATATAGGGTTTCACTGTCCCGGGAAACTCTCTGCTAACACCCTGCAGAGCGCTGTGCCCAATGTACAGAAACGTCTTGCGGTATCTCCTACAGGGAAAGTGCCAGGAGGGAAAAGTGAGGATTATGCTTAGACTTTCTCGGAACTGCTTCAAATCAACTAGATATCTTTGTGCTGTAAATCTCCCAACAGCCAAATGTAAAAGCAGCAAACATCTCGCTCTATGTCCCACATCCAAAGTGCCGAGAGAACTTGCTCCCCTGTCTTTGAGTACTGTTTGCACTGTCCCGATTACCTCTTTGCTAACATTCTCTTCAGAGCTGCAGTGAAACCAGGAACCACGTGGAGAAGGCACCCACACTGAAAGTGCCTGGAGGGAACATTGGGGCTTCTTCTCAGTGTCTCTGACATAGGGTTTCACTGTCCCGGGAAACTCTCTGCTAACACCCTGCAGAGCGCTGTGCCCAATATACAGAAACGTCTTGCGGTATCTCCTACAGGGAAAGTGCCAGGAGGGAAAAGTGAGGATTATGCTTAGACTTTCTCGGAACTGCTTCAAATCAACTAGATATCTTTGTGCTGTAAATCTCCCAACAGCCAAATGTAAAAGCAGCAAACATCTCGCTGTATGTCCCACATCCAAAGTGCCGAGAGAACTTGCTCTCCCTGTCTTTGAGTACTGTTTGCACTGTCCCGATTACCTCTTTGCTAACATTCTCTTCAGAGCTGCAGTGAAACCAGGAACCACGTGGAGAAGGCACCCACACTGAAAGTGCCTGGAGGGAACACTGGGGCTTCTTCTCAGTGTCTCCGATATAGGGTTTCACTGTCCCGGGAAACTCTCTGCTAACACCCTGCAGAGCGCTGTGCCAAATGTACAGAAACGTCTTGCGGTATCCCGTACAGGGAAAGTGCCAGGAGGGAAAAGTGAGGATTATGCTTAGACTTTCTCGGAACTGCTTCAAATCAACTAGATATCTTTGTGCTGTAAATCTCCCAACAGCCAAATGTAAAAGCAGCAAACATCTCGCTGTATGTCCCACATCCAAAGTGCCGAGAGAAATTGGTCTCCCTGTCTTTGAGTACTGTTTGCACTGTCCCGATTACCTCTTTGCTAACATTCTCTTCAGAGCTGCAGTGAAACCAGGAACCACGTGGAGAAGGCACCCACACTGAAAGTGCCTGGAGGGAACATTGGGGCTTCTTCTCAGTGTCTCCGATATAGGGTTTCACTTCCCGGGAAACTCTCTGCTAACACCCTGCAGAGCGCTGTGCCCAATGTACAGAAACGTCTTGCGGTATCCCGTACAGGGAAAGTGCCAGGAGGGAAAAGTGAGGATTATGCTTAGACTTTCTCGGAACTGCTTCAAATCAACTAGATATCTTTGTGCTGTAAATCTCCCAACAGCCAAATGTAAAAGCAGCAAACATCTCGCTGTATGTCCCACATCCAAAGTGCCGAGAGAACTTGCTCTCCCTGTCTTTGAGTACTGTTTGCACTGTCCCGATTACCTCTTTGCTAACATTCTCTTCAGAGCTGCAGTGAAACCAGGAACCACGTGGAGAAGGCACCCACACTGAAAGTGCCTGGAGTAAACATTGGGGCTTCTTCTCACTGTCTCTGACATAGGGTTTCACTGTCCCGGGAAACTCTCTGCTAACACCCTGCAGAGCGCTGTGCCCAATATACAGAAACGTCTTGCGGTATCTCCTACAGGGAAAGTGCCAGGAGGGAAAAGTGAGGATTATGCTTAGACTTTCTCGGAACTGCTTCAAATCAACTAGATATCTTTGTGCTGTAAATCTCCCAACAGCCAAATGTAAAAGCAGCAAACATCTCGCTGTATGTCCCACATCCAAAGTGCCAAGAGAGTAATGTAGAGCTTGCTCTCCCTGTCTTTGAGTACTGTTTGCACTGTCCCGATTACCTCTTTGCTAACATTCTCTTCAGAGCTGCAGTGAAACCAGGAACCACGTGGAGAAGGCACCCACACTGAAAGTGCCTGGAGGGAACATTGGGGCTTCTTCTCAGTGTCTCTGACATAGGGTTTCACTGTCCCGGGAAACTCTCTGCTAACACCCTGCAGAGCGCTGTGCCCAATGTACAGAAACGTCTTGCGGTATCCCCTACAGGGAAAGTGCCAGGAGGGAAAAGTGAGGATTATGCTTAGACTTTCTCGGAACTGCTTCAAATCAACTAGATATCTTTGTGCTGTAAATCTCCCAACAGCCAAATGTAAAAGCAGCAAACATCTCGCTGTATGTCCCACATCCAAAGTGCCGAGAGAACTTGCTCTCCCTGTCTTTGAGTACTGTTTGCACTGTCCCGATTACCTCTTTGCTAACATTCTCTTCAGAGCTGCAGTGAAACCAGGAACCACGTGGAGAAGGCACCCACACTGAAAGTGCCTGGAGGGAACATTGGGGCTTCTTCTCAGTGTCTCCGATATAGGGTTTCACTGTCCCGGGAAACTCTCTGCTAACACCCTGCAGAGCGCTGTGCCCAATGTACAGAAACGTCTTGCGGTATCCCCTACAGGGAAAGTGCCAGGAGGGAAAAGTGAGGATTATGCTTAGACTTTCTCGGAACTGCTTCAAATCAACTAGATATCTTTGTGCTGTAAATCTCCCAACAGCCAAATGTAAAAGCAGCAAACATCTCGCTGTATGTCCCACATCCAAAGTGCCGAGAGAACTTGCTCTCCCTGTCTTTGAGTACTGTTTGCACTGTCCCGATTACCTCTTTGCTAACATTCTCTTCAGAGCTGCAGTGAAACCAGGAACCACGTGGAGAAGGCACCCACACTGAAAGTGCCTGGAGTAAACATTGGGGCTTCTTCTCACTGTCTCTGACATAGGGTTTCACTGTCCCGGGAAACTCTCTGCTAACACCCTGCAGAGTGCTGTGCCCAATATACAGAAACGTCTTGCGGTATCTCCTACAGGGAAAGTGCCAGGAGGGAAAAGTGAGGATTATGCTTAGACTTTCTCGGAACTGCTTCAAATCAACTAGATATCTTTGTGCTGTAAATCTCCCAAGAGCCAAATGTAAAAGCAGCAAACATCTCGCTGTATGTCCCACATCCAAAGTGCCAAGAGAGTAATGTAGAGCTTGCTCTCCCTGTCTTTGAGTACTGTTTGCACTGTCCCGATTACCTCTTTGCTAACATTCTCTTCAGAGCTGCAGTGAAACCAGGAACCACGTGGAGAAGGCACCCACACTGAAAGTGCCTGGAAGGAACGTTGGGGCTTCTTCTCAGTGTCTCTGATATAGGGTTTCACTGTCCCGGGAAACTCTCTGCTAACACCCTGCAGAGCGCTGTGCCCAATATACAGAAACGTCTTGCGGTATCTCCTACAGGGAAAGTGCCAGGAGGGAAAAGTGAGGATTTTGCTTAGACTTTCTCGGAACTGCTTCAAATCAACTAGATATCTTTGTGCTGTAAATCTCCCAACAGCCAAATGTAAAAGCAGCAAACATCTCGCTGTATGTCCCACATCCAAAGTGCCAAGAGAGTAATGTAGAGCTTGCTCTCCCTGTCTTTGAGTACTGTTTGCACTGTCCCGATTACCTCTTTGCTAACATTCTCTTCAGAGCTGCAGTGAAACCAGGAACCACGTGGAGAAGGCACCCACACTGAAAGTGCCTGGAGGGAACATTGGGGCTTCTTCTCAGTGTCTCTGACACAGGGTTTCACTGTCCCGGGAAACTCTCTGCTAACACCCTGCAGAGCGCTGTGCCCAATATACAGAAACGTCTTGCGGTATCCCCTACAGGGAAAGTGCCAGGAGGGAAAAGTGAGGATTATGCTTAGACTTTCTCGGAACTGCTTCAAATCAACTAGATATCTTTGTGCTGTAAATCTCCCAACAGCCAAATGTAAAAGCAGCAAACATCTCGCTGTATGTCCCACATCCAAAGTGCCAAGAGAGTAATGTAGAGCTTGCTCTCCCTGTCTTTGAGTACTGTTTGCACTGTCCCGATTACCTCTTTGCTAACATTCTCTTCAGAGCTGCAGTGAAACCAGGAACCACGTGGAGAAGGCACCCACACTGAAAGTGCCTGGAGGGAACACTGGGGCTTCTTCTCAGTGTCTCTGATATAGGGTTTCACTGTCCCGGGAAACTCTCTGCTAACACCCTGCAGAGCGCTGTGCCCAATGTACAGAAACGTCTTGCGGTATCTCCTACAGGGAAAGTGCCAGGAGGGAAAAGTGAGGATTATGCTTAGACTTTCTCGGAACTGCTTCAAATCAACTAGATATCTTTGTGCTGTAAATCTCCCAACAGCCAAATGTAAAAGCAGCAAACATCTCGCTCTATGTCCCACATCCAAAGTGCCGAGAGAACTTGCTCCCCTGTCTTTGAGTACTGTTTGCACTGTCCCGATTACCTCTTTGCTAACATTCTCTTCAGAGCTGCAGTGAAACCAGGAACCACGTGGAGAAGGCACCCACACTGAAAGTGCCTGGAGGGAACATTGGGGCTTCTTCTCAGTGTCTCTGACATAGGGTTTCACTGTCCCGGGAAACTCTCTGCTAACACCCTGCAGAGCGCTGTGCCCAATATACAGAAACGTCTTGCGGTATCTCCTACAGGGAAAGTGCCAGGAGGGAAAAGTGAGGATTATGCTTAGACTTTCTCGGAACTGCTTCAAATCAACTAGATATCTTTGTGCTGTAAATCTCCCAACAGCCAAATGTAAAAGCAGCAAACATCTCGCTGTATGTCCCACATCCAAAGTGCCGAGAGAACTTGCTCTCCCTGTCTTTGAGTACTGTTTGCACTGTCCCGATTACCTCTTTGCTAACATTCTCTTCAGAGCTGCAGTGAAACCAGGAACCACGTGGAGAAGGCACCCACACTGAAAGTGCCTGGAGGGAACACTGGGGCTTCTTCTCAGTGTCTCCGATATAGGGTTTCACTGTCCCGGGAAACTCTCTGCTAACACCCTGCAGAGCGCTGTGCCAAATGTACAGAAACGTCTTGCGGTATCCCGTACAGGGAAAGTGCCAGGAGGGAAAAGTGAGGATTATGCTTAGACTTTCTCGGAATGCTTCAAATCAACTAGATATCTTTGTGCTGTAAATCTCCCAACAGCCAAATGTAAAAGCAGCAAACATCTCGCTGTATGTCCCACATCCAAAGTGCCGAGAGAAATTGGTCTCCCTGTCTTTGAGTACTGTTTGCACTGTCCCGATTACCTCTTTGCTAACATTCTCTTCAGAGCTGCAGTGAAACCAGGAACCACGTGGAGAAGGCACCCACACTGAAAGTGCCTGGAGGGAACATTGGGGCTTCTTCTCAGTGTCTCCGATATAGGGTTTCACTTCCCGGGAAACTCTCTGCTAACACCCTGCAGAGCGCTGTGCCCAATGTACAGAAACGTCTTGCGGTATCCCGTACAGGGAAAGTGCCAGGAGGGAAAAGTGAGGATTATGCTTAGACTTTCTCGGAACTGCTTCAAATCAACTAGATATCTTTGTGCTGTAAATCTCCCAACAGCCAAATGTAAAAGCAGCAAACATCTCGCTGTATGTCCCACATCCAAAGTGCCAAGAGAGTAATGTAGAGCTTGCTCTCCCTGTCTTTGAGTACTGTTTGCACTGTCCCGATTACCTCTTTGCTAACATTCTCTTCAGAGCTGCAGTGAAACCAGGAACCACGTGGAGAAGGCACCCACACTGAAAGTGCCTGGAGGGAACATTGGGGCTTCTTCTCAGTGTCTCTGACATAGGGTTTCACTGTCCCGGGAAACTCTCTGCTAACACCCTGCAGAGCGCTGTGCCCAATATACAGAAACGTCTTGCGGTATCCCGTACAGGGAAAGTGCCAGGAGGGAAAAGTGAGGATTATGCTTAGACTTTCTCGGAACTGCTTCAAATCAACTAGATATCTTTGTGCTGTAAATCTCCCAACAGCCAAATGTAAAAGCAGCAAACATCTCGCTCTATGTCCCACATCCAAAGTGCCGAGAGAACTTGCTCCCCTGTCTTTGAGTACTGTTTGCACTGTCCCGATTACCTCTTTGCTAACATTCTCTTCAGAGCTGCAGTGAAACCAGGAACCACGTGGAGAAGGCACCCACACTGAAAGTGCCTGGAGGGAACATTGGGGCTTCTTCTCAGTGTCTCTGACATAGGGTTTCACTGTCCCGGGAAACTCTCTGCTAACACCCTGCAGAGCGCTGTGCCCAATATACAGAAACGTCTTGCGGTATCCCCTACAGGGAAAGTGCCAGGAGGGAAAAGTGAGGATTATGCTTAGACTTTCTCGGAACTGCTTCAAATCAACTAGATATCTTTGTGCTGTAAATCTCCCAACAGCCAAATGTAAAAGCAGCAAACATCTCGCTGTATGTCCCACATCCAAAGTGCCAAGAGAGTAATGTAGAGCTTGCTCTCCCTGTCTTTGAGTACTGTTTGCACTGTCCCGATTACCTCTTTGCTAACATTCTCTTCAGAGCTGCAGTGAAACCAGGAACCACGTGGAGAAGGCACCCACACTGAAAGTGCCTGGAGGGAACATTGGGGCTTCTTCTCAGTGTCTCTGACACAGGGTTTCACTGTCCCGGGAAACTCTCTGCTAACACCCTGCAGAGCGCTGTGCCCAATATACAGAAACGTCTTGCGGTATCTCCTACAGGGAAAGTGCCAGGAGGGAAAAGTGAGGATTATGCTTAGACTTTCTTGGAACTGCTTCAAATCAACTAGATATCTTTGTGCTGTAAATCTCCCAACAGCCAAATGTAAAAGCAGCAAACATCTCGCTCTATGTCCCACATCCAAAGTGCCGAGAGAACTTGCTCCCCTGTCTTTGAGTACTGTTTGCACTGTCCCGATTACCTCTTTGCTAACATTCTCTTCAGAGCTGCAGTGAAACCAGGAACCACGTGGAGAAGGCACCCACACTGAAAGTGCCTGGAGGGAACATTGGGGCTTCTTCTCAGTGTCTCTGACATAGGGTTTCACTGTCCCGGGAAACTCTCTGCTAACACCCTGCAGAGCGCTGTGCCCAATATACAGAAACGTCTTGCGGTATCCCGTACAGGGAAAGTGCCAGGAGGGAAAAGTGAGGATTATGCTTAGACTTTCTCGGAACTGCTTCAAATCAACTAGATATCTTTGTGCTGTAAATCTCCCAACAGCCAAATGTAAAAGCAGCAAACATCTCGCTGTATGTCCCACATCCAAAGTGCCAAGAGAGAGCTTGCTCTCCCTGTCTTTGAGTACTGTTTGCACTGTCCCGATTACCTCTTTGCTAACATTCTCTTCAGAGCTGCAGTGAAACCAGGAACCACGTGGAGAAGGCACCCACACTGAAAGTGCCTGGAGGGAACATTGGGGCTTCTTCTCAGTGTCTCTGACATAGGGTTTCACTGTCCCGGGAAACTCTCTGCTAACACCCTGCAGAGCGCTGTGCCCAATATACAGAAACGTCTTGCGGTATCTCCTACAGGGAAAGTGCCAGGAGGGAAAAGTGAGGATTATGCTTAGACTTTCTCGGAACTGCTTCAAATCAACTAGATATCTTTGTGCTGTAAATCTCCCAACAGCCAAATGTAAAAGCAGCAAACATCTCGCTGTATGTCCCACATCCAAAGTGCCAAGAGAGTAATGTAGAGCTTGCTCTCCCTGTCTTTGAGTACTGTTTGCACTGTCCCGATTACCTCTTTGCTAACATTCTCTTCAGAGCTGCAGTGAAACCAGGAACCACGTGGAGAAGGCACCCACACTGAAAGTGCCTGGAGGGAACACTGGGGCTTCTTCTCAGTGTCTCCGATATAGGGTTTCACTGTCCCGGGAAACTCTCTGCTAACACCCTGCAGAGCGCTGTGCCAAATGTACAGAAACGTCTTGCGGTATCCCGTACAGGGAAAGTGCCAGGAGGGAAAAGTGAGGATTATGCTTAGACTTTCTCGGAACTGCTTCAAATCAACTAGATATCTTTGTGCTGTAAATCTCCCAACAGCCAAATGTAAAAGCAGCAAACATCTCGCTGTATGTCCCACATCCAAAGTGCCAAGAGAGTAATGTAGAGCTTGCTCTCCCTGTCTTTGAGTACTGTTTGCACTGTCCCGATTACCTCTTTGCTAACATTCTCTTCAGAGCTGCAGTGAAACCAGGAACCACGTGGAGAAGGCACCCACACTGAAAGTGCCTGGAGGGAACATTGGGGCTTCTTCTCAGTGTCTCTGACATAGGGTTTCACTGTCCCGGGAAACTCTCTGCTAACACCCTGCAGAGCGCTGTGCCCAATGTACAGAAACGTCTTGCGGTATCCCCTACAGGGAAAGTGCCAGGAGGGAAAAGTGAGGATTATGCTTAGACTTTCTCGGAACTGCTTCAAATCAACTAGATATCTTTGTGCTGTAAATCTCCCAACAGCCAAATGTAAAAGCAGCAAACATCTCGCTCTATGTCCCACATCCAAAGTGCCGAGAGAACTTGCTCCCCTGTCTTTGAGTACTGTTTGCACTGTCCCGATTACCTCTTTGCTAACATTCTCTTCAGAGCTGCAGTGAAACCAGGAACCACGTGGAGAAGGCACCCACACTGAAAGTGCCTGGAGGGAACATTGGGGCTTCTTCTCAGTGTCTCTGACATAGGGTTTCACTGTCCCGGGAAACTCTCTGCTAACACCCTGCAGAGCGCTGTGCCCAATATACAGAAACGTCTTGCGGTATCTCCTACAGGGAAAGTGCCAGGAGGGAAAAGTGAGGATTATGCTTAGACTTTCTCGGAACTGCTTCAAATCAACTAGATATCTTTGTGCTGTAAATCTCCCAACAGCCAAACGTAAAAGCAGCAAACATCTCGCTGTATGTCCCACATCCAAAGTGCCAAGAGAGTAATGTAGAGCTTGCTCTCCCTGTCTTTGAGTACTGTTTGCACTGTCCCGATTACCTCTTTGCTAACATTCTCTTCAGAGCTGCAGTGAAACCAGGAACCACGTGGAGAAGGCACCCACACTGAAAGTGCCTGGAGGGAACATTGGGGCTTCTTCTCAGTGTCTCTGACATAGGGTTTCACTGTCCCGGGAAACTCTCTGCTAACACCCTGCAGAGCGCTGTGCCCAATATACAGAAACGTCTTGCGGTATCTCCTACAGGGAAAGTGCCAGGAGGGAAAAGTGAGGATTATGCTTAGACTTTCTCGGAACTGCTTCAAATCAACTAGATATCTTTGTGCTGTAAATCTCCCAACAGCCAAATGTAAAAGCAGCAAACATCTCGCTCTATGTCCCACATCCAAAGTGCCAAGAGAGTAATGTAGAGCTTGCTCTCCCTGTCTTTGAGTACTGTTTGCACTGTCCCGATTACCTCTTTGCTAACATTCTCTTCAGAGCTGCAGTGAAACCAGGAACCACGTGGAGAAGGCACCCACACTGAAAGTGCCTGGAGGGAACACTGGGGCTTCTTCTCAGTGTCTCCGATATAGGGTTTCACTTCCCGGGAAACTCTGCTAACACCCTGCAGAGCGCTGTGCCAAATGTACAGAAACGTCTTGCGGTATCCCGTACAGGGAAAGTGCCAGGAGGGAAAAGTGAGGATTATGCTTAGACTTTCTCGGAACTGCTTCAAATCAACTAGATATCTTTGTGCTGTAAATCTCCCAACAGCCAAATGTAAAAGCAGCAAACATCTCGCTCTATGTCCCACATCCAAAGTGCCGAGAGAACTTGCTCCCCTGTCTTTGAGTACTGTTTGCACTGTCCCGATTACCTCTTTGCTAACATTCTCTTCAGAGCTGCAGTGAAACCAGGAACCACGTGGAGAAGGCACCCACACTGAAAGTGCCTGGAGGGAACATTGGGGCTTCTTCTCAGTGTCTCTGACATAGGGTTTCACTGTCCCGGGAAACTCTCTGCTAACACCCTGCAGAGCGCTGTGCCCAATATACAGAAACGTCTTGCGGTATCCCCTACAGGGAAAGTGCCAGGAGGGAAAAGTGAGGATTATGCTTAGACTTTCTCGGAACTGCTTCAAATCAACTAGATATCTTTGTGCTGTAAATCTCCCAACAGCCAAATGTAAAAGCAGCAAACATCTCGCTGTATGTCCCACATCCAAAGTGCCAAGAGAGTAATGTAGAGCTTGCTCTCCCTGTCTTTGAGTACTGTTTGCACTGTCCCGATTACCTCTTTGCTAACATTCTCTTCAGAGCTGCAGTGAAACCAGGAACCACGTGGAGAAGGCACCCACACTGAAAGTGCCTGGAGGGAACATTGGGGCTTCTTCTCAGTGTCTCTGACATAGGGTTTCACTGTCCCGGGAAACTCTCCGCTAACACCCTGCAGAGCGCTGTGCCCAATATACAGAAACGTCTTGCGGTATCTCCTACAGGGAAAGTGCCAGGAGGGAAAAGTGAGGATTATGCTTAGACTTTCTCGGAACTGCTTCAAATCAACTAGATATCTTTGTGCTGTAAATCTCCCAACAGCCAAATGTAAAAGCAGCAAACATCTCGCTCTATGTCCCACATCCAAAGTGCCGAGAGAACTTGCTCCCCTGTCTTTGAGTACTGTTTGCACTGTCCCGATTACCTCTTTGCTAACATTCTCTTCAGAGCTGCAGTGAAACCAGGAACCACGTGGAGAAGGCACCCACACTGAAAGTGCCTGGAGGGAACATTGGGGCTTCTTCTCAGTGTCTCTGACATAGGGTTTCACTGTCCCGGGAAACTCTCTGCTAACACCCTGCAGAGCGCTGTGCCCAATATACAGAAACGTCTTGCGGTATCCCGTACAGGGAAAGTGCCAGGAGGGAAAAGTGAGGATTATGCTTAGACTTTCTCGGAACTGCTTCAAATCAACTAGATATCTTTGTGCTGTAAATCTCCCAACAGCCAAATGTAAAAGCAGCAAACATCTCGCTGTATGTCCCACATCCAAAGTGCCAAGAGAGAGCTTGCTCTCCCTGTCTTTGAGTACTGTTTGCACTGTCCCGATTACCTCTTTGCTAACATTCTCTTCAGAGCTGCAGTGAAACCAGGAACCACGTGGAGAAGGCACCCACACTGAAAGTGCCTGGAGGGAACATTGGGGCTTCTTCTCAGTGTCTCTGACATAGGGTTTCACTGTCCCGGGAAACTCTCTGCTAACACCCTGCAGAGCGCTGTGCCCAATATACAGAAACGTCTTGCGGTATCTCCTACAGGGAAAGTGCCAGGAGGGAAAAGTGAGGATTATGCTTAGACTTTCTCGGAACTGCTTCAAATCAACTAGATATCTTTGTGCTGTAAATCTCCCAACAGCCAAATGTAAAAGCAGCAAACATCTCGCTCTATGTCCCACATCCAAAGTGCCAAGAGAGTAATGTAGAGCTTGCTCTCCCTGTCTTTGAGTACTGTTTGCACTGTCCCGATTACCTCTTTGCTAACATTCTCTTCAGAGCTGCAGTGAAACCAGGAACCACGTGGAGAAGGCACCCACACTGAAAGTGCCTGGAGGGAACACTGGGGCTTCTTCTCAGTGTCTCCGATATAGGGTTTCACTGTCCCGGGAAACTCTCTGCTAACACCCTGCAGAGCGCTGTGCCAAATGTACAGAAACGTCTTGCGGTATCCCGTACAGGGAAAGTGCCAGGAGGGAAAAGTGAGGATTATGCTTAGACTTTCTCGGAACTGCTTCAAATCAACTAGATATCTTTGTGCTGTAAATCTCCCAACAGCCAAATGTAAAAGCAGCAAACATCTCGCTCTATGTCCCACATCCAAAGTGCCAAGAGAGTAATGTAGAGCTTGCTCTCCCTGCTTTGAGTACTGTTTGCACTGTCCCGATTACCTCTTTGCTAACATTCTCTTCAGAGCTGCAGTGAAACCAGGAACCACGTGGAGAAGGCACCCACACTGAAAGTGCCTGGAGGGAACATTGGGGCTTCTTCTCAGTGTCTCTGACATAGGGTTTCACTGTCCCGGGAAACTCTCTGCTAACACCCTGCAGAGCGCTGTGCCCAATATACAGAAACGTCTTGCGGTATCCCCTACAGGGAAAGTGCCAGGAGGGAAAAGTGAGGATTATGCTTAGACTTTCTCGGAACTGCTTCAAATCAACTAGATATCTTTGTGCTGTAAATCTCCCAACAGCCAAATGTAAAAGCAGCAAACATCTCGCTCTATGTCCCACATCCAAAGTGCCAAGAGAGTAATGTAGAGCTTGCTCTCCCTGTCTTTGAGTACTGTTTGCACTGTCCCGATTACCTCTTTGCTAACATTCTCTTCAGAGCTGCAGTGAAACCAGGAACCACGTGGAGAAGGCACCCACACTGAAAGTGCCTGGAGGGAACACTGGGGCTTCTTCTCAGTGTCTCCGATATAGGGTTTCACTTCCCGGGAAACTCTGCTAACACCCTGCAGAGCGCTGTGCCCAATGTACAGAAACGTCTTGCGGTATCCCGTACAGGGAAAGTGCCAGGAGGGAAAAGTGAGGATTATGCTTAGACTTTCTCGGAACTGCTTCAAATCAACTAGATATCTTTGTGCTGTAAATCTCCCAACAGCCAAATGTAAAAGCAGCAAACATCTCGCTGTATGTCCCACATCCAAAGTGCCGAGAGAACTTGCTCTCCCTGTCTTTGAGTACTGTTTGCACTGTCCCGATTACCTCTTTGCTAACATTCTCTTCAGAGCTGCAGTGAAACCAGGAACCACGTGGAGAAGGCACCCACACTGAAAGTGCCTGGAGGGAACATTGGGGCTTCTTCTCAGTGTCTCCGATATAGGGTTTCACTGTCCCGGGAAACTCTCTGCTAACACCCTGCAGAGCGCTGTGCCCAATGTACAGAAACGTCTTGCGGTATCCCCTACAGGGAAAGTGCCAGGAGGGAAAAGTGAGGATTATGCTTAGACTTTCTCGGAACTGCTTCAAATCAACTAGATATCTTTGTGCTGTAAATCTCCCAACAGCCAAATGTAAAAGCAGCAAACATCTCGCTGTATGTCCCACATCCAAAGTGCCGAGAGAACTTGCTCTCCCTGTCTTTGAGTACTGTTTGCACTGTCCCGATTACCTCTTTGCTAACATTCTCTTCAGAGCTGCAGTGAAACCAGGAACCACGTGGAGAAGGCACCCACACTGAAAGTGCCTGGAGGGAACATTGGGGCTTCTTCTCAGTGTCTCTGACATAGGGTTTCACTGTCCCGGGAAACTCTCTGCTAACACCCTGCAGAGCGCTGTGCCCAATATACAGAAACGTCTTGCGGTATCTCCTACAGGGAAAGTGCCAGGAGGGAAAAGTGAGGATTATGCTTAGACTTTCTCGGAACTGCTTCAAATCAACTAGATATCTTTGTGCTGTAAATCTCCCAACAGCCAAATGTAAAAGCAGCAAACATCTCGCTGTATGTCCCACATCCAAAGTGCCAAGAGAGTAATGTAGAGCTTGCTCTCCCTGTCTTTGAGTACTGTTTGCACTGTCCCGATTACCTCTTTGCTAACATTCTCTTCAGAGCTGCAGTGAAACCAGGAACCACGTGGAGAAGGCACCCACACTGAAAGTGCCTGGAGGGAACACTGGGGCTTCTTCTCAGTGTCTCCGATATAGGGTTTCACTGTCCCGGGAAACTCTCTGCTAACACCCTGCAGAGCGCTGTGCCAAATGTACAGAAACGTCTTGCGGTATCCCGTACAGGGAAAGTGCCAGGAGGGAAAAGTGAGGATTATGCTTAGACTTTCTCGGAACTGCTTCAAATCAACTAGATATCTTTGTGCTGTAAATCTCCCAACAGCCAAATGTAAAAGCAGCAAACATCTCGCTCTATGTCCCACATCCAAAGTGCCAAGAGAGTAATGTAGAGCTTGCTCTCCCTGCTTTGAGTACTGTTTGCACTGTCCCGATTACCTCTTTGCTAACATTCTCTTCAGAGCTGCAGTGAAACCAGGAACCACGTGGAGAAGGCACCCACACTGAAAGTGCCTGGAGGGAACATTGGGGCTTCTTCTCAGTGTCTCTGACATAGGGTTTCACTGTCCCGGGAAACTCTCTGCTAACACCCTGCAGAGCGCTGTGCCCAATATACAGAAACGTCTTGCGGTATCCCCTACAGGGAAAGTGCCAGGAGGGAAAAGTGAGGATTATGCTTAGACTTTCTCGGAACTGCTTCAAATCAACTAGATATCTTTGTGCTGTAAATCTCCCAACAGCCAAATGTAAAAGCAGCAAACATCTCGCTCTATGTCCCACATCCAAAGTGCCGAGAGAACTTGCTCCCCTGTCTTTGAGTACTGTTTGCACTGTCCCGATTACCTCTTTGCTAACATTCTCTTCAGAGCTGCAGTGAAACCAGGAACCACGTGGAGAAGGCACCCACACTGAAAGTGCCTGGAGGGAACATTGGGGCTTCTTCTCAGTGTCTCTGACATAGGGTTTCACTGTCCCGGGAAACTCTCTGCTAACACCCTGCAGAGCGCTGTGCCCAATATACAGAAACGTCTTGCGGTATCTCCTACAGGGAAAGTGCCAGGAGGGAAAAGTGAGGATTATGCTTAGACTTTCTCGGAACTGCTTCAAATCAACTAGATATCTTTGTGCTGTAAATCTCCCAACAGCCAAACGTAAAAGCAGCAAACATCTCGCTGTATGTCCCACATCCAAAGTGCCAAGAGAGTAATGTAGAGCTTGCTCTCCCTGTCTTTGAGTACTGTTTGCACTGTCCCGATTACCTCTTTGCTAACATTCTCTTCAGAGCTGCAGTGAAACCAGGAACCACGTGGAGAAGGCACCCACACTGAAAGTGCCTGGAGGGAACATTGGGGCTTCTTCTCAGTGTCTCTGACATAGGGTTTCACTGTCCCGGGAAACTCTCTGCTAACACCCTGCAGAGCGCTGTGCCCAATATACAGAAACGTCTTGCGGTATCTCCTACAGGGAAAGTGCCAGGAGGGAAAAGTGAGGATTATGCTTAGACTTTCTCGGAACTGCTTCAAATCAACTAGATATCTTTGTGCTGTAAATCTCCCAACAGCCAAATGTAAAAGCAGCAAACATCTCGCTCTATGTCCCACATCCAAAGTGCCAAGAGAGTAATGTAGAGCTTGCTCTCCCTGTCTTTGAGTACTGTTTGCACTGTCCCGATTACCTCTTTGCTAACATTCTCTTCAGAGCTGCAGTGAAACCAGGAACCACGTGGAGAAGGCACCCACACTGAAAGTGCCTGGAGGGAACACTGGGGCTTCTTCTCAGTGTCTCCGATATAGGGTTTCACTTCCCGAGAAACTCTGCTAACACCCTGCAGAGCGCTGTGCCCAATGTACAGAAACGTCTTGCGGTATCCCCTACAGGGAAAGTGCCAGGAGGGAAAAGTGAGGATTATGCTTAGACTTTCTCGGAACTGCTTCAAATCAACTAGATATCTTTGTGCTGTAAATCTCCCAACAGCCAAATGTAAAAGCAGCAAACATCTCGCTGTATGTCCCACATCCAAAGTGCCGAGAGAACTTGCTCCCCTGTCTTTGAGTACTGTTTGCACTGTCCCGATTACCTCTTTGCTAACATTCTCTTCAGAGCTGCAGTGAAACCAGGAACCACGTGGAGAAGGCACCCACACTGAAAGTGCCTGGAGGGAACATTGGGGCTTCTTCTCAGTGTCTCCGATATAGGGTTTCACTGTCCCGGGAAACTCTCTGCTAACACCCTGCAGAGCGCTGTGCCCAATGTACAGAAACGTCTTGCGGTATCCCGTACAGGGAAAGTGCCAGGAGGGAAAAGTGAGGATTATGCTTAGACTTTCTCGGAACTGCTTCAAATCAACTAGATATCTTTGTGCTGTAAATCTCCCAACAGCCAAATGTAAAAGCAGCAAACATCTCGCTGTATGTCCCACATCCAAAGTGCCGAGAGAACTTGCTCTCCCTGTCTTTGAGTACTGTTTGCACTGTCCCGATTACCTCTTTGCTAACATTCTCTTCAGAGCTGCAGTGAAACCAGGAACCACGTGGAGAAGGCACCCACACTGAAAGTGCCTGGAGTAAACATTGGGGCTTCTTCTCACTGTCTCTGACATAGGGTTTCACTGTCCCGGGAAACTCTCTGCTAACACCCTGCAGAGTGCTGTGCCCAATATACAGAAACGTCTTGCGGTATCTCCTACAGGGAAAGTGCCAGGAGGGAAAAGTGAGGATTATGCTTAGACTTTCTCGGAACTGCTTCAAATCAACTAGATATCTTTGTGCTGTAAATCTCCCAAGAGCCAAATGTAAAAGCAGCAAACATCTCGCTGTATGTCCCACATCCAAAGTGCCAAGAGAGTAATGTAGAGCTTGCTCTCCCTGTCTTTGAGTACTGTTTGCACTGTCCCGATTACCTCTTTGCTAACATTCTCTTCAGAGCTGCAGTGAAACCAGGAACCACGTGGAGAAGGCACCCACACTGAAAGTGCCTGGAAGGAACGTTGGGGCTTCTTCTCAGTGTCTCTGATATAGGGTTTCACTGTCCCGGGAAACTCTCTGCTAACACCCTGCAGAGCGCTGTGCCCAATATACAGAAACGTCTTGCGGTATCTCCTACAGGGAAAGTGCCAGGAGGGAAAAGTGAGGATTTTGCTTAGACTTTCTCGGAACTGCTTCAAATCAACTAGATATCTTTGTGCTGTAAATCTCCCAACAGCCAAATGTAAAAGCAGCAAACATCTCGCTGTATGTCCCACATCCAAAGTGCCAAGAGAGTAATGTAGAGCTTGCTCTCCCTGTCTTTGAGTACTGTTTGCACTGTCCCGATTACCTCTTTGCTAACATTCTCTTCAGAGCTGCAGTGAAACCAGGAACCACGTGGAGAAGGCACCCACACTGAAAGTGCCTGGAGGGAACACTGGGGCTTCTTCTCAGTGTCTCCGATATAGGGTTTCACTGTCCCGGGAAACTCTCTGCTAACACCCTGCAGAGCGCTGTGCCAAATGTACAGAAACGTCTTGCGGTATCCCGTACAGGGAAAGTGCCAGGAGGGAAAAGTGAGGATTATGCTTAGACTTTCTCGGAACTGCTTCAAATCAACTAGATATCTTTGTGCTGTAAATCTCCCAACAGCCAAATGTAAAAGCAGCAAACATCTCGCTCTATGTCCCACATCCAAAGTGCCAAGAGAGTAATGTAGAGCTTGCTCTCCCTGCTTTGAGTACTGTTTGCACTGTCCCGATTACCTCTTTGCTAACATTCTCTTCAGAGCTGCAGTGAAACCAGGAACCACGTGGAGAAGGCACCCACACTGAAAGTGCCTGGAGGGAACATTGGGGCTTCTTCTCAGTGTCTCTGACATAGGGTTTCACTGTCCCGGGAAACTCTCTGCTAACACCCTGCAGAGCGCTGTGCCCAATATACAGAAACGTCTTGCGGTATCCCCTACAGGGAAAGTGCCAGGAGGGAAAAGTGAGGATTATGCTTAGACTTTCTCGGAACTGCTTCAAATCAACTAGATATCTTTGTGCTGTAAATCTCCCAACAGCCAAATGTAAAAGCAGCAAACATCTCGCTGTATGTCCCACATCCAAAGTGCCAAGAGAGTAATGTAGAGCTTGCTCTCCCTGTCTTTGAGTACTGTTTGCACTGTCCCGATTACCTCTTTGCTAACATTCTCTTCAGAGCTGCAGTGAAACCAGGAACCACGTGGAGAAGGCACCCACACTGAAAGTGCCTGGAGGGAACACTGGGGCTTCTTCTCAGTGTCTCCGATATAGGGTTTCACTGTCCCGGGAAACTCTCTGCTAACACCCTGCAGAGCGCTGTGCCAAATGTACAGAAACGTCTTGCGGTATCCCGTACAGGGAAAGTGCCAGGAGGGAAAAGTGAGGATTATGCTTAGACTTTCTCGGAACTGCTTCAAATCAACTAGATATCTTTGTGCTGTAAATCTCACAACAGCCAAATGTAAAAGCAGCAAACATCTCGCTCTATGTCCCACATCCAAAGTGCCAAGAGAGTAATGTAGAGCTTGCTCTCCCTGCTTTGAGTACTGTTTGCACTGTCCCGATTACCTCTTTGCTAACATTCTCTTCAGAGCTGCAGTGAAACCAGGAACCACGTGGAGAAGGCACCCACACTGAAAGTGCCTGGAGGGAACATTGGGGCTTCTTCTCAGTGTCTCTGACATAGGGTTTCACTGTCCCGGGAAACTCTCTGCTAACACCCTGCAGAGCGCTGTGCCCAATATACAGAAACGTCTTGCGGTATCCCCTACAGGGAAAGTGCCAGGAGGGAAAAGTGAGGATTATGCTTAGACTTTCTCGGAACTGCTTCAAATCAACTAGATATCTTTGTGCTGTAAATCTCCCAACAGCCAAATGTAAAAGCAGCAAACATCTCGCTCTATGTCCCACATCCAAAGTGCCGAGAGAACTTGCTCCCCTGTCTTTGAGTACTGTTTGCACTGTCCCGATTACCTCTTTGCTAACATTCTCTTCAGAGCTGCAGTGAAACCAGGAACCACGTGGAGAAGGCACCCACACTGAAAGTGCCTGGAGGGAACATTGGGGCTTCTTCTCAGTGTCTCTGACATAGGGTTTCACTGTCCCGGGAAACTCTCTGCTAACACCCTGCAGAGCGCTGTGCCCAATATACAGAAACGTCTTGCGGTATCTCCTACAGGGAAAGTGCCAGGAGGGAAAAGTGAGGATTATGCTTAGACTTTCTCGGAACTGCTTCAAATCAACTAGATATCTTTGTGCTGTAAATCTCCCAACAGCCAAATGTAAAAGCAGCAAACATCTCGCTCTATGTCCCACATCCAAAGTGCCAAGAGAGTAATGTAGAGCTTGCTCTCCCTGTCTTTGAGTACTGTTTGCACTGTCCCGATTACCTCTTTGCTAACATTCTCTTCAGAGCTGCAGTGAAACCAGGAACCACGTGGAGAAGGCACCCACACTGAAAGTGCCTGGAGGGAACACTGGGGCTTCTTCTCAGTGTCTCCGATATAGGGTTTCACTTCCCGGGAAACTCTGCTAACACCCTGCAGAGCGCTGTGCCCAATGTACAGAAACGTCTTGCGGTATCCCGTACAGGGAAAGTGCCAGGAGGGAAAAGTGAGGATTATGCTTAGACTTTCTCGGAACTGCTTCAAATCAACTAGATATCTTTGTGCTGTAAATCTCCCAACAGCCAAATGTAAAAGCAGCAAACATCTCGCTGTATGTCCCACATCCAAAGTGCCGAGAGAACTTGCTCTCCCTGTCTTTGAGTACTGTTTGCACTGTCCCGATTACCTCTTTGCTAACATTCTCTTCAGAGCTGCAGTGAAACCAGGAACCACGTGGAGAAGGCACCCACACTGAAAGTGCCTGGAGGGAACATTGGGGCTTCTTCTCAGTGTCTCCGATATAGGGTTTCACTGTCCCGGGAAACTCTCTGCTAACACCCTGCAGAGCGCTGTGCCCAATGTACAGAAACGTCTTGCGGTATCCCCTACAGGGAAAGTGCCAGGAGGGAAAAGTGAGGATTATGCTTAGACTTTCTCGGAACTGCTTCAAATCAACTAGATATCTTTGTGCTGTAAATCTCCCAACAGCCAAATGTAAAAGCAGCAAACATCTCGCTCTATGTCCCACATCCAAAGTGCCGAGAGAACTTGCTCTCCCTGTCTTTGAGTACTGTTTGCACTGTCCTGATTACCTCTTTGCTAACATTCTCTTCAGAGCTGCAGTGAAACCAGGAACCACGTGGAGAAGGCACCCACACTGAAAGTGCCTGGAGGGAACATTGGGGCTTCTTCTCAGTGTCTCTGACATAGGGTTTCACTGTCCCGGGAAACTCTCTGCTAACACCCTGCAGAGCGCTGTGCCCAATATACAGAAACGTCTTGCGGTATCTCCTACAGGGAAAGTGCCAGGAGGGAAAAGTGAGGATTATGCTTAGACTTTCTCGGAACTGCTTCAAATCAACTAGATATCTTTGTGCTGTAAATCTCCCAACAGCCAAATGTAAAAGCAGCAAACATCTCGCTCTATGTCCCACATCCAAAGTGCCAAGAGAGTAATGTAGAGCTTGCTCTCCCTGTCTTTGAGTACTGTTTGCACTGTCCCGATTACCTCTTTGCTAACATTCTCTTCAGAGCTGCAGTGAAACCAGGAACCACGTGGAGAAGGCACCCACACTGAAAGTGCCTGGAGGGAACACTGGGGCTTCTTCTCAGTGTCTCCGATATAGGGTTTCACTTCCCGGGAAACTCTGCTAACACCCTGCAGAGCGCTGTGCCCAATGTACAGAAACGTCTTGCGGTATCCCGTACAGGGAAAGTGCCAGGAGGGAAAAGTGAGGATTATGCTTAGACTTTCTCGGAACTGCTTCAAATCAACTAGATATCTTTGTGCTGTAAATCTCCCAACAGCCAAATGTAAAAGCAGCAAACATCTCGCTGTATGTCCCACATCCAAAGTGCCGAGAGAACTTGCTCTCCCTGTCTTTGAGTACTGTTTGCACTGTCCCGATTACCTCTTTGCTAACATTCTCTTCAGAGCTGCAGTGAAACCAGGAACCACGTGGAGAAGGCACCCACACTGAAAGTGCCTGGAGGGAACATTGGGGCTTCTTCTCAGTGTCTCCGATATAGGGTTTCACTGTCCCGGGAAACTCTCTGCTAACACCCTGCAGAGCGCTGTGCCCAATGTACAGAAACGTCTTGCGGTATCCCCTACAGGGAAAGTGCCAGGAGGGAAAAGTGAGGATTATGCTTAGACTTTCTCGGAACTGCTTCAAATCAACTAGATATCTTTGTGCTGTAAATCTCCCAACAGCCAAATGTAAAAGCAGCAAACATCTCGCTGTATGTCCCACATCCAAAGTGCCGAGAGAACTTGCTCTCCCTGTCTTTGAGTACTGTTTGCACTGTCCCGATTACCTCTTTGCTAACATTCTCTTCAGAGCTGCAGTGAAACCAGGAACCACGTGGAGAAGGCACCCACACTGAAAGTGCCTGGAGGGAACACTGGGGCTTCTTCTCAGTGTCTCCGATATAGGGTTTCACTTCCCGGGAAACTCTGCTAACACCCTGCAGAGCGCTGTGCCCAATGTACAGAAACGTCTTGCGGTATCCCGTACAGGGAAAGTGCCAGGAGGGAAAAGTGAGGATTATGCTTAGACTTTCTCGGAACTGCTTCAAATCAACTAGATATCTTTGTGCTGTAAATCTCCCAACAGCCAAATGTAAAAGCAGCAAACATCTCGCTGTATGTCCCACATCCAAAGTGCCGAGAGAACTTGCTCTCCCTGTCTTTGAGTACTGTTTGCACTGTCCCGATTACCTCTTTGCTAACATTCTCTTCAGAGCTGCAGTGAAACCAGGAACCACGTGGAGAAGGCACCCACACTGAAAGTGCCTGGAGGGAACATTGGGGCTTCTTCTCAGTGTCTCCGATATAGGGTTTCACTGTCCCGGGAAACTCTCTGCTAACACCCTGCAGAGCGCTGTGCCCAATGTACAGAAACGTCTTGCGGTATCCCCTACAGGGAAAGTGCCAGGAGGGAAAAGTGAGGATTATGCTTAGACTTTCTCGGAACTGCTTCAAATCAACTAGATATCTTTGTGCTGTAAATCTCCCAACAGCCAAATGTAAAAGCAGCAAACATCTCGCTCTATGTCCCACATCCAAAGTGCCGAGAGAACTTGCTCTCCCTGTCTTTGAGTACTGTTTGCACTGTCCTGATTACCTCTTTGCTAACATTCTCTTCAGAGCTGCAGTGAAACCAGGAACCACGTGGAGCAGGCACCCACACTGAAAGTGCCTGGAGGGAACATTGGGGCTTCTTCTCAGTGTCTCTGACATAGGGTTTCACTGTCCCGGGAAACTCTCTGCTAACACCCTGCAGAGCGCTGTGCCCAATATACAGAAACGTCTTGCGGTATCTCCTACAGGGAAAGTGCCAGGAGGGAAAAGTGAGGATTATGCTTAGACTTTCTCGGAACTGCTTCAAATCAACTAGATATCTTTGTGCTGTAAATCTCCCAACAGCCAAATGTAAAAGCAGCAAACATCTCGCTCTATGTCCCACATCCAAAGTGCCAAGAGAGTAATGTAGAGCTTGCTCTCCCTGTCTTTGAGTACTGTTTGCACTGTCCCGATTACCTCTTTGCTAACATTCTCTTCAGAGCTGCAGTGAAACCAGGAACCACGTGGAGAAGGCACCCACACTGAAAGTGCCTGGAGGGAACACTGGGGCTTCTTCTCAGTGTCTCCGATATAGGGTTTCACTTCCCGGGAAACTCTGCTAACACCCTGCAGAGCGCTGTGCCCAATGTACAGAAACGTCTTGCGGTATCCCGTACAGGGAAAGTGCCAGGAGGGAAAAGTGAGGATTATGCTTAGACTTTCTCGGAACTGCTTCAAATCAACTAGATATCTTTGTGCTGTAAATCTCCCAACAGCCAAATGTAAAAGCAGCAAACATCTCGCTGTATGTCCCACATCCAAAGTGCCGAGAGAACTTGCTCTCCCTGTCTTTGAGTACTGTTTGCACTGTCCCGATTACCTCTTTGCTAACATTCTCTTCAGAGCTGCAGTGAAACCAGGAACCACGTGGAGAAGGCACCCACACTGAAAGTGCCTGGAGGGAACATTGGGGCTTCTTCTCAGTGTCTCCGATATAGGGTTTCACTGTCCCGGGAAACTCTCTGCTAACACCCTGCAGAGCGCTGTGCCCAATGTACAGAAACGTCTTGCGGTATCCCCTACAGGGAAAGTG
The DNA here is from genome assembly GCF_963924245.1 of Chroicocephalus ridibundus. NCBI lineage: Eukaryota > Metazoa > Chordata > Aves > Charadriiformes > Laridae > Chroicocephalus > Chroicocephalus ridibundus. The sequence continues at coordinate 1,088,084 of NW_026961728.1, forward strand.
CCAGGAGGGAAAAGTGAGGATTATGCTTAGACTTTCTCGGAACTGCTTCAAATCAACTAGATATCTTTGTGCTGTAAATCTCCCAACAGCCAAATGTAAAAGCAGCAAACATCTCGCTGTATGTCCCACATCCAAAGTGCCGAGAGAACTTGCTCTCCCTGTCTTTGAGTACTGTTTGCACTGTCCTGATTACCTCTTTGCTAACATTCTCTTCAGAGCTGCAGTGAAACCAGGAACCACGTGGAGAAGGCACCCACACTGAAAGTGCCTGGAGTAAACATTGGGGCTTCTTCTCACTGTCTCTGACATAGGGTTTCACTGTCCCGGGAAACTCTCTGCTAACACCCTGCAGAGTGCTGTGCCCAATATACAGAAACGTCTTGCGGTATCTCCTACAGGGAAAGTGCCAGGAGGGAAAAGTGAGGATTATGCTTAGACTTTCTCGGAACTGCTTCAAATCAACTAGATATCTTTGTGCTGTAAATCTCCCAAGAGCCAAATGTAAAAGCAGCAAACATCTCGCTGTATGTCCCACATCCAAAGTGCCAAGAGAGTAATGTAGAGCTTGCTCTCCCTGTCTTTGAGTACTGTTTGCACTGTCCCGATTACCTCTTTGCTAACATTCTCTTCAGAGCTGCAGTGAAACCAGGAACCACGTGGAGAAGGCACCCACACTGAAAGTGCCTGGAAGGAACGTTGGGGCTTCTTCTCAGTGTCTCTGATATAGGGTTTCACTGTCCCGGGAAACTCTCTGCTAACACCCTGCAGAGCGCTGTGCCCAATATACAGAAACGTCTTGCGGTATCTCCTACAGGGAAAGTGCCAGGAGGGAAAAGTGAGGATTTTGCTTAGACTTTCTCGGAACTGCTTCAAATCAACTAGATATCTTTGTGCTGTAAATCTCCCAACAGCCAAATGTAAAAGCAGCAAACATCTCGCTGTATGTCCCACATCCAAAGTGCCAAGAGAGTAATGTAGAGCTTGCTCTCCCTGTCTTTGAGTACTGTTTGCACTGTCCCGATTACCTCTTTGCTAACATTCTCTTCAGAGCTGCAGTGAAACCAGGAACCACGTGGAGAAGGCACCCACACTGAAAGTGCCTGGAGGGAACACTGGGGCTTCTTCTCAGTGTCTCCGATATAGGGTTTCACTGTCCCGGGAAACTCTCTGCTAACACCCTGCAGAGCGCTGTGCCAAATGTACAGAAACGTCTTGCGGTATCCCGTACAGGGAAAGTGCCAGGAGGGAAAAGTGAGGATTATGCTTAGACTTTCTCGGAACTGCTTCAAATCAACTAGATATCTTTGTGCTGTAAATCTCCCAACAGCCAAATGTAAAAGCAGCAAACATCTCGCTCTATGTCCCACATCCAAAGTGCCAAGAGAGTAATGTAGAGCTTGCTCTCCCTGCTTTGAGTACTGTTTGCACTGTCCCGATTACCTCTTTGCTAACATTCTCTTCAGAGCTGCAGTGAAACCAGGAACCACGTGGAGAAGGCACCCACACTGAAAGTGCCTGGAGGGAACATTGGGGCTTCTTCTCAGTGTCTCTGACATAGGGTTTCACTGTCCCGGGAAACTCTCTGCTAACACCCTGCAGAGCGCTGTGCCCAATATACAGAAACGTCTTGCGGTATCCCCTACAGGGAAAGTGCCAGGAGGGAAAAGTGAGGATTATGCTTAGACTTTCTCGGAACTGCTTCAAATCAACTAGATATCTTTGTGCTGTAAATCTCCCAACAGCCAAATGTAAAAGCAGCAAACATCTCGCTGTATGTCCCACATCCAAAGTGCCGAGAGAACTTGCTCTCCCTGTCTTTGAGTACTGTTTGCACTGTCCCGATTACCTCTTTGCTAACATTCTCTTCAGAGCTGCAGTGAAACCAGGAACCACGTGGAGAAGGCACCCACACTGAAAGTGCCTGGAGGGAACATTGGGGCTTCTTCTCAGTGTCTCTGACATAGGGTTTCACTGTCCCGGGAAACTCTCTGCTAACACCCTGCAGAGCGCTGTGCCCAATGTACAGAAACGTCTTGCGGTATCCCGTACAGGGAAAGTGCCAGGAGGGAAAAGTGAGGATTATGCTTAGACTTTCTCGGAACTGCTTCAAATCAACTAGATATCTTTGTGCTGTAAATCTCCCAACAGCCAAATGTAAAAGCAGCAAACATCTCGCTGTATGTCCCACATCCAAAGTGCCGAGAGAACTTGCTCTCCCTGTCTTTGAGTACTGTTTGCACTGTCCCGATTACCTCTTTGCTAACATTCTCTTCAGAGCTGCAGTGAAACCAGGAACCACGTGGAGAAGGCACCCACACTGAAAGTGCCTGGAGGGAACATTGGGGCTTCTTCTCAGTGTCTCTGACATAGGGTTTCACTGTCCCGGGAAACTCTCTGCTAACACCCTGCAGAGCGCTGTGCCCAATGTACAGAAACGTCTTGCGGTATCCCCTACAGGGAAAGTGCCAGGAGGGAAAAGTGAGGATTATGCTTAGACTTTCTCGGAACTGCTTCAAATCAACTAGATATCTTTGTGCTGTAAATCTCCCAACAGCCAAATGTAAAAGCAGCAAACATCTCGCTGTATGTCCCACATCCAAAGTGCCGAGAGAACTTGCTCTCCCTGTCTTTGAGTACTGTTTGCACTGTCCCGATTACCTCTTTGCTAACATTCTCTTCAGAGCTGCAGTGAAACCAGGAACCACGTGGAGAAGGCACCCACACTGAAAGTGCCTGGAAGGAACGTTGGGGCTTCTTCTCAGTGTCTCTGATATAGGGTTTCACTGTCCCGGGAAACTCTCTGCTAACACCCTGCAGAGCGCTGTGCCCAATATACAGAAACGTCTTGCGGTATCTCCTACAGGGAAAGTGCCAGGAGGGAAAAGTGAGGATTATGCTTAGACTTTCTCGGAACTGCTTCAAATCAACTAGATATCTTTGTGCTGTAAATCTCCCAACAGCCAAATGTAAAAGCAGCAAACATCTCGCTGTATGTCCCACATCCAAAGTGCCAAGAGAGTAATGTAGAGCTTGCTCTCCCTGTCTTTGAGTACTGTTTGCACTGTCCCGATTACCTCTTTGCTAACATTCTCTTCAGAGCTGCAGTGAAACCAGGAACCACGTGGAGAAGGCACCCACACTGAAAGTGCCTGGAGGGAACACTGGGGCTTCTTCTCAGTGTCTCTGATATAGGGTTTCACTGTCCCGGGAAACTCTCTGCTAACACCCTGCAGAGCGCTGTGCCCAATATACAGAAACGTCTTGCGGTATCTCCTACAGGGAAAGTGCCAGGAGGGAAAAGTGAGGATTATGCTTAGACTTTCTCGGAACTGCTTCAAATCAACTAGATATCTTTGTGCTGTAAATCTCCCAACAGCCAAATGTAAAAGCAGCAAACATCTCGCTGTATGTCCCACATCCAAAGTGCCAAGAGAGTAATGTAGAGCTTGCTCTCCCTGTCTTTGAGTACTGTTTGCACTGTCCCGATTACCTCTTTGCTAACATTCTCTTCAGAGCTGCAGTGAAACCAGGAACCACGTGGAGAAGGCACCCACACTGAAAGTGCCTGGAGGGAACGTTGGGGCTTCTTCTCAGTGTCTCTGACACAGGGTTTCACTGTCCCGGGAAACTCTCTGCTAACACCCTGCAGAGCGCTGTGCCCAATGTACAGAAACGTCTTGCGGTATCCCCTACAGGGAAAGTGCCAGGAGGGAAAAGTGAGGATTATGCTTAGACTTTCTCGGAACTGCTTCAAATCAACTAGATATCTTTGTGCTGTAAATCTCCCAACAGCCAAATGTAAAAGCAGCAAACATCTCGCTCTATGTCCCACATCCAAAGTGCCGAGAGAACTTGCTCCCCTGTCTTTGAGTACTGTTTGCACTGTCCCGATTACCTCTTTGCTAACATTCTCTTCAGAGCTGCAGTGAAACCAGGAACCACGTGGAGAAGGCACCCACACTGAAAGTGCCTGGAGTAAACATTGGGGCTTCTTCTCACTGTCTCTGACATAGGGTTTCACTGTCCCGGGAAACTCTCTGCTAACACCCTGCAGAGTGCTGTGCCCAATATACAGAAACGTCTTGCGGTATCTCCTACAGGGAAAGTGCCAGGAGGGAAAAGTGAGGATTATGCTTAGACTTTCTCGGAACTGCTTCAAATCAACTAGATATCTTTGTGCTGTAAATCTCCCAACAGCCAAATGTAAAAGCAGCAAACATCTCGCTGTATGTCCCACATCCAAAGTGCCGAGAGAACTTGCTCTCCCTGTCTTTGAGTACTGTTTGCACTGTCCCGATTACCTCTTTGCTAACATTCTCTTCAGAGCTGCAGTGAAACCAGGAACCACGTGGAGAAGGCACCCACACTGAAAGTGCCTGGAGGGAACGTTGGGGCTTCTTCTCAGTGTCTCTGACACAGGGTTTCACTGTCCCGGGAAACTCTCTGCTAACACCCTGCAGAGCGCTGTGCCCAATATACAGAAACGTCTTGCGGTATCTCCTACAGGGAAAGTGCCAGGAGGGAAAAGTGAGGATTATGCTTAGACTTTCTCGGAACTGCTTCAAATCAACTAGATATCTTTGTGCTGTAAATCTCCCAACAGCCAAATGTAAAAGCAGCAAACATCTCGCTGTATGTCCCACATCCAAAGTGCCAAGAGAGTAATGTAGAGCTTGCTCTCCCTGTCTTTGAGTACTGTTTGCACTGTCCCGATTACCTCTTTGCTAACATTCTCTTCAGAGCTGCAGTGAAACCAGGAACCACGTGGAGAAGGCACCCACACTGAAAGTGCCTGGAAGGAACATTGGGGCTTCTTCTCAGTGTCTCTGACACAGGGTTTCACTGTCCCGGGAAACTCTCTGCTAACACCCTGCAGAGCGCTGTGCCCAATATACAGAAACGTCTTGCGGTATCCCCTACAGGGAAAGTGCCAGGAGGGAAAAGTGAGGATTTTGCTTAGACTTTCTCGGAACTGCTTCAAATCAACTAGATATCTTTGTGCTGTAAATCTCCCAACAGCCAAATGTAAAAGCAGCAAACATCTCGCTGTATGTCCCACATCCAAAGTGCCAAGAGAGTAATGTAGAGCTTGCTCTCCCTGTCTTTGAGTACTGTTTGCACTGTCCCGATTACCTCTTTGCTAACATTCTCTTCAGAGCTGCAGTGAAACCAGGAACCACGTGGAGAAGGCACCCACACTGAAAGTGCCTGGAGGGAACATTGGGGCTTCTTCTCAGTGTCTCTGACACAGGGTTTCACTGTCCCGGGAAACTCTCTGCTAACACCCTGCAGAGCGCTGTGCCCAATATACAGAAACGTCTTGCGGTATCCCCTACAGGGAAAGTGCCAGGAGGGAAAAGTGAGGATTATGCTTAGACTTTCTCGGAACTGCTTCAAATCAACTAGATATCTTTGTGCTGTAAATCTCCCAACAGCCAAATGTAAAAGCAGCAAACATCTCGCTCTATGTCCCACATCCAAAGTGCCAAGAGAGTAATGTAGAGCTTGCTCTCCCTGTCTTTGAGTACTGTTTGCACTGTCCCGATTACCTCTTTGCTAACATTCTCTTCAGAGCTGCAGTGAAACCAGGAACCACGTGGAGAAGGCACCCACACTGAAAGTGCCTGGAGGGAACACTGGGGCTTCTTCTCAGTGTCTCTGATATAGGGTTTCACTGTCCCGGGAAACTCTCTGCTAACACCCTGCAGAGCGCTGTGCCCAATGTACAGAAACGTCTTGCGGTATCCCGTACAGGGAAAGTGCCAGGAGGGAAAAGTGAGGATTATGCTTAGACTTTCTCGGAACTGCTTCAAATCAACTAGATATCTTTGTGCTGTAAATCTCCCAACAGCCAAATGTAAAAGCAGCAAACATCTCGCTCTATGTCCCACATCCAAAGTGCCGAGAGAACTTGCTCCCCTGTCTTTGAGTACTGTTTGCACTGTCCCGATTACCTCTTTGCTAACATTCTCTTCAGAGCTGCAGTGAAACCAGGAACCACGTGGAGAAGGCACCCACACTGAAAGTGCCTGGAGGGAACATTGGGGCTTCTTCTCAGTGTCTCTGACATAGGGTTTCACTGTCCCGGGAAACTCTCTGCTAACACCCTGCAGAGCGCTGTGCCCAATATACAGAAACGTCTTGCGGTATCTCCTACAGGGAAAGTGCCAGGAGGGAAAAGTGAGGATTATGCTTAGACTTTCTCGGAACTGCTTCAAATCAACTAGATATCTTTGTGCTGTAAATCTCCCAACAGCCAAATGTAAAAGCAGCAAACATCTCGCTGTATGTCCCACATCCAAAGTGCCGAGAGAACTTGCTCTCCCTGTCTTTGAGTACTGTTTGCACTGTCCCGATTACCTCTTTGCTAACATTCTCTTCAGAGCTGCAGTGAAACCAGGAACCACGTGGAGAAGGCACCCACACTGAAAGTGCCTGGAGGGAACACTGGGGCTTCTTCTCAGTGTCTCCGATATAGGGTTTCACTTCCCGGGAAACTCTCTGCTAACACCCTGCAGAGCGCTGTGCCCAATGTACAGAAACGTCTTGCGGTATCCCGTACAGGGAAAGTGCCAGGAGGGAAAAGTGAGGATTATGCTTAGACTTTCTCGGAACTGCTTCAAATCAACTAGATATCTTTGTGCTGTAAATCTCCCAACAGCCAAATGTAAAAGCAGCAAACATCTCGCTGTATGTCCCACATCCAAAGTGCCGAGAGAACTTGCTCTCCCTGTCTTTGAGTACTGTTTGCACTGTCCCGATTACCTCTTTGCTAACATTCTCTTCAGAGCTGCAGTGAAACCAGGAACCACGTGGAGAAGGCACCCACACTGAAAGTGCCTGGAGGGAACATTGGGGCTTCTTCTCAGTGTCTCCGATATAGGGTTTCACTGTCCCGGGAAACTCTCTGCTAACACCCTGCAGAGCGCTGTGCCCAATGTACAGAAACGTCTTGCGGTATCCCCTACAGGGAAAGTGCCAGGAGGGAAAAGTGAGGATTATGCTTAGACTTTCTCGGAACTGCTTCAAATCAACTAGATATCTTTGTGCTGTAAATCTCCCAACAGCCAAATGTAAAAGCAGCAAACATCTCGCTGTATGTCCCACATCCAAAGTGCCGAGAGAACTTGCTCTCCCTGTCTTTGAGTACTGTTTGCACTGTCCCGATTACCTCTTTGCTAACATTCTCTTCAGAGCTGCAGTGAAACCAGGAACCACGTGGAGAAGGCACCCACACTGAAAGTGCCTGGAGTAAACATTGGGGCTTCTTCTCACTGTCTCTGACATAGGGTTTCACTGTCCCGGGAAACTCTCTGCTAACACCCTGCAGAGTGCTGTGCCCAATATACAGAAACGTCTTGCGGTATCTCCTACAGGGAAAGTGCCAGGAGGGAAAAGTGAGGATTATGCTTAGACTTTCTCGGAACTGCTTCAAATCAACTAGATATCTTTGTGCTGTAAATCTCCCAACAGCCAAACGTAAAAGCAGCAAACATCTCGCTGTATGTCCCACATCCAAAGTGCCAAGAGAGTAATGTAGAGCTTGCTCTCCCTGTCTTTGAGTACTGTTTGCACTGTCCCGATTACCTCTTTGCTAACATTCTCTTCAGAGCTGCAGTGAAACCAGGAACCACGTGGAGAAGGCACCCACACTGAAAGTGCCTGGAAGGAACGTTGGGGCTTCTTCTCAGTGTCTCTGATATAGGGTTTCACTGTCCCGGGAAACTCTCTGCTAACACCCTGCAGAGCGCTGTGCCCAATATACAGAAACGTCTTGCGGTATCTCCTACAGGGAAAGTGCCAGGAGGGAAAAGTGAGGATTATGCTTAGACTTTCTCGGAACTGCTTCAAATCAACTAGATATCTTTGTGCTGTAAATCTCCCAACAGCCAAATGTAAAAGCAGCAAACATCTCGCTGTATGTCCCACATCCAAAGTGCCAAGAGAGTAATGTAGAGCTTGCTCTCCCTGTCTTTGAGTACTGTTTGCACTGTCCCGATTACCTCTTTGCTAACATTCTCTTCAGAGCTGCAGTGAAACCAGGAACCACGTGGAGAAGGCACCCACACTGAAAGTGCCTGGAGGGAACACTGGGGCTTCTTCTCAGTGTCTCTGATATAGGGTTTCACTGTCCCGGGAAACTCTCTGCTAACACCCTGCAGAGCGCTGTGCCCAATGTACAGAAACGTCTTGCGGTATCCCCTACAGGGAAAGTGCCAGGAGGGAAAAGTGAGGATTATGCTTAGACTTTCTCGGAACTGCTTCAAATCAACTAGATATCTTTGTGCTGTAAATCTCCCAACAGCCAAATGTAAAAGCAGCAAACATCTCGCTCTATGTCCCACATCCAAAGTGCCGAGAGAACTTGCTCCCCTGTCTTTGAGTACTGTTTGCACTGTCCCGATTACCTCTTTGCTAACATTCTCTTCAGAGCTGCAGTGAAACCAGGAACCACGTGGAGAAGGCACCCACACTGAAAGTGCCTGGAGTAAACATTGGGGCTTCTTCTCAGTGTCTCTGACATAGGGTTTCACTGTCCCGGGAAACTCTCTGCTAACACCCTGCAGAGTGCTGTGCCCAATATACAGAAACGTCTTGCGGTATCTCCTACAGGGAAAGTGCCAGGAGGGAAAAGTGAGGATTATGCTTAGACTTTCTCGGAACTGCTTCAAATCAACTAGATATCTTTGTGCTGTAAATCTCCCAACAGCCAAATGTAAAAGCAGCAAACATCTCGCTGTATGTCCCACATCCAAAGTGCCAAGAGAGTAATGTAGAGCTTGCTCTCCCTGTCTTTGAGTACTGTTTGCACTGTCCCGATTACCTCTTTGCTAACATTCTCTTCAGAGCTGCAGTGAAACCAGGAACCACGTGGAGAAGGCACCCACACTGAAAGTGCCTGGAGGGAACGTTGGGGCTTCTTCTCAGTGTCTCTGACACAGGGTTTCACTGTCCCGGGAAACTCTCTGCTAACACCCTGCAGAGCGCTGTGCCCAATATACAGAAACGTCTTGCGGTATCCCCTACAGGGAAAGTGCCAGGAGGGAAAAGTGAGGATTATGCTTAGACTTTCTCGGAACTGCTTCAAATCAACTAGATATCTTTGTGCTGTAAATCTCCCAACAGCCAAATGTAAAAGCAGCAAACATCTCGCTGTATGTCCCACATCCAAAGTGCCAAGAGAGTAATGTAGAGCTTGCTCTCCCTGTCTTTGAGTACTGTTTGCACTGTCCCGATTACCTCTTTGCTAACATTCTCTTCAGAGCTGCAGTGAAACCAGGAACCACGTGGAGAAGGCACCCACACTGAAAGTGCCTGGAGGGAACACTGGGGCTTCTTCTCAGTGTCTCTGATATAGGGTTTCACTGTCCCGGGAAACTCTCTGCTAACACCCTGCAGAGCGCTGTGCCCAATGTACAGAAACGTCTTGCGGTATCCCGTACAGGGAAAGTGCCAGGAGGGAAAAGTGAGGATTATGCTTAGACTTTCTCGGAACTGCTTCAAATCAACTAGATATCTTTGTGCTGTAAATCTCCCAACAGCCAAATGTAAAAGCAGCAAACATCTCGCTCTATGTCCCACATCCAAAGTGCCGAGAGAACTTGCTCTCCCTGTCTTTGAGTACTGTTTGCACTGTCCCGATTACCTCTTTGCTAACATTCTCTTCAGAGCTGCAGTGAAACCAGGAACCACGTGGAGAAGGCACCCACACTGAAAGTGCCTGGAGGGAACATTGGGGCTTCTTCTCACTGTCTCTGACATAGGGTTTCACTGTCCCGGGAAACTCTCTGCTAACACCCTGCAGAGTGCTGTGCCCAATATACAGAAACGTCTTGCGGTATCTCCTACAGGGAAAGTGCCAGGAGGGAAAAGTGAGGATTATGCTTAGACTTTCTCGGAACTGCTTCAAATCAACTAGATATCTTTGTGCTGTAAATCTCCCAACAGCCAAATGTAAAAGCAGCAAACATCTCGCTGTATGTCCCACATCCAAAGTGCCAAGAGAGTAATGTAGAGCTTGCTCTCCCTGTCTTTGAGTACTGTTTGCACTGTCCCGATTACCTCTTTGCTAACATTCTCTTCAGAGCTGCAGTGAAACCAGGAACCACGTGGAGAAGGCACCCACACTGAAAGTGCCTGGAAGGAACGTTGGGGCTTCTTCTCAGTGTCTCTGATATAGGGTTTCACTGTCCCGGGAAACTCTCTGCTAACACCCTGCAGAGCGCTGTGCCCAATATACAGAAACGTCTTGCGGTATCCCCTACAGGGAAAGTGCCAGGAGGGAAAAGTGAGGATTTTGCTTAGACTTTCTCGGAACTGCTTCAAATCAACTAGATATCTTTGTGCTGTAAATCTCCCAACAGCCAAATGTAAAAGCAGCAAACATCTCGCTCTATGTCCCACATCCAAAGTGCCAAGAGAGTAATGTAGAGCTTGCTCTCCCTGTCTTTGAGTACTGTTTGCACTGTCCCGATTACCTCTTTGCTAACATTCTCTTCAGAGCTGCAGTGAAACCAGGAACCACGTGGAGAAGGCACCCACACTGAAAGTGCCTGGAGGGAACACTGGGGCTTCTTCTCAGTGTCTCTGACACAGGGTTTCACTGTCCCGGGAAACTCTCTGCTAACACCCTGCAGAGCGCTGTGCCCAATATACAGAAACGTCTTGCGGTATCCCCTACAGGGAAAGTGCCAGGAGGGAAAAGTGAGGATTATGCTTAGACTTTCTCGGAACTGCTTCAAATCAACTAGATATCTTTGTGCTGTAAATCTCCCAACAGCCAAATGTAAAAGCAGCAAACATCTCGCTCTATGTCCCACATCCAAAGTGCCAAGAGAGTAATGTAGAGCTTGCTCTCCCTGTCTTTGAGTACTGTTTGCACTGTCCCGATTACCTCTTTGCTAACATTCTCTTCAGAGCTGCAGTGAAACCAGGAACCACGTGGAGAAGGCACCCACACTGAAAGTGCCTGGAGGGAACACTGGGGCTTCTTCTCAGTGTCTCTGATATAGGGTTTCACTGTCCCGGGAAACTCTCTGCTAACACCCTGCAGAGCGCTGTGCCCAATGTACAGAAACGTCTTGCGGTATCCCGTACAGGGAAAGTGCCAGGAGGGAAAAGTGAGGATTATGCTTAGACTTTCTCGGAACTGCTTCAAATCAACTAGATATCTTTGTGCTGTAAATCTCCCAACAGCCAAATGTAAAAGCAGCAAACATCTCGCTCTATGTCCCACATCCAAAGTGCCGAGAGAACTTGCTCCCCTGTCTTTGAGTACTGTTTGCACTGTCCCGATTACCTCTTTGCTAACATTCTCTTCAGAGCTGCAGTGAAACCAGGAACCACGTGGAGAAGGCACCCACACTGAAAGTGCCTGGAGGGAACATTGGGGCTTCTTCTCAGTGTCTCTGACATAGGGTTTCACTGTCCCGGGAAACTCTCTGCTAACACCCTGCAGAGCGCTGTGCCCAATATACAGAAACGTCTTGCGGTATCTCCTACAGGGAAAGTGCCAGGAGGGAAAAGTGAGGATTATGCTTAGACTTTCTCGGAACTGCTTCAAATCAACTAGATATCTTTGTGCTGTAAATCTCCCAACAGCCAAATGTAAAAGCAGCAAACATCTCGCTCTATGTCCCACATCCAAAGTGCCAAGAGAGTAATGTAGAGCTTGCTCTCCCTGTCTTTGAGTACTGTTTGCACTGTCCCGATTACCTCTTTGCTAACATTCTCTTCAGAGCTGCAGTGAAACCAGGAACCACGTGGAGAAGGCACCCACACTGAAAGTGCCTGGAAGGAACGTTGGGGCTTCTTCTCAGTGTCTCTGATATAGGGTTTCACTGTCCCGGGAAACTCTCTGCTAACACCCTGCAGAGCGCTGTGCCCAATATACAGAAACGTCTTGCGGTATCTCCTACAGGGAAAGTGCCAGGAGGGAAAAGTGAGGATTATGCTTAGACTTTCTCGGAACTGCTTCAAATCAACTAGATATCTTTGTGCTGTAAATCTCCCAACAGCCAAATGTAAAAGCAGCAAACATCTCGCTGTATGTCCCACATCCAAAGTGCCAAGAGAGTAATGTAGAGCTTGCTCTCCCTGTCTTTGAGTACTGTTTGCACTGTCCCGATTACCTCTTTGCTAACATTCTCTTCAGAGCTGCAGTGAAACCAGGAACCACGTGGAGAAGGCACCCACACTGAAAGTGCCTGGAGGGAACACTGGGGCTTCTTCTCACTGTCTCCGATATAGGGTTTCACTGTCCCGGGAAACTCTCTGCTAACACCCTGCGGAGCGCTGTGCCCAATGTACAGAAACGTCTTGCGGTATCCCGTACAGGGAAAGTGCCAGGAGGGAAAAGTGAGGATTATGCTTAGACTTTCTCGGAACTGCTTCAAATCAACTAGATATCTTTGTGCTGTAAATCTCCCAACAGCCAAATGTAAAAGCAGCAAACATCTCGCTGTATGTCCCACATCCAAAGTGCCGAGAGAACTTGCTCTCCCTGTCTTTGAGTACTGTTTGCACTGTCCCGATTACCTCTTTGCTAACATTCTCTTCAGAGCTGCAGTGAAACCAGGAACCACGTGGAGAAGGCACCCACACTGAAAGTGCCTGGAGGGAACATTGGGGCTTCTTCTCAGTGTCTCTGACATAGGGTTTCACTGTCCCGGGAAACTCTCTGCTAACACCCTGCAGAGCGCTGTGCCCAATATACAGAAACGTCTTGCGGTATCTCCTACAGGGAAAGTGCCAGGAGGGAAAAGTGAGGATTATGCTTAGACTTTCTCGGAACTGCTTCAAATCAACTAGATATCTTTGTGCTGTAAATCTCCCAACAGCCAAATGTAAAAGCAGCAAACATCTCGCTGTATGTCCCACATCCAAAGTGCCAAGAGAGTAATGTAGAGCTTGCTCTCCCTGTCTTTGAGTACTGTTTGCACTGTCCCGATTACCTCTTTGCTAACATTCTCTTCAGAGCTGCAGTGAAACCAGGAACCACGTGGAGAAGGCACCCACACTGAAAGTGCCTGGAGGGAACATTGGGGCTTCTTCTCACTGTCTCTGACATAGGGTTTCACTGTCCCGGGAAAGTCTCTGCTAACACCCTGCAGAGCGCTGTGCCCAATATACAGAAACGTCTTGCGGTATCTCCTACAGGGAAAGTGCCAGGAGGGAAAAGTGAGGATTATGCTTAGACTTTCTCGGAACTGCTTCAAATCAACTAGATATCTTTGTGCTGTAAATCTCCCAACAGCCAAACGTAAAAGCAGCAAACATATCGCTGTATGTCCCACATCCAAAGTGCCAAGAGAGTAATGTAGAGCTTGCTCTCCCTGTCTTTGAGTACTGTTTGCACTGTCCCGATTACCTCTTTGCTAACATTCTCTTCAGAGCTGCAGTGAAACCAGGAACCACGTGGAGAAGGCACCCACACTGAAAGTGCCTGGAGGGAACATTGGGGCTTCTTCTCACTGTCTCTGACATAGGGTTTCACTGTCCCGGGAAACTCTCTGCTAACACCCTGCAGAGCGCTGTGCCCAATATACAGAAACGTCTTGCGGTATCCCCTACAGGGAAAGTGCCAGGAGGGAAAAGTGAGGATTATGCTTAGACTTTCTCGGAACTGCTTCAAATCAACTACATATCTTTGTGCTGTAAATCTCCCAACAGCCAAATGTAAAAGCAGCAAACATCTTGCTGTATGTCCCACATCCAAAGTGCCAAGAGAGTAATGTAGAGCTTGCTCTCCCTGTCTTTGAGTACTGTTTGCACTGTCCCGATTACCTCTTTGCTAACATTCTCTTCAGAGCTGCAGTGAAACCAGGAACCACGTGGAGAAGGCACCCACACTGAAAGTGCCTGGAGGGAACATTGGGGCTTCTTCTCACTGTCTCTGACATAGGGTTTCACTGTCCCGGGAAACTCTCTGCTAACACCCTGCAGAGCGCTGTGCCCAATATACAGAAACGTCTTGCGGTATCTCCTACAGGGAAAGTGCCAGGAGGGAAAAGTGAGGATTATGCTTAGACTTTCTCGGAACTGCTTCAAATCAACTAGATATCTTTGTGCTGTAAATCTCCCAACAGCCAAATGTAAAAGCAGCAAACATCTCGCTCTATGTCCCACATCCAAAGTGCCAAGAGAGTAATGTAGAGCTTGCTCTCCCTGTCTTTGAGTACTGTTTGCACTGTCCCGATTACCTCTTTGCTAACATTCTCTTTGCTAATGTAGAGCTTGCTCTCCCTGTCTTTGAGTACTGTTTGCACTGTCCCGATTACCTCTTTGCTAACATTCTCTTTGCTCACATTCTCTTCAGAGCTGCAGTGAAACCTCCAGACATATGGCCATTTTTGTGCCTTGCGTGGCGCCAAGTGGGAAAGGGTGGTTTTGAGGCTGAAGGCAGCAGGAAAGCCTGTAGCCCGCAGGTGTGTGGGGCTACGCAAGCGGTTCCCAAAGAGCTTTTGAACAAGGCATTGTTTTCCCTGCTGGCTCTTTGGGCGTGGGACCAATCTCCAGCCATACGGCCATTTTTGGGCCTGGCGTGGCGCCAAGTGGGAAAGGGTGGTTTTGAGGCTGAAGGCAGCAGGAAAGCCTGCAGCCCCCAGGTGTGTGGGGCTACGCAAGCGGTTCCCAAAGAGCTTTAGAACAAGGCACAGTTTTCCCTGCTGGCTCTTTGGGCGTGGGACCAGTCTCCAGATATATGGCCATTTTTGGGCCTGGCACGGCGCCAAGTGGGAAAGGGTGGTTTTGAGGCTGAAGGCAGCAGGAAAGCCTGCAGCTCGCAGGTGTGTGGGGCTACGCAAGCGGTTCCCAAAGAGCTTTAGAACAAGGCATAGTTTTCCCTGCTGGCTCTTTGGGCGTGGGACCAGTCTCCAGACATATGGCCATTTTTGTGCCTGGCTTGGCGCCATGTGGGAAAGGGTGGTTTTGAGGCTGAAGGTGCCAGGAAAGCCTGCAGCCCCCAGGTGTGTGGGGCTACGCAAGCGGTTCCCAAAGAGCTTTAGAACAAGGCATAGTTTTCTCTGCTGGCTCTTTGGGCGTGAGACCAGTCGCCAGACATATGGCCATTTTTGTGCCTGGCGTGGGGCCAAGTGGGAAAGGTTGGTTTTGAGGCTGAAGGCAGCAGGAAAGCTTGCAGCCCCCAGGGCTCTGGGGCCACGCAAGCGGTTCCCAAAGAGCTTTAGAACAAGGCATAGTTTTCCCTGCTGGCTCTTTGGGCGTGGGACCAATCTCCAGATATATGGCCATTTTTGTGCCTGGCGCAGCGCCATGTGGGAAAGGGTAGTATTGAGGCTGAAGGCAGCAGGGAAGCCTGCAGCCCCCAGGTGTGTGGGGCTACGCAAGCGGTTCCCAAAGAGCATTAGAACAAGGCATAGTTTTCCCTGCTGGCTCTTTGGGCGTGGGACCAATCTCCAGCCATATGGCCATTTTTGGGCCTGGCGTGGCGCCAAGTGGGAAAGGGTGGTTTTGAGGCTGAAGGCAGCAGGAAAGCCTGCAGCCCCCAGGTGTGTGGGGCTACGCAAGCGGTTCCCAAAGAGCTTTAGAACAAGGCACAGTTTTCCCTGCTGGCTCTTTGGGCGTGGGACCAGTCTCCAGATATATGGCCATTTTTGGGCCTGGCGTGACGCCATGTGGGAAAGGGTGGTTTTGAGGCTGAAGGTGCCAGGAAAGCCTGCAGCCCCAAGGTGTGTGGGGCTACGCAAGCGGTTCCCAAAGAGCTTTAGAACAAGGCATCGTTTTCCCTGCTGGCTCTTTCGGTGTAGGACCAATCTCCAGACATATGGCCATTTTTGTGCCTGGCGGCACGCCAAGTTGCCGACGATGGTTTTGAGGCTGAAGGCAGCAGGAAAGTCTGCAGCCCCCAGGTGTGTGGGGCTACGCAAGCGGTTCCCAAAGAGCTCACTCTTGGCACTTTGGATGTGGGACATACTGCGAGATGTTTGCTGCTTTGGCGTTTGGCTGTTGGGAGATTTACAGCACAAAGATATCTAGTTGATTTGAAGCAGTTCAGAGAAAGTCTGAACATAATCCTCACTTTTCCCTCCTGGCACTTTCCCTGTAGGGGATACCGCAAGAGCTTTCTGTATTTTGGGCACAGCGCTCTGCAGGGTGTTAGCAGAGACTTTCCCGGGACAGTGAAACCCTATGTCAGAGACACTGAGAAGAAGCCCCAACGTTCCTTCCAGGCATTTTCAGTGTGGGTGCCTTCTCCACGTGGTTCTGGTTTCACTGCCTCTCTGAAGAGAATGTTAGCAAAGAGGTAACCAGGACAGTGCAAACAGTACTCAAAGACAGGGAGAGCAAGCTCTACATTACTCTCTTGGCACTTTGGATGTGGGACATACAGCGAGATTTTTGCTGCTTTTCGTTTGGCTGTTGGGAGATTTACAGCACAAAGATATCCAGTTGATTTGAAGCAGTTCCAAGAAAGTCTAAGCATAATCCTCACTTTTCCCTCCTGGCACTTTCCATGTGGGAGATATAGCAGGATGTATATTGGTTTTAGGAACTGTCCCCGGACAGTGTGGGCAGAAAAGTTCCTGGCTCCTTGAATGCCGTTTCTGGAGACAGTGCGATCAATGTGGGAGATATGTCAAGATGTGTGTTGGTTTTGAGGACGGCTTTCTGGACAGTCTTAGCAAAAAGGTCACAGAGATAATCAGAGCAATTCTCAGAGACACTGAGACCAAGCTCCACAATTCCTCCTGGCACTTTCCCTGTAGGAGACACTGCAAGACGTTTCTGTATATTGGGCACAGCGCTCTGCAGGGTGTTAGCAGAGACTTTCCCGGGACAGTGAAACCCTATGTCAGAGACACTGAGAAGAAGCCCCAATGTTCCCTCCAGGCACTTTCAGTGTGGGTGCCTTCTCCACGTGGTTCCTGGTTTCACTGCAGCTCTGAAGAGAATGTTAGCAAAGAGGTAATCGGGACAGTGCAAACAGTACTCAAAGACAGGGAGAGCAAGCTGTCTCTTGGCACTTTGGATGTGGGACATACAGCGAGATGTTTGCTGCTTTGGCGTTTGGCTGTTGGGAGATTTACAGCACAAAGATATCTAGTTGATTTGAAGCAGTTCAGAGAAAGTCTAAGCATAATCCTGACTTTTCCCTCCTGGCACTTTCCCTGTAGGAGATACCGCAAGACGTTTCTGTATATTGGGCACAGCGCTCTGCAGGGTGTTAGCAGAGAGTTTCCCGGGACAGTGAAACCCCATATCAGAGACACTGAGAAGAAGCCCCAATGTTCCTTCCAGGCATTTTCAGTGTGGGTGCCTTCTCCACGTGGTTCCTGGTTTCACTGCAGCTCTGAAGAGAATGTTAGCAAAGAGGTAATCGGGACAGTGCAAACAGTACTCAAAGACAGGGAGAGCAAGCTCTCTCTTGGCACTTTGGATGTGGGACATACAGCGAGATGTTTGCTGCTTTTACATTTGGCTGTTGGGAGATTTACAGCACAAAGATATCTAGTTGATTTGAAGCAGTTCCGAGAAAGTCTAAACATAATCCTCACTTTTCCCTCCTGGCACTTTCCCTGTAGGAGATACCGCAAGACGTTTCTGTATATTGGGCACAGCGCTCTGCAGGGTGTTAGCAGAGACTTTCCCGGGACAGTGAAACCCCATATCAGAGACACTGAGAAGAAGCCCCAACGTTCCTTCCAGGCATTTTCATTTCGATGCCTTATTCTAAAGCTCTTTGGGAACCGCTTGCGTGGCCCCACAGACCTGCGGGCTGCAGACTTTCCTGCTGCCTTCAGCCTCAAAACCACCCTTTCCCACTTGGCGCCAAGCCAGGCACAAAAATGGCCATATGTCTGGCGACTGGTCTCACGCCCAAAGTGCCAGCAGGGAAAACTATGCCTTGTTCTAAAGCTCTTTGGGAACCGCTTGCGTAGCCCCACACCCCTGGGGGCTGCAGGCTTTTCTGGCACCTTCAGCCTCAAAAGCACCCTTTCCCACTTGGCTCCACGCCAGGCCCAAAAATGGCCATATGTCTGGAGACTGGTCCCACGCCCAAAGAGCCAGCAGGGAAAATTATGCCTTGTTCTAAAGCTCTTTGGGAACCGCTTGCGTAGCCCCACACACCTTGGGGCTGCAGGCTTTCTTGCTGCCTTCAGCCTCAAAACCACCCTTTCCCACATGGCGTCACGCCAGGCACAAAAATGGCCATATGTCTGGAGGTTGGTCCTACGCCCAAAGAGCCAGCAGGGAAAACTATGCCTTGTTCTAAAGCTCTTTGGGAACCGCTTGCGTAGCCCCACACACCTGGGGGCTGCAGGCTTTCCTGCTGCCTTCAGCCTCAAAACAGCCCTTTCCCACATGGCGCCGCGCCAGGCCCAAAAATGGCCATATATCTGGAGACTGGTCCCACGCCCAAAGAGCCAGCAGGGAAAACGATGCCTTGTTCTAAAGCTCTTTGGGAACCGCTTGCGTGGCCCCACACACCTGGGGGCTGCAAGCTTTCCTGCTGCCTTCAGCCTCAAAACCACCCTTTCCCACATGGCGTCACGCCAGGCCCAAAAATGGCCATATGTCTGGAGACTGGTCCCACGCCCAAAGAGCCAGCAGGGAAAACTATGCCTTGTTCTAAAGCTCTTTGGGAACCGCTTGCGTAGCCCCACAGACCTGGGGGCTGCAGGCTTTTCTGGCACCTTCAGCCTCAAAACCACCCTTTCCCACATGGCGCCAAGTCAGGCCCAAAAATGGCCATATGTCTGGAGACTGGTCCCACGCCCAAAGAGCCAGCAGGGAAAACGATGCCTTGTTCTAAAGCTCTTTGGGAACCGCTTGCGTAGCCCCACACACCTGGGGGCTGCAGGCTTTCCTGCTGCCTTCAGCCTCAAAACCACCCTTTCCCACGTGGCGCCGCGACAGGGCCAAAAATGGCCATATGTCTGGAGACTGGTCCCACGCCCAAAGAGCCAGCAGGGAAAACGATGCCTTGTTCTAAAGCTCTTTGGGAACCGCTTGCGTAGCCCCACACACCTGGGGGCTGCAGGCTTTCCTGCTGCCTTCAGCCTCAAAACCACCCTTTCCCACGTGGCGCCGCGACAGGGCCAAAAATGGCCATATGTCTGGAGACTGGTCCCACGCCCAAAGAGCCAGCAGGGAAAACTATGCCTTGTTCTAAAGCTCTTTGGGAACCGCTTGCGTAGCCCCACAGACCTGGGGGCTGCAGGCTTTTCTGGCACCTTCAGCCTCAAAACCACCCTTTCCCACATGGCGTCACTCCAGGCCCAAAAATGGCCATATGTCTGGAGACTGGTCCCACGCCCAAGGAGCCAGCAGGGAAAACTATGCCTTGTTCTAAAGCTCTTTGGGAACCGCTTGCGTAGCCCCACACACCTGCGGGCTGCAGGCTTTCCTGCTGCCTTCAGACTCAAAACCACCCTTTCCCACATGGCGCCGCTCCAGGCCCAAAAATGGCCATATATCTGGAGATTTGTTCCACGCCCCAATAGCCAGCAGGGAAAACGATGCCTTGTTCTAAAGCTCTTTGGGAACCGCTTGCGTAGCCCCACACACCTGGGGGCTGCAGGCTTTCCTGCTGCCTTCAGCCTCAAAACCACCCTTTCCCACATGGCGCCAAGCCAGGCACAAAAATGGCCATATATCTGGAGATTTGTTCCACGCCCAAAGAGCCAGCAGGGAAAACGATGCCTTGTTCTAAAGCTCTTTGGGAACCGCTTGCGTGGCCCCACAGACCTGGGGGCTGCAGGCTTTCCTGCTGTCTTCAGCCTCAAAACCAGCCTTTCCCACTTGGCGCCACGCCAGGCCCAAAAATGGCCATATGTCTGGAGACTGGTCCCACGCCCAAAGAGCCAGCAGGGAAAACTATGCCTTGTTCTAAAGCTCTTTGGGAACTGCTTGCGTAGCCCCACAGACCTGGGGGCTGCAGGCTTTCCTGCTGCCTTCAGCCTCAAAACCACCCTTTCCCACATGGCGTCACGCCAGGCACAAAAATGGCCATATGTCTGGAGGTTGGTCCTACGCCCAAAGAGCCAGCAGGGAAAACTATGCCTTGTTCTAAAGCTCTTTGGAAACCGCTTGCGTAGCCCCACACACCTGGGGGATGCAGGCTTTCCTGCTGCCTTCAGCCTCAAAACCACCCTTACCCACATGGCGTCACGCCAGGCACAAAAATGGCCATATGTCTGGAGGTTGGTCCCACGCCCAAAGAGCCAGCAGGGAAAACTAGGCCTTGTTCTAAAGCTCTTTGGGAACCGCTTGCGTAGCCCCACACACCTGGGGGCTGCAGGCTTTCCTGCTGCCTTCAGCCTCAAAACCACCCTTTCCCACATGGCGCCGCGCCAGGCACAAAAATGGCCATATGTCTGGAGACTGGTCCCACGCCCAAAGAGCCAGCAGGGAAAACTATGCCTTGTTCTAAAGCTCTTTGGGAACCGCTTGCGTAGCCCCACACACCTGGGGGCTGCAGGCTTTCCTGCTGCCTTCAGCCTCAAAAACGCCCTTTTCCACTTGGCGCCACGCCAGGCCCAAAAATGGCCATATGTCTGGAGACTGGTCCCACGCCCAAAGAGCCAGCAGGGAAAACTATGCCTTATTCTAAAGCTCTTTGGGAACCGCTTGCGTAGCCCCACACACCTGGGGGCTGCAGGCTTTCCTGCTGCATTCAGCCTCAAAACCACCCTTTCCCATATGGCGCCGAGCCAGGCCCAAAAATGGCCATATATCTGGAGACTGGTCCCACGCCCAAAGAGCCAGCAGGGAAAACGATGCCTTGTTCTAAAGCTCTTTGGGAACCGCTTGTGTGGCCCCACACACCTGGGGGCTGCAAGCTTTCCTGCTGCCTTCAGCCTCAAAACCACCCTTTCCCACATGGCATCACGCCAGGCCCAAAAATGGCCATATGTCTGGAGACTTGTCCCACGCCCAAAGAGCCAGCAGGGAAAACTATGCCTTGTTCTAAAGCTCTTTGGGAACCGCTTGCGTAGCCCCACAGACCTGGGGGCTGCAGGCTTTTCTGGCACCTTCAGCCTCAAAACCACCCTTTCCCACATGGTGTCACGCCAGGCACAAAAATGGCCATATGTCTGGAGGTTGGTCCCACGCCCAAAGAGCCAGCAGGGAAAACTATGCCTTGTTCTAAAGCTCTTTGGGAACCGCTTGCGTAGCCCCACACACCTGGGGGCTGCAGGCTTTCCTGCTGCCTTCAGCTTCAAAACCACCCTTTCCCACATGGCGTCACGCCAGGCACAAAAATCGCCATATGTCTGGATGTTGGTTCCACGCCCAAAGAGCCAGCAGGGAAAACTATGCCTTGTTCTAAAGCTCTTTGGGGACCGCTTGCGTAGCCCCAGAGACCTGGGGGCTGCAGGCTTTCCTGCTGCCTTCAGCCTCAAAACCACCCTTTCCCACTTGGCGTCACGCCAGGCCCAAAAATGGCCATATGTCTGGAGACTGGTCCCACGCCCAAAGAGCCAGCAGGGAAAACTATGCCTTGTTCTAAAGCTCTTTGGGAACCGCTTGCGTAGCCCCACACACCTGGGGGCTGCAGGCTTTCCCGCTGCCTTCAGCCTCAAAACGACCCTTTCCCACATGGCGCCGCGCCAGGCCCAAAAATGGCCATATATCTGGAGATTTGTTCCACGCCCAAATAGCCAGCAGGGAAAACTATGCCTTATTCTAAAGCTCTTTGGGAACTGCTTGCGTGGCCCCACACACCTGGGGGCTGCAGGCTTTCCTGCTGCCTTCAGCCTCAAAGCAACCCTTTCCCACTTGGCGCCGCGCCAGTCCCAAAAATGGCCATATGTCTGGAGACTGGTCCCACGCCCAAAGAGCCAGCAGGGAAAACTATGCCTTGTTCTAAAGCTCTTTGGAAACCGCTTGCGTAGCCCCACAGACCTGGGGGCTGCAGGCTTTCCTGCTGCCTTCAGCCTCAAAAGCACCCTTTCCCACATGGCGTCACGACAGGCCCAAAAATGGCCATATGTCTGGAGGTTGATCCCACTCCCAAAGAGCCAGCAGGGAAAACTATGCCTTGTTCTAAAGCTCTTTGGGAACTGCTTGCGTAGCCCCACACACCTGGGGGCTGCAGGCTTTTCTGGCACCTTCAGCCTCAAAACCACCCTTTCCCACATGGCGTCACGCCAGGCCCAAAAATGGCCATATGTCTGGAGATTGGTCCCACGCCCAAAGAGCCAGCAGGGAAAATTATACCTTGTACTGAAGCTCTTTGGGAACCGCTTGCGTAGCCCCACACACCTGGGGGCTCCAGGCTTTCCTGCTGCCTTCAGCCTCAAAACCACCCTTTCCCACTTGGCCCCGCGCCAGGCACAAAAATGGCCATATGTCTGGAGACTGGTCCCACGCCCAGAGAGCCAGCAGGGAAAACTATGCCTTGTTCTAAAGCTCTTTGGGAACCGCTTGCGTAGCCGCACACACCTGGGGGCTGCAGGCTTTCCTGCTGCCTTCAGCCTCAAAACAAACCTTTCCCACATGGCGCCGCGCCAGGCCAAAAATGGCCATATATCTGGAGATTTGTTCCACGCCCAAAGAGCCAGCAGGGAGAACGATGCCTTGTTCTAAAGCTCTTTGGGAACCGCTTGCGTGGCCCCACAGACCTGGGGGCTGCAAGCTTTCCTGCTGCCTTCAGCCTCAAAACCACCCTTTCCCACTTGGCGCCACGCCAGGCCCAAAAATGGCCATATGTCTGGAGACTGGTCCCACGCCCAAAGAGCCAGCAGGGAAAACTATGCCTTGTTATAAAGCTCTTTGGGAACCGCTTGCGTAGCCCCACAGACCTGGGGGCTGCAGGCTTTCCTGCTGCCTTCAGCCTCAAAACCACCCTTTCCCACATGGCGTCACGCCAGGCACAAAAATGGCCATATGTCTGGAGGTTGGTCCCACGCCCAAAGAGCCAGCAGGGAAAACTATGCCTTGTTCTAAAGCTCTTTGGGAACCGCTTGCGTAGCCCCACACACCTGGGGGCTGCAGGCTTTCCTGCTGCCTTCAGCCTCAAAACCACCCTTTCCCACGTGGCGCCGCGACAGGCCCAAAAATGGCCATATGTCTGGAGACTGGTCCCACGCCCAAAGAGCCAGCAGGGAAAACTATGCCTTGTTCTAAAGCTCTTTGGGAACTGCTTGCGTAGCCCCACAGACCTGGGGGCTGTAGGCTTTTCTGGCACCTTCAGCCTCAAAACCACCCTTTCCCACATGGCGTCACGCCAGGCCCAAAAATGGCCATATGTCTGGAGACTGGTCCCACGCCCAAGGAGCCAGCAGGGAAAACTATGCCTTGTTCTAAAGCTCTTTGGGAACCGCTTGCGTAGCCCCACACACCTGCGGGCTGCAGGCTTTCCTGCTGCCTTCAGACTCAAAACCACCCTTTCCCACATGGCGCCGCTCCAGGCCCAAAAATGGCCATATATCTGGAGATTTGTTCCACGCCCAAATAGCCAGCAGGGAAAACTATGCCTTGTTCTAAAGCTCTTTGGGAACCGCTTGCGTAGCCCCACACACCTGGGGGCTGCAGGCTTTCCTGCTGCCTTCAGCCTCAAAACCACCCTTTCCCACATGGCGCCAAGCCAGGCACAAAAATGGCCATATATCTGGAGATTTGTTCCACGCCCAAAGAGCCAGCACGGAAAACGATGCCTTGTTCTAAAGCTCTTTGGGAACCGCTTGCGTGGCCCCACAGACCTGGGGGCTGCAGGCTTTCCTGCTGTCTTCAGCCTCAAAACCAGCCTTTCCCACTTGGCGCCGCGCCAGGCCCAAAAATGGCCATATGTCTGGAGACTGGTCCCACGCCCAAAGAGCCAGCAGGGAAAACTATGCCTTGTTCTAAACCTCTTTGCGAACCGCTTGCGTAGCCCCACACACCTGCGGGCTGCAGGCTTTCCTGCTGCCTTCAGCCTCAAAACCACCCTTTCCCACATGGCGTCACGCCAGGCACAAAAATGGCCATATGTCTGGAGGTTGGTCCTACGCCCAAAGAGCCAGCAGGGAAAACTATGCCTTGTTCTAAAGCTCTTTGGGAACCGCTTGCGTAGCCCCACACACCTGGGGGATGCAGGCTTTCCTGGTGCCTTCAGCCTCAAAACCACCCTTACCCACATGGCGTCACGCCAGGCACAAAAATGGCCATATGTCTGGAGGTTGGTCCCACGCCCAAAGAGCCAGCAGGGAAAACTATGCCTTGTTCTAAAGCTCTTTGGGAACCGCTTGCGTAGCCCCACACACCTGGGGGCTGCAGGCTTTCCTGCTGCCTTCAGCCTCAAAACCACCCTTTCCCACATGGCGCCGCGCCAGGCCCAAAAATGGCCATATGTCTGGAGACTGGTCCCACGCCCAAAGAGCCAGCAGGGAAAACTATGCCTTGTTCTAAAGCTCTTTGGGAACCGCTTGCGTAGCCCCACACACCTGGGGGCTGCAGGCTTTCCTGCTGCCTTCAGCCTCAAAAACGCCCTTTCCCACTTGGCGCCACGCCAGGCCCAAAAATGGCCATATGTCTGGAGACTGGTCCCACGCCCAAAGAGCCAGCAGGGAAAACTATGCCTTATTCTAAAGCTCTTTGGGAACCGCTTGCGTAGCCCCACACAAACTGGGGGCTGCAGGCTTTCCTGCTGCATTCAGCCTCAAAACCACCCTTTCCCATATGGCGCCGCGCCAGGCACAATAATGGCCATATGTCTGGAGGTTGGTCCCACGCCCAAAGAGCCAGCAGGGAAAACTATGCCTTGTTCTAAAGCTCTTTGGGAACCGCTTGCGTAGCCCCACACACCTGCGGGCTGCAGGCTTTCCTGCTGCCTTCAGACTCAAAACCACCCTTTCCCACATGGCGCCGCTCCAGGCCCAAAAATGGCCATATATCTGGAGATTTGTTCCACGCCCATATAGCCAGCAGGGAAAACTATGCCTTGTTCTAAAGCTCTTTGGGAACCGCTTGCGTAGCCCCACACACCTGGGGGCTGCAGGCTTTCCTGCTGCCTTCAGCCTCAAAACCACCCTTTCCCACATGGCGCCAAGCCAGGCACAAAAATGGCCATATATCTGGAGATTTGTTCCACGCCCAAAGAGCCAGCACGGAAAACGATGCCTTGTTCTAAAGCTCTTTGGGAACCGCTTGCGTGGCCCCACACACCTGGGGGCTGCAGGCTTTCCTGCTGTCTTCAGCCTCAAAACCAGCCTTTCCCACTTGGCGCCGCGCCAGGCCCAATAATGGCCATATGTCTGGAGACTGGTCCCACGCCCAAAGAGCCAGCAGGGAAAACTATGCCTTGTTCTAAACCTCTTTGCGAACCGCTTGCGTAGCCCCACACACCTGCGGGCTGCAGGCTTTCCTGCTGCCTTCAGCATCAAAACCACCCTTTCCCACATGGCGTCACGCCAGGCACAAAAATGGCCATATGTCTGGAGACTGGTCCCACGCCCAAAGAGCCAGCAGGGAAAACTATGCCTTGTTCTAAAGCTCTTTGGGAACCGCTTGCGTAGCCCCACACACCTGGGGGATGCAGGCTTTCCTGCTGCCTTCAGCCTCAAAACCACCCTTTCCCACTTGGCCCCACGCCAGGCACAAAAATGGCCATATGTCTGGAGGTTGGTCCCACGCCCAAAGAGCCAGCAGGGAAAACTATGCCTTGTTCTAAAGCTCTTTGGGAACCGCTTGCGTAGCCCCACACACCTGGGGGCTGCAGGCTTTCCTGCTGCCTTCAGCCTCAAAACCACCCTTTCCCACATGGCGCCGCGCCAGGCCCAAAAATGGCCATATGTCTGGAGACTGGTCCCACGCCCAAAGAGCCAGCAGGGAAAACTATGCCTTGTTCTAAAGCTCTTTGGGAACCGCTTGCGTAGCCCCACACACCTGGGGGCTGCAGGCTTTCCTGCTGCCTTCAGCCTCAAAAACGCCCTTTCCCACTTGGCGCCACGCCAGGCCCAAAAATGGCCATATGTCTGGAGACTGGTCCCACGCCCAAAGAGCCAGCAGGGAAAACTATGCCTTATTCTAAAGCTCTTTGGGAACCGCTTGCGTAGCCCCACACAAACTGGGGGCTGCAGGCTTTCCTGCTGCATTCAGCCTCAAAACCACCCTTTCCCATATGGCGCCGCGCCAGGCACAATAATGGCCATATGTCTGGAGGTTGGTCCCACGCCCAAAGAACCAGCAGGGAAAACTATGCCTTGTTCTAAAGCTCTTTGGAAACAGCTTGCGTGGCCCGACAGACCTGGGGGCTGCAGGCTTTCCTGCTGCCTTCAGCCTCAAAATCACACTTTCCCACATGGCGTCACGCCAGGCCCAAAAATCGCCATATGTCTGGAGGTTGGTCCCACGCCCAAAGAGCCAGCAGGGAAAACTATGCCTTGTTCTAAAGCTCTTTGGGGACCGCTTGCGTAGCCCCACACACCTGGGGGCTGCAGGCTTTCCTTCTGCCTTCAGCCTCAAAACCACCCTTTCCCAGTTGGCGCCGCGCCAGGCCCAAAAATGGCCATATGTCTGGAGGTTGGTCCCACGCCCAAAGAGCCAGCAGGGAAAACTATGCCTTGTTCTAAAGCTCTTTGGGAACCGCTTGCGTAGCCCCACACACCTGGGGGCTGCAGGCTTTCCTGCTGCCTTCAGCCTCAAAACCACCCTTTCCCACATGGCGTCACGCCAGGCACAAAAATGGCCATATGTCTGGAGGTTGGTCCCACGCCCAAAGAGCCAGCAGGGAAAACTATGCCTTGTTCTAAAGCTCTTTGGGAACCGCTTGCGTAGCCCCACACACCTGGGGGCTGCAGGCTTTCCTGCTGCCTTCAGCCTCAAAACCACCCTTTCCCACATGGCGTCACGCCAGGCACAAAAATGGCCATATGTCTGGAGGTTGGTCCCACGCCCAAAGAGCCAGAAGGGAATACTATGCCTTGTTCTAAAGCTCTTTGGGGACCGCTTGCGTAGCCCCACACACCTGGGGGCTGCAGGCTTTCCTTCTGCCTTCAGCCTCAAAACCACCCTTTCCCACTTGGCGCCGCGCCAGGCCCAAAAATGGCCATATGTCTGGAGACTGGTCCCACGCCCAAAGAGCCAGCATGGAAAACTATGCCTTGTTCTAAAGCTCTTTGGGAACCGCTTGCGTAGCCCCACACACCTGGGGGCTGCAGGCTTTCCTGCTGCCTTCAGCCTCAAAACCACCCTTTCCCACTTGGCGCCACGCCAGGCCCAAAAATGGCTATATTTCTGGAGACTGGTCCCTTTCCCAAAGAGCCAGCAGGGAAAACTATGCCTTGTTCTAAAGCTCTTTGGGAACAGCTTGCGTAGCCCCACACACCTGGGGGCTGCAGGCTTTTCTGGCACCTTCAGCCTCAAAAACACCCTTTCTCACATGGCGCTGCGCCAGGCACAAAAATGGCCATATATCTGGAGATTGGTTCCACGCCCAAAGAGCCAGCAGGGAAAACGAAGCCTTATTCTAAAGCTCTTTGGGAACTGCATGCGTGGCCCCACAGACCTGGGGGGTGCAGGCTTTCCTGCTGCCTTCAGCCTCAAAAGCACCCTTACCCACTTGGCCCCACGCCAGGCACAAAAATGGCCATATGTCTGGAGTTTGGTCCCACGCCCAAAGAGCCAGCAGGGAAAACTATGCCTTGTTCTAAAGCTCTTTGGGAACAGCTTGCGTGGCCCCACAGACCTGGGGGCTGCAGGCTTTCCTGCTGCCTTCAGCCTCAAAACCACCCTTTCCCACTTGGCCCCGCGCCAGGCACAAAAATGGCTATATTTCTGGAGACTGGTCCCACGCCCAAAGAGCCAGCAGGGAAAACTATGCCTTGTTCTAAAGCTCTTTGGGAACCGCTTGCGTAGCCCCACACACCTGCGGGCTGCAGGCTTTCCTGCTGCCTTCAGCCTCAAAACCACCCTTTCCCACATGGCGTCACGCCAGGCACAAAAATGGCCATATGTCTGGAGGTTGGTCCCACGCCCAAAGAGCCAGCAGGGAAAACTATGCCTTGTTCTAAAGCTCTTTGGGAACCGCTTGCGTAGCCCCACAGACCTGGGGGCTGCAGGCTTTCCTGCTGCCTTCAGCCTCAAAACCACCCTTTCCCACATGGCGTCACGCCAGGCACGAAAATGGCCATATGTCTGGAGGTTGGTCCCACGCCCAAAGAGCCAGCAGGGAAAACTATGCCTTGTTCTAAAGCTCTTTGGGAACCGCTTGCGTAGCCCCACACACACGCGGGCTGCAGGCTTTCCTGCTGCCTTCAGCCTCAAAACCACCCTTTCCCACATGGCGCCAAGCCAGGCACAAAAATGGCCATATGTCTGGAGACTGGTCCCACGCCGAAAGAGCCAGCAGGGAAAACTATGCCTTGTTCTAAAGCTCTTTGGGAACCGCTTGCGTAGCCCCACAGACCTGGGGGCTGCAGGCTTTTCTGGCAACTTCAGCCTCAAAACCACCCTTTCCCACATGGCGTCACGCCAGGCACAAAAATGGCCATATGTCTGGAGGTTGGTCCCACGCCCAAAGAGCCAGCAGGGAAAACTATGCCTTGTTCTAAAGCTCTTTGTGAACAGCTTGCGTGGTCCCACACACCTGGGGGCTGCATGCTTTCCTGCTGCCTTCAGCCTCAAAACCACCCTTTCCCACTTGGCGTCGCGCCAGGCACAAAAATGGCTATATTTTGGAGACTGGTCCCTTTCCCAAAGAGCCAGCAGGGAAAACTATGCCTTGTTCTAAAGCTCTTTGGGAACCGCTTGCGTAGCCCCACACACCTGGGGGCTGCAGGCTTTCCTGCTGCCTTCAGCCTCAAAACCATGCTGTGCAACTTGGCGTGCCGCCAGGCACAAAAATGGCCATATGTCTGGAGACTGGTCCCACGCCCAAAGAGCCAGCAGGGAAAACTATGCCTTATTCTAAAGCTCTTTGGGAACCGCTTGCGTAGCCCCACACAAACTGGGGGCTGCAGGCTTTCCTGCTGCCTTCAGCCTCAAAACCACCCTTTCCCATATGGCGCCGCGCCAGGCACAATAATGGCCATATATCTGGAGACT
The DNA here is from genome assembly GCF_963924245.1 of Chroicocephalus ridibundus. Taxonomy (NCBI): domain Eukaryota; kingdom Metazoa; phylum Chordata; class Aves; order Charadriiformes; family Laridae; genus Chroicocephalus; species Chroicocephalus ridibundus. The sequence goes on from NW_026961728.1 coordinate 1,117,070, forward strand.
GGTCCCACGCCCAAAGAACCAGCAGGGAAAATTATGCCTTGTTCTAAAGCTCTTTGGGAACCGCTTGCGTGGCCCCACAGACCTGGGGGCTGCAGGCTTTCCTGCTGCCTTCAGCCTCAAAACCACCCTTTCCCACTTGGCGCCGCGCCAGTCCCAAAAATGGCCATATGTCTGGAGACTGGTCCCACGCCCAAAGAGCCAGCAGGGAAAACTATGCCTTGTTCTAAAGCTCTTTGGGAACCGCTTGCGTAGCCCCACACACCTGGGGGCTGCAGGCTTTCCTGCTGCCTTCAGCCTCAAAACCACCCTTTCCCACATGGCGTTACGCCAGGCCCAAAAATCGCCATATGTCTGGAGGTTGGTCCCACGCCCAAAGAGCCAGCAGGGAAAACTATGCCTTGTTCTAAAGCTCTTTGGGGACCGCTTGCGTAGCCCCACAGACCTGGGGGATGCAGGCTTTCCTGCTGCCTTCAGCCTCAAAACCACCCTTTCCCACTTGGCGCCGCGCCAGGCCCAAAAATGGCCATATGTCTGGAGACTGGTCCCACGCCCAAAGAGCCAGCAGGGAAAACTATGCCTTGTTCTAAAGCTCTTTGGGAACCGCTTGCGTAGCCCCACACACCTGGGGGATGCAGGCTTTCCTGCTGCCTTCAGCCTCAAAACCACCCTTTCCCACTTGGCGCCACGCCAGGCCCAAAAATGCCCATATGTCTGGAGACTGGTCCCACGCCCAAAGAGCCAGCAGGGAAAACTATGCCTTATTCTAAAGCTCTTTGGGAACCGCTTGCGTAGCCCCACACACCTGGGGGCTGCAGGCTTTCCTGCTGCCTTCAGCCTCAAAACCACCCTTTCCCATATGGCGCCGCGCCAGGCACAATAATGGCCATATATCTGGAGACTGGTCCCACGCCCAAAGAACCAGCAGGGAAAATTATGCCTTGTTCTAAAGCTCTTTGGGAACCGCTTGCGTGGCCCCACAGACCTGGGGGCTGCAGGCTTTCCTGCTGCATTCAGCCTCAAAACCACCCTTTCCCACTTGGCGCCACGCCAGGCCCAAAAATGGCCATATGTCTGGAGGTTGGTCCCACGCCCAAAGAGCCAGCAGGGAAAACTATGCCTTGTTCTAAAGCTCTTTGGGAACCGCTTGCGTAGCCCCACACACCTGCGGGCTGCAGGCTTTTCTGGCACCTTCAGCCTCAAAACCACCCTTTCCCACATGGCGCCACGCCAGGCCCAAAAATGGCCATATGTCTGGAGGTTGGTCCCACGCCCAAAGAGCCAGCAGGGAAAACTATGCCTTGTTCTAAAGCTCTTTGGGAACCGCTTGCGTAGCCCCACAGACCTGGGGGCTGCAGGCTTTCCTGCTGCCTTCAGCCTCAAAACCACCCTTTCCCACATGGCGTCACGCCAGGCACGAAAATGGCCATATGTCTGGAGGTTGGTCCCACGCCCAAAGAGCCAGCAGGGAAAACTATGCCTTGTTCTAAAGCTCTTTGGGAACCGCTTGCGTAGCCCCACACACCTGCGGGCTGCAGGCTTTCCTGCTGCCTTCAGCCTCAAAACCACCCTTTCCCACATGGCGCCAAGCCAGGCACAAAAATGGCCATATGTCTGGAGACTGGTCCCACGCCGAAAGAGCCAGCAGGGAAAACTATGCCTTGTTCTAAAGCTCTTTGGGAACCGCTTGCGTAGCCCCACAGACCTGGGGGCTGCAGGCTTTTCTGGCAACTTCAGCCTCAAAACCACCCTTTCCCACATGGCGTCACGCCAGGCACAAAAATGGCCATATGTCTGGAGGTTGGTCCCACGCCCAAAGAGCCAGCAGGGAAAACTATGCCTTGTTCTAAAGCTCTTTGTGAACAGCTTGCGTGGTCCCACACACCTGGGGGCTGCATGCTTTCCTGCTGCCTTCAGCCTCAAAACCACCCTTTCCCACTTGGCGTCGCGCCAGGCACAAAAATGGCTATATTTTGGAGACTGGTCCCTTTCCCAAAGAGCCAGCAGGGAAAACTATGCCTTGTTCTAAAGCTCTTTGGGAACCGCTTGCGTAGCCCCACACACCTGGGGGCTGCAGGCTTTCCTGCTGCCTTCAGCCTCAAAACCATGCTGTGCAACTTGGCGTGCCGCCAGGCACAAAAATGGCCATATGTCTGGAGACTGGTCCCACGCCCAAAGAGCCAGCAGGGAAAACTATGCCTTATTCTAAAGCTCTTTGGGAACCGCTTGCGTAGCCCCACACAAACTGGGGGCTGCAGGCTTTCCTGCTGCCTTCAGCCTCAAAACCACCCTTTCCCATATGGCGCCGCGCCAGGCACAATAATGGCCATATATCTGGAGACTGGTCCCACGCCCAAAGAACCAGCAGGGAAAATTATGCCTTGTTCTAAAGCTCTTTGGGAACCGCTTGCGTGGCCCCACAGACCTGGGGGCTGCAGGCTTTCCTGCTGCCTTCAGCCTCAAAACCACCCTTTCCCACTTGGCGCCGCGCCAGTCCCAAAAATGGCCATATGTCTGGAGACTGGTCCCACGCCCAAAGAGCCAGCAGGGAAAACTATGCCTTGTTCTAAAGCTCTTTGGGAACCGCTTGCGTAGCCCCACACACCTGGGGGCTGCAGGCTTTCCTGCTGCCTTCAGCCTCAAAACCACCCTTTCCCACATGGCGTTACGCCAGGCCCAAAAATCGCCATATGTCTGGAGGTTGGTCCCACGCCCAAAGAGCCAGAAGGGAAAACTATGCCTTGTTCTAAAGCTCTTTGGGGACCGCTTGCGTAGCCCCACAGACCTGGGGGATGCAGGCTTTCCTGCTGCCTTCAGCCTCAAAACCAGCCTTTCCCACTTGGCGCCGCGCCAGGCCCAAAAATGGCCATATGTCTGGAGACTGGTCCCACGCCCAAAGAGCCAGCAGGGAAAACTATGCCTTGTTCTAAAGCTCTTTGGGAACCGCTTGCGTAGCCCCACACACCTGGGGGATGCAGGCTTTCCTGCTGCCTTCAGCCTCAAAACCACCCTTTCCCACTTGGCGCCACGCCAGGCCCAAAAATGCCCATATGTCTGGAGACTGGTCCCACGCCCAAAGAGCCAGCAGGGAAAACTATGCCTTATTCTAAAGCTCTTTGGGAACCGCTTGCGTAGCCCCACACACCTGGGGGCTGCAGGCTTTCCTGCTGCCTTCAGCCTCAAAACCACCCTTTCCCATATGGCGCCGCGCCAGGCACAATAATGGCCATATATCTGGAGACTGGTCCCACGCCCAAAGAACCAGCAGGGAAAATTATGCCTTGTTCTAAAGCTCTTTGGGAACCGCTTGCGTGGCCCCACAGACCTGGGGGCTGCAGGCTTTCCTGCTGCTTTCAGCCTCAAAACCAACTTTTTCTACTTGGCGTGCCGCCAGGCACAAAAATGGCCCTATGTCTGGAGACTGGTCCTACACCGAAAGAGCCAGCAGGGAAAACTATGCCTTGTACTAAAGCTCTTTGGGAACCACTTGCGTAGCCCCACACACCTGGGGGCTGCAGGCTTTCCTGCTGCATTCAGCCTCAAAACCACCCTTTCCCACTTGGCGCCATCAGGCCCAAAAATGGCCATATGTCTGGAGGTTGGTCCCACGCCCAAAGAGCCAGCAGGGAAAACTATGCCTTGTTCTAAAGCTCTTTGGGAACCGCTTGCGTAGCCCCACACACCTGCGGGCTGCAGGCTTTTCTGGCACCTTCAGCCTCAAAACCACCCTTTCCCACATGGCGCCACGCCAGGCCCAAAAATGGCCATATGTCTGGAGGTTGGTCCCACGCCCAAAGAGCCAGCAGGGAAAACTATGCCTTGTTCTAAAGCTCTTTGGGAACCGCTTGCGTAGCCCCACACACCTGGGGGCTGCAGGCTTTCCTGCTGCCTTCAGCCTCAAAACCACCCTTTCCCACATGGCGCCAAGCCAGGCACAAAAATGGCCATATGTCTGGAGACTGGTCCCACGCCGAAAGAGCCAGCAGGGAAAACTATGCCTTGTTCTAAAGCTCTTTGGGAACCGCTTGCGTAGCCCCACAGACCTGGGGGCTGCAGGCTTTTCTGGCAACTTCAGCCTCAAAACCACCCTTTCCCACATGGCGTCACGCCAGGCACAAAAATGGCCATATGTCTGGAGGTTGGTCCCACGCCCAAAGAGCCAGCAGGGAAAACTATGCCTTGTTCTAAAGCTCTTTGTGAACAGCTTGCGTGGTCCCACACACCTGGGGGCTGCATGCTTTCCTGCTGCCTTCAGCCTCAAAACCACCCTTTCCCACTTGGCGTCGCGCCAGGCACAAAAATGGCTATATTTTGGAGACTGGTCCCTTTCCCAAAGAGCCAGCAGGGAAAACTATGCCTTGTTCTAAAGCTCTTTGGGAACCGCTTGCGTAGCCCCACACACCTGGGGGCTGCAGGCTTTCCTGCTGCCTTCAGCCTCAAAACCATGGTGTGCAACTTGGCGTGCCGCCAGGCACAAAAATGGCCATATGTCTGGAGACTGGTCCCACGCCCAAAGAGCCAGCAGGGAAAACTATGCCTTATTCTAAAGCTCTTTGGGAACCGCTTGCGTAGCCCCACACAAACTGGGGGCTGCAGGCTTTCCTGCTGCCTTCAGCCTCAAAACCACCCTTTCCCATATGGCGCCGCGCCAGGCACAATAATGGCCATATATCTGGAGACTGGTCCCACGCCCAAAGAACCAGCAGGGAAAATTATGCCTTGTTCTAAAGCTCTTTGGGAACCGCTTGCGTGGCCCCACAGACCTGGGGGCTGCAGGCTTTCCTGCTGCCTTCAGCCTCAAAACCACCCTTTCCCACTTGGCGCCGCGCCAGTCCCAAAAATGGCCATATGTCTGGAGACTGGTCCCACGCCCAAAGAGCCAGCAGGGAAAAGTATGCCTTGTTCTAAAGCTCTTTGGGAACCGCTTGCGTAGCCCCACACACCTGGGGGCTGCAGGCTTTCCTGCTGCCTTCAGCCTCAAAACCACCCTTTCCCACATGGCGTTACGCCAGGCCCAAAAATCGCCATATGTCTGGAGGTTGGTCCCACGCCCAAAGAGCCAGAAGGGAAAACTATGCCTTGTTCTAAAGCTCTTTGGGGACCGCTTGCGTAGCCCCACAGACCTGGGGGATGCAGGCTTTCCTGCTGCCTTCAGCCTCAAAACCACCCTTTCCCACTTGGCGCCGCGCCAGGCCCAAAAATGGCCATATGTCTGGAGACTGGTCCCACGCCCAAAGAGCCAGCAGGGAAAACTATGCCTTGTTCTAAAGCTCTTTGGGAACCGCTTGCGTAGCCCCACACACCTGGGGGATGCAGGCTTTCCTGCTGCCTTCAGCCTCAAAACCACCCTTTCCCACTTGGCGCCACGCCAGGCCCAAAAATGCCCATATGTCTGGAGACTGGTCCCACGCCCAAAGAGCCAGCAGGGAAAACTATGCCTTATTCTAAAGCTCTTTGGGAACCGCTTGCGTAGCCCCACACACCTGGGGGCTGCAGGCTTTCCTGCTGCCTTCAGCCTCAAAACCACCCTTTCCCATATGGCGCCGCGCCAGGCACAATAATGGCCATATATCTGGAGACTGGTCCCACGCCCAAAGAACCAGCAGGGAAAATTATGCCTTGTTCTAAAGCTCTTTGGGAACCGCTTGCGTGGCCCCACAGACCTGGGGGCTGCAGGCTTTCCTGCTGCTTTCAGCCTCAAAACCAACTTTTTCTACTTGGCGTGCCGCCAGGCACAAAAATGGCCCTATGTCTGGAGACTGGTCCTACACCGAAAGAGCCAGCAGGGAAAACTATGCCTTGTACTAAAGCTCTTTGGGAACCACTTGCGTAGCCCCACACACCTGGGGGCTGCAGGCTTTCATGCTGCATTCAGCCTCAAAACCACCCTTTCCCACTTGGCGCCACGCCAGGCCCAAAAATGGCCATATGTCTGGAGGTTGGTCCCACGCCCAAAGAGCCAGCAGGGAAAACTATGCCTTGTTCTAAAGCTCTTTGGGAACCGCTTGCGTAGCCCCACACACCTGGGGGCTGCAGGCTTTTCTGGCACCTTCAGCCTCAAAACCACCCTTTCCCACATGGCGTCACGCCAGGCCCAAATATGGCCATATGGCTGGAGGTTGGTCCCACGCCCAAAGAGCCAGCAGGGAAAACTATGCCTTGTTCTAAAGCTCTTTGGGAACCGCTTGCGTAGCCCCACAGACCTGGGGGCTGCAGGTTTTTCTGGCACCTTCAGCCTCAAAACCACCCTTTCCCACATGGCGTCACGCCAGGCACAAAAATGGCCATATGTCTGGAGGTTGGTCCCACGCCCAAAGAGCCAGAAGGGAATACTATGCCTTGTTCTAAAGCTCTTTGGGGACCGCTTGCGTAGCCCCACACACCTGGGGGCTGCAGGCTTTCCTGCTGCCTTCAGCCTCAAAACCACCCTTTCCCACTTGGCGCCGCGCCAGGCACAAAAATGGCCATATGTCTGGAGACTGGACCCACGCCCAAAGAGCCAGCAGGGAAAACGATGCCTTGTTCTAAAGCTCTTTGGGAACGGCTTGCGTGGCCCCAGAGACCTGGGGGCTGCAGCTTTCCTGCTGCCTTCAGCCTCAAAACCACCCTTTCCCACTTGGCGCCGCGCCAGGCCCAAAAATGGCCATATGGCTGGATATTGGTCCCACGCCCAAAGAGCCAGCAGGGAAAACTGTGCCTTGTTCTAAAGCTCTTTGGGAACCGCTTGCGTAGCCCCACACACCTGGGGGCTGCAGGCTTTCCTGCTGCCTTCAGCCTCAAAACCACCCTTTCCCACTTGGCGCCACGCCAGGCCCAAAAATGGCCATATGTCTGGAGACTGGTCCCACGCCCAAAGAGCCAGCAGGGAAAACTATGCCTTATTCTAAAGCTCTTTGGGAACCGCTTGCGTAGCCCCACACAAACTGGGGGCTGCAGGCTTTCCTGCTGCCTTCAGCCTCAAAACCACCCTTTCCCATATGGCGCCGCGCCAGGCACAATAATGGCCATATATCTGGAGACTGGTCCCACGCCCAAAGAACCAGCAGGGAAAATTATGCCTTGTTCTAAAGCTCTTTGGGAACCGCTTGCGTGGCCCCACAGACCTGGGGGCTGCAGGCTTTCCTGCTGCTTTCAGCCTCAAAACTACCGTTTTGTACTTGGCGTGCCGCCAGGCACAAAAATGGCCCTATGTCTGGAGATTGGTCCTACACCAAAAGAGCCAGCAGGGAAAACTATGCCTTGTACTAAAGCTCTTTGGGAACCGCTTGCGTAGCCCCACAGACCTTGGGGCTGCAGGCTTTCCTGCTGCCTTCAGCCTCAAAACCACCCTTTCCCACTTGGCGCCACGCCAGGCCCAAAAATGGCCATATGTCTGGAGACTGGTCCCACGCCCAAAGAGCCAGCAGGGAAAACTGTGCCTTGTTCTAAAGATCTTTGGGAACCGCTTGCGTAGCCCCACACACCTGGGGGCTGCAGGCTTTTCTGGCACCTTCAGCCTCAAAACCACCCTTTCCCACATGGCGTCACGCCAGGCCCAAATATGGCCATATGGCTGGAGGTTGGTCCCACGCCCAAATAGCCAGAAGGGAATACTATGCCTTGTTCTAAAGCTCTTTGGGGACCGCTTGCGTAGCCCCACACACCTGGGGGCTGCAGGCTTTCCTGCTGCCTTCAGCCTCAAAACCACCCTTTCCCACATGGCGCTGCGCCAGGCACAAAAATGGCCATATATCTGGAGATTGGTTCCACGCCCAAAGAGCCAGCAGGGAAAACGAAGCCTTATTCTAAAGCTCTTTGGGAACAGCTTGCGTGGCCCCAAACACCTGGGGGGTGCAGGCTTTCCTGCTGCTTTCAGCCTCAAAACCACCCTTTCCCACATGGCGTCACGCCAGGAACAAAAATGGCCATATGTCTGGAGGTTGGTCCCACGCCCAAAGAGCCAGCAGGGAAAACTATGCCTTGTTCTAAAGCTCTTTGGGAACCGCTTGCGTAGCCCCACAGAGCTGGGGGATGCAGGCTTTCCTGCTGCCTTCAGCCTCAAAACCACCCTTTCCCACATGGCGTCACGCCAGGAACAAAAATGGCCATATGTCTGGAGGTTGGTCCCACGCCCAAAGAGCGAGCAGGGAAAACTATGCCTTGTTCTAAAGCTCTTTGGGAACCGCTTGCGTAGCCCCACACACCTGGGGGCTGCAGGCTTTCCTGCTGCCTTCAGCCTCAAAACCACCCTTTCCCACATGGCGCCAAGCCAGGCCCAAAAATGGCCATATGTCTGGAGACTGGTCCCACGCCCAAAGAGCCAGCAGGGAAAACTATGCCTTGTTCTAAAGCTCTTTGGGAACCGCTTGCGTAGCCCCACAGACCTGGGGGCTGCAGGCTTTTCTGGCACCTTCAGCCTCAAAACCACCCTTTCCCACATGGCGTCACGCCAGGCACAAAAATGGCCATATGTCTGGAGGTTGGTCCCACGCCCAAAGAGCCAGCAGGGAAAACTATGCCTTGTTCTAAAGCCTTTGTGAACAGCTTGCGTGGCCCCACACACCTGGGGGCTGCAGGCTTTCCTGCTGCCTTCAGCCTCAAAACCACCCTTTCCCACTTGGCGTCCCACCAGGCACAAAAATGGCTATATTTCTGGAGACTGGTCCCTTTCCCAAAGAGCCAGCAGGGAAAACTATGCCTTGTTCTAAAGCTCTTTGGGAACCGCTTGCGTAGCCCCACACACCTGGGGGCTGCAGGCTTTCCTGCTGCCTTCAGCCTCAAAACCATCCTGTGCAACTTGGCGTGCCGCCAGGCACAAAAATGGCCATATGTCTGGAGATTGGTCCTACACCGAAAGAGCCAGCAGGGAAAACTATGCCTTGTTCTAAAGCTCTTGGGGAACCGCTTGCGTAGCCCCACACACCTGGGGGCTGCAGGCTTTTCTGGCACCTTCAGCCTCAAAACCACCCTTACCCACATGGCGCTGCGCCAGGCACAAAAATGGCCATATGTCTGGAGATTGGTTCCACGCCCAAAGAGCCAGCAGGGAAAACTATGCCTTGTTCTAAAGCTCTTTGGGAACCGCTTGCGTAGCCCCACAGAGCTGGGGGATGCAGGCTTTCCTGCTGCCTTCAGCCTCAAAACCACCCTTTCCCACATGGCGTCACGCCAGGCACAAAAATGGCCATATGTCTGGAGGTTGGTCCCACGCCCAAAGAGCGAGCAGGGAAAACTATGCCTTGTTCTAAAGCTCTTTGGGAACCGCTTGCGTGGCCCCACACACCTGGGGGCTGCAGGCTTTCCTGCTGCCTTCAGCCTCAAAACCACCCTTTCCTACTTGGCCCCGTGCCAGGCACAAAAATGGCCATATTTCTGGAGACTGGTCCCACGCCCAAAGAGCCAGCAGGGAAAACTATGCCTTGTTCTAAAGCTCTTTGGGAACCGTTTGCGTAGCCCCACACACCTGGGGACTGCAGGCTTTCCTGCTGCCTTCAGCCTCAAAACCACCCTTTCCCACATGGCGTCACGCCAGGCACGAAAATGGCCATATGTCTGGAGGTTGGTCCCACGCCCAAAGAGCCAGCAGGGAAAACTATGCCTTGTTCTAAAGCTCTTTGGGAACCGCTTGCGTAGCCCCACAGACCTGGGGGCTGCAGGCTTTCCTGCTGCCTTCAGCCTCAAAACCACCCTTTCCCACATGGCGTCACGCCAGGAACAAAAATGGCCATATGTCTGGAGGTTGGTCCCACGCCCAAAGAGCCAGCAGGGAAAACTATGCCTTGTTCTAAAGCTCTTTGGGAACCACTTGCGTAGCCCCACACACCTGGGGGCTGCAGGCTTTCCTGCTGCCTTCAGCCTCAAAACCACCCTTTCCCACATGGCGCCAAGCCAGGCACAAAAATGGCCATATGTCTGGAGACTGGTCCCACGCCGAAAGAGCCAGCAGGGAAAACTATGCCTTGTTCTAAAGCTCTTTGGGAACCACTTGCGTAGCCCCACAGACCTGGGGGCTGCAGGCTTTTCTGGCACCTTCAGCCTCAAAACCACCCTTTCCCACATGGCGTCACGCCAGGCACAAAAATGGCCATATGTCTGGAGGTTGGTCCCACGCCCAAAGAGCCAGCAGGGAAAACTATGCCTTGTTCTAAAGCTCTTTGTGAACAGCTTGCGTGGCCCCACAGACCTGGGGGCTGCAGGCTTTCCTGCTGCCTTCAGCCTCAAAACCACCCTTTCCCACTTGGCGTCCCGCCAGGCACAAAAATGGCTATATTTCTGGAGACTGGTCCCACGCCCAAAGAGCCAGCAGGGAAAACTATGCCTTGTTCTAAAGCTCTTTGGGAACCGCTTGTGTAGTCCCACAGACCTGGGGGCTGCAGGCTTTCCTGCTGCCTTCAGCCTCAAAACCACCCTTTCCCACTTGGCCCCGCGCCAGGCACAAAAATGGCCATATGTCTGGAGACTGGTCCCACGCCCAAAGAGCCAGCAGGGAAAACGATGCCTTGTTCTAAAGCTCTTTGGGAACCGCTTGCGTAGCCCCACACACCTGGGGCCTGCAGGCTTTCCTGCTGCCTTCAGCCTCAAAACCACCCTTTCCCACATGGCGTCATGCCAGGCACAAAAATGGCCATATGTCTGGAGGTTGGTCCCACGCCCAAAGAGCCAGCAGGGAAAACTATGCCTTGTACTAAAGCTCTTTGGGAACCGCTTGCGTAGCCCCACACACCTGCGGGCTGCAGGCTTTCCTGCTGCCTTCAGCCTCAAAACCACCCTTTCCCACTTGGCGCCGCGCCAGGCCCAGAAATGGCCATATGTCTGGAGATTGGTCCCACGCTCAAAGAGCCAGCAGGGAAAACTATGCCTTGTTCTAAAGCTCTTTGGGAACCGCTTGCGTAGCCCCACAGACCTGGAGGCTGCAGGCTTTCCTGCTCTCTTCAGCCTCAAAACCACCCTTTCCCACTTGGCGCCGCGCCAGGCCCAAAAATCGCCATATGGCTGGAGACTGGTCCCACGCCCAAAGAGCCAGCAGCGAAAACTATGCCTTGTTCTAAAGCTCTTTGGGAACCGCTTGCGTAGCCCCACAGACCTGGAGGCTGCAGGCTTTCCTGCTGCCTTCAGCCTCAAAACCACCCTTTCCCACATGGCGCCGCGCCAGGCCAAAAAATGGCCATATATCTGGAGATTTGTTCCACGCCCCAATAGCCAGCAGGGAAAACGATGCCTTGTTCTAAAGCTCTTTGGGAACCGCTTGCGTAGCCCCACAGAGCTGGGGGCTGCAGGCTTTCCTGCTGCCTTCAGCCTCAAAACAACCCTTTCCCACATGGCGCCGCGCCAGGCCCAAAAATGGCCATATATCTGGAGATTTGTTCCACGCCCAAAGAGCCAGCAGGGAAAACGATGCCTTGTTCTAAAGCTCTTTGGGAACCGCTTGCGTAGCCCCACAGACCTGGGGGCTGCAAGCTTTCCTGCTGCCTTCAGCCTCAAAACCACCCTTTCCCACATGGCGCCAAGCCAGGCCCAAAAATGGCCATATGTCTGGAGGTTGGTCCCACGCCCAAAGAGCCAGCAGGGAAAACTATGCCTTGTTCTAAAGCTCTTTGGGAACCGCTTGCGTAGCCCCACACACCTGCGGGCTGCAGGCTTTCCTGCTGCCTTCAGCCTCAAAACCACCCTTTCCCACATGGCGTCACGCCAGGAACAAAAATGGCCATATATCTGGAGATTGGTTCCACGCCCAAAGAGCCAGCAGGGAAAACTATGCCTTATTCTAAAGCTCTTTGGGAACTGCTTGCGTAGCCCCACAGACCTGGGGGCTGCAGGCTTTTCTGGCACCTTCAGCCTCAAAACCACCCTTTCCCAAATGGCGCCGCGCCAGGCCCAAAAATGGCCATATGTCTGGAGACTGGTCCCACGCCCAAAGAGCCAGCAGGGAAAACTATGCCTTGTTCTAAAGCTCTTTGGGAACCGCTTGCGTAGCCCCACACACCTGGGGGCTGCAGGCTTTCTTGCTCTCTTCAGCCTCAAAACCACCCTTTCCCACATGGCGCCAAGCCAGGCCCAAAAATGGCCATATGTCTGGAGGTTGGTCCCACGCCCAAAGAGCCAGCAGGGAAAACTATGCCTTGTTCTAAAGCTCTTTGGGAACCGCTTGCGTAGCCCCACACACCTGGGGGCTGCAGGCTTTCCTGCTGCCTTCAGCCTCAAAACCACCCTTTCCCACTTGGCCCCGCGCCAGGCACAAAAATGGCCATATGTCTGGAGGTTGGTCCCACGCCCAAAGAGCCAGCAGGGAAAACTATGCCTTGTTCTAAAGCTCTTTGTGAACCGCTTGCGTAGCCCCACACACCTGGGGGCTGCAGACTTTTCTGGCACCTTCAGCCTCAAAACCACCCTTTCCTACATGGCATCACGCCAGGCACAAAAATGGCCATATGTCTGGAGACTGGTCCCACGCCCAAAGAGCCAGCAGGGAAAACTATGCCTTGTTCTAAAGCTCTTTGGGAACCGCTTGTGTAGTCCCACAGACCTCGGGGCTGCAGGCTTTCCTGCTGCCTTCAGCCTCAAAACCACTCTTTCCCACTTGGCCCCGCGCCAGGCACAAAAATGGCCATATGTCTGGAGACTGGTCCCACGCCCAAAGAGCCAGCAGGGAAAACGATGCCTTGTTCTAAAGCTCTTTGGGAACCGCTTGCGTAGCCCCACAGACCTGGGGGCTGCAGGCTTTCCTGCTGCCTTCAGCCTCAAAACCACCCTTTCCCACATGGCGTCATGGCAGGCACAAAAATGGCCATATGTGTGGAGGTTGGTCCCACGCCCAAAGAGCCAGCAGGGAAAACTATGCCTTGTTCTAAAGCTCTTTGGGAACGGCTTGCGTAGCCCCACAGACCTGGGGGCTGCAGGCTTTCCTGCTGCCTTCAGCCTCATAACCACCCTTTCCCACTTGGCGTCACGCCAGGCCCAAAAATGGCCATATGTCTGGAGGTTGGTCCCACGCCCAAAGAGCCAGCAGGGAAAACTATGCCTTGTACTAAAGCTCTTTGGGAACCGCTTGCGTAGCCCCACACACCTGCGGGCTGCAGGCTTTCCTGCTGCCTTCAGCCTCAAAACCACCCTTTCCCACTTGGCGCCGCGCCAGGCCCAGAAATGGCCATATGTCTGGAGATTGGTCCCACGCTCAAAGAGCCAGCAGGGAAAACTATGCCTTGTTCTAAAGCTCTTTGGGAACCGCTTGCGTAGCCCCACACACCTGGGGGCTGCAGGCTTTCCTGCTCTCTTCAGCCTCAAAACCACCCTTTCCCACTTGGCGCCGCGCCAGGCCCAAAAATGGCCATATATCTGGAGATTTGTTCCACGCCCAAAGAGCCAGCAGGGAAAACGATGCCTTGTTCTAAAGCTGTTTGGGAACCGCTTGCGTAGCCCCACAGACCTGGAGGCTGCAGGCTTTCCTGCTGCCTTCAGCCTCAAAACCACCCTTTCCCACATGGCGCCAAGCCAGGCCCAAAAATGGCCATATGTCTCGAGACTGGTCCCACGCCCAAAGAGCCAGCAGGGGAAACTATGCCTTGTTCTAAAGCTCTTTGGGAACTGCTTGCGTAGCCCCACACACCTGGGGGCTGCAGGCTTTCCTGCTGCCTTCAGCCTCAAAACCACCCTTTCCCACATGGCGTCACGCCAGGAACAAAAATGGCCATATATCTGGAGATTGGTTCCACGCCCAAAGAGCCAGCAGGGAAAACTATGCCTTATTCTAAAGCTCTTTGGGAACTGCTTGCGTAGCCCCACAGACCTGGGGGCTGCAGGCTTTTCTGGCACCTTCAGCCTCAAAACCACCCTTTCCCAAATGGCGCCGCGCCAGGCCCAAAAATGGCCATATGTCTGGAGACTGGTCCCACGCCCAAAGAGCCAGCAGGGAAAACTATGCCTTGTTCTAAAGCTCTTTGGGAACCGCTTGCGTAGCCCCACACACCTGGGGGCTGCAGGCTTTCTTGCTCTCTTCAGCCTCAAAACCACCCTTTCCCACATGGCGCCAAGCCAGGCACAAAAATGGCCATATGTCTGGAGACTGGTCCCACGCCCAAAGAGCCAGCAGGGAAAACTATGCCTTGTTCTAAAGCTCTTTGGGAACCGCTTGCGTAGCCCCACACACCTGGGGCCTGCAGGCTTTCCTGCTCTCTTCAGCCTCAAAACCACCCTTTCCCACTTGGCGCCGCGCCAGGCCCAAAAATGGCCATATGTCTGGAGACTGGTCCCACGCCCAAAGAGCCAGCAGGGAAAACTATGCCTTGTTCTAAAGCTCTTTGGGAACCGCTTGCGTAGCCCCACACAGCTGGGGGCTGCAGGCTTTTCTGGCACCTTCAGCCTCAAAACCACCCTTTCCCACATGGCGTCACGCCAGGCACCAAAAAGGCCATATGTCTGGAGGTTGGTCCCACGCCCAAAGAGCCAGCAGGGAAAACTATGCCTTGTTCTAAAGCTCTTTGGGAACCGCTTGCGTAGCCCCACACACCTGGGGGCTGCAGGCTTTCCTGCTGCCTTCAGCCTCAAAACCACCCTTTCCCACGTGGCGCCGCGCCAGGCACAAAAATGGCCATATGTCTGGAGACTGGTCCCACGCCCAAAGAGCCAGCAGGGAAAACTATGCCTTGTTCTAAAGCTCTTTGGGAACCGCTTGCGTAGCCCCACACACCTGGAGGCTGCAGGCTTTTCTGGCACCTTCAGCCTCAAAACCACCCTTTCCCACATGGCGTCACGCCAGGCACAAAAAAGGCCATATGTCTGGAGGTTGGTCCCACGCCCAAAGAGCCAGCAGGGAAAACTATGCCTTGTTCTAAAGCTCTTTGGGAACCGCTTGCGTAGCCCCACACACCTGGGGGCTGCAAGCTTTCCTGCTGCCTTCAGCCTCAAAAGCACCCTTTCCCACTTGGCCCCACGCCAGGCCCAAAAATGGCCATATGTCTGGAGACTGGTCCCACGCCCAAAGAGCCAGCAGGGAAAACTGTGCCTTGTTCTAAAGCTCTTTGGGAACCGCTTGCGTAGCCCCACACACCTGCGGGCTGCAGGCTTTTCTGGCACCTTCAGCCTCAAAACCACCCTTTCCCAAATGGCGCCCCGCCAGGCCCAAAAATGGCCATATGTCTGGAGGTTGGTCCCACGCCCAAAGAGCCAGCAGGGAAAACTATGCCTTGTACTAAAGCTCTTTGGGAACCGCTTGCGTAGCCCCACACACCTGGGGCCTGCAGGCTTTCCTGCTCTCTTCAGCCTCAAAACCACCCTTTCCCACTTGGCGCCGCGCCAGGCCCAAAAATGGCCATATGTCTGGAGACTGGTCCCACGCCCAAAGAGCCAGCAGGGAAAACTATGCCTTGTTCTAAAGCTCTTTGGGAACCGCTTGCGTAGCCCCACACACCTGGGGGCTGCAGGCTTTCCTGCTGCCTTCAGCCTCAAAACCACCCTTTCCCACGTGGCGCCGCGCCAGGCACAAAAATGGCCATATGTCTGGAGACTGGTCCCACGCCCAAAGAGCCAGCAGGGAAAACTATGCCTTGTTCTAAAGCTCTTTGGGAACCGCTTGCGTAGCCCCACACACCTGGAGGCTGCAGGCTTTTCTGGCACCTTCAGCCTCAAAACCACCCTTTCCCACATGGCGTCACGCCAGGCACAAAAAAGGCCATATGTCTGGAGACTGGTCCCACGCCCAAAGAGCCAGCAGGGAAAACTATGCCTTGTTCTAAAGCTCTTTGGGAACCGCTTGCGTAGCCCCACACACCTGGGGGCTGCAAGCTTTCCTGCTGCCTTCAGCCTCAAAAGCACCCTTTCCCACTTGGCCCCACGCCAGGCCCAAAAATGGCCATATGTCTGGAGACTGGTCCCACGCCCAAAGAGCCAGCAGGGAAAACTGTGCCTTGTTCTAAAGCTCTTTGGGAACCGCTTGCGTAGCCCCACACACCTGCGGGCTGCAGGCTTTTCTGGCACCTTCAGCCTCAAAACCACCCTTTCCCAAATGGCGCCCCGCCAGGCCCAAAAATGGCCATATGTCTGGAGGTTGGTCCCACGCCCAAAGAGCCAGCAGGGAAAACTATGCCTTGTACTAAAGCTCTTTGGGAACCGCTTGCGTAGCCCCACACACCTGCGGGCTTCAGGCTTTCCTGCTGCCTTCAGCCTCAAAACCACCCTTTCCCACTTGGCGCCGCGCCAGGCCCAGAAATGGCCATATGTCTGGAGATTGGTCCCACGCTCAAAGAGCCAGCAGGGAAAACTATGCCTTGTTCTAAAGCTCTTTGGGAACCGCTTGCGTAGCCCCACACACCTGGGGGCTGCAGGCTTTCCTGCTCTCTTCAGCCTCAAAACCACCCTTTCCCACATGGCGCCGCGCCAGGCCCAAAAATGGCCATATATCTGGAGATTTGTTCCACGCCCAAAGAGCCAGCAGGGAAAACGATGCCTTGTTCTAAAGCTGTTTGGGAACCGCTTGCGTAGCCCCACAGACCTGGGGGCTGCAGGCTTTCCTGCTGCCTTCAGCCTCAAAACCACCCTTTCCCACATGGCGCCAAGCCAGGCCCAAAAATGGCCATATGTCTCGAGACTGGTCCCACGCCCAAAGAGCCAGCAGGGGAAACTATGCCTTGTTCTAAAGCTCTTTGGGAACTGCTTGCGTAGCCCCACACACCTGGGGGCTGCAGGCTTTCCTGCTGCCTTCAGCCTCAAAACCACCCTTTCCCACATGGCGTCACGCCAGGAACAAAAATGGCCATATATCTGGAGATTGGTTCCACGCCCAAAGAGCCAGCAGGGAAAACTATGCCTTATTCTAAAGCTCTTTGGGAACTGCTTGCGTAGCCCCACAGACCTGGGGGCTGCAGGCTTTTCTGGCACCTTCAGCCTCAAAACCACCCTTTCCCAAATGGCGCCGCGCCAGGCCCAAAAATGGCCATATGTCTGGAGACTGGTCCCACGCCCAAAGAGCCAGCAGGGAAAACTATGCCTTGTTCTAAAGCTCTTTGGGAACCGCTTGCGTAGCCCCACACACCTGGGGGCTGCAGGCTTTCTTGCTCTCTTCAGCCTCAAAACCACCCTTTCCCACATGGCGCCAAGCCAGGCACAAAAATCGCCATATGTCTGGAGACTGGTCCCACGCCCAAAGAGCCAGCAGGGAAAACTATGCCTTGTTCTAAAGCTCTTTGGGAACCGCTTGCGTAGCCCCACACACCTGGGGCCTGCAGGCTTTCTTGCTCTCTTCAGCCTCAAAACCACCCTTTCCCACTTGGCGCCACGCAAGGCACAAAAATGGCCATATGTCTGGAGGTTGGTCCCACGCCCAAAGAGCCAGCAGGGAAAACTATGCCTTGTTCTAAAGCTCTTTGGGAACCGCTTGCGTAGCCCCATAGACCCTGGGGCTGCAGACTTTTCTGGCACCTTCAGCCTCAAAACCACCCTTTCCCACATGGCGTCACGCCAGGCCCAAAAATGGCCATATGTCTGGAGGTTGGTCCCACGCCCAAAGAGCCAGCAGGGAAAACTATGCCTTGTTCTAAAGCTCTTTGGGAACCGCTTGCGTAGCCCCACACACCTGGGGCCTGCAGGCTTTCCTGCTCTCTTCAGCCTCAAAACCACCCTTTCCCACTTGGCGCCGCGCCAGGCCCAAAAATGGCCATATGTCTGGAGACTGGTCCCACGCCCAAAGAGCCAGCAGGGAAAACTATGCCTTGTTCTAAAGCTCTTTGGGAACCGCTTGCGTAGCCCCACACACCTGGGGGCTGCAGGCTTTTCTGGCACCTTCAGCCTCAAAACCACCCTTTCCCACATGGCGTCACGCCAGGCACCAAAAAGGCCATATGTCTGGAGGTTGGTCCCACGCCCAAAGAGCCAGCAGGGAAAACTATGCCTTGTTCTAAAGCTCTTTGGGAACCGCTTGCGTAGCCCCACACACCTGGGGGCTGCAGGCTTTCCTGCTGCCTTCAGCCTCAAAACCACCCTTTCCCACGTGGCGCCGCGCCAGGCACAAAAATGGCCATATGTCTGGAGACTGGTCCCACGCCCAAAGAGCCAGCAGGGAAAACTATGCCTTGTTCTAAAGCTCTTTGGGAACCGCTTGCGTAGCCCCACACACCTGGAGGCTGCAGGCTTTTCTGGCACCTTCAGCCTCAAAACCACCCTTTCCCACATGGCGTCACGCCAGGCACAAAAAAGGCCATATGTCCGGAGGTTGGTCCCACGCCCAAAGAGCCAGCAGGGAAAACTATGCCTTGTTCTAAAGCTCTTTGGGAACCGCTTGCGTAGCCCCACACACCTGGGGGCTGCAAGCTTTCCTGCTGCCTTCAGCCTCAAAAGCACCCTTTCCCACTTGGCCCCACGCCAGGCCCAAAAATGGCCATATGTCTGGAGACTGGTCCCACGCCCAAAGAGCCAGCAGGGAAAACTATGCCTTGTTCTAAAGCTCTTTGGGAACCGCTTGCGTAGCCCCACACACCTGGGGGCTGCAGGCTTTCTTGCTCTCTTCAGCCTCAAAACCACCCTTTCCCACATGGCGCCAAGCCAGGCACAAAAATGGCCATATGTCTGGAGACTGGTCCCACGCCCAAAGAGCCAGCAGGGAAAACTATGCCTTGTTCTAAAGCTCTTTGGGAACCGCTTGCGTAGCCCCACACACCTGGGGCCTGCAGGCTTTCCTGCTCTCTTCAGCCTCAAAACCACCCTTTCCCACTTGGCGCCGCGCCAGGCCCAAAAATGGCCATATGTCTGGAGACTGGTCCCACGCCCAAAGAGCCAGCAGGGAAAACTATGCCTTGTTCTAAAGCTCTTTGGGAACCGCTTGCGTAGCCCCACACACCTGGGGGCTGCAGGCTTTTCTGGCACCTTCAGCCTCAAAACCACCCTTTCCCACATGGCGTCACGCCAGGCACCAAAAAGGCCATATGTCTGGAGGTTGGTCCCACGCCCAAAGAGCCAGCAGGGAAAACTATGCCTTGTTCTAAAGCTCTTTGGGAACCGCTTGCGTAGCCCCACACACCTGGGGGCTGCAGGCTTTCCTGCTGCCTTCAGCCTCAAAACCACCCTTTCCCACATGGCGCCGCGCCAGGCACAAAAATGGCCATATGTCTGGAGACTGGTCCCACGCCCAAAGAGCCAGCAGGGAAAACTATGCCTTGTTCTAAAGCTCTTTGGGAACCGCTTGCGTAGCCCCACACACCTGGAGGCTGCAGGCTTTTCTGGCACCTTCAGCCTCAAAACCACCCTTTCCCACATGGCGTCACGCCAGGCACAAAAATGGCCATATGTCTGGAGACTGGTCCCACGCCCAAAGAGCCAGCAGGGAAAACTATGCCTTGTTCTAAAGCTCTTTGGGAACCGCTTGCGTAGCCCCACACACCTGGGGGCTGCAGGCTTTCCTGCTGCCTTCAGCCTCAAAACCACCCTTTCCCACATGGCGCCAAGCCAGGCACAAAAATGGCCATATGTCTGGAGTTTGGTCCCACGCCCAAAGAGCCAGCAGGGAAAAAGATGCCTTGTTCTAAAGTTCTTTGGGAACCGCTTGCGTAGCCCCACAGACCTGGGGGCTGCAGGCTTTCTTGCTGCCTTCAGCCTCAAAACCACCCTTTCCCACTTGGCCCCGCGCCAGGCCCAAAAATGGCCATATGTCTGGAGGTTGGTCCCACGCCCAAAGAGCCAGCAGGGAAAACTATGCCTTGTTCTAAAGCTCTTTGTGAACCGCTTGCGTAGCCCCACACACCTGGGGGCTGCAGACTTTTCTGGCACCTTCAGCCTCAAAACCACCCTTTCCTACATGGCATCACGCCAGGCACAAAAATGGCCATATGTCTGGAGACTGGTCCCACGCCCAAAGAGCCAGCAGGGAAAACTATGCCTTGTTCTAAAGCTCTTTGGGAACCGCTTGTGTAGTCCCACAGACCTCGGGGCTGCAGGCTTTCCTGCTGCCTTCAGCCTCAAAACCACTCTTTCCCACTTGACCCCGCGCCAGGCACAAAAATGGCCATATGTCTGGAGACTGGTCCCACGCCCAAAGAGCCAGCAGGGAAAACGATGCCTTGTTCTAAAGCTCTTTGGGAACCGCTTGCGTAGCCCCACAGACCTGGGGGTTGCAGGCTTTCCTGCTGCCTTCAGCCTCAAAACCACCCTTTCCCACATGGCGTCATGCCAGGCACAAAAATGGCCATATGTGTGGAGGTTGGTCCCACGCCCAAAGAGCCAGCAGGGAAAACTATGCCTTGTTCTAAAGCTCTTTGGGAACGGCTTGCGTAGCCCCACAGACCTGGGGGCTGCAGGCTTTCCTGCTGCCTTCAGCCTCATAACCACCCTTTCCCACTTGGCGTCACGCCAGGCCCAAAAATGGCCATATGTCTGGAGGTTGGTCCCACGCCCAAAGAGCCAGCAGGGAAAACTATGCCTTGTACTAAAGCTCTTTGGGAACCGCTTGCGTAGCCCCACACACCTGCGGGCTGCAGGCTTTCCTGCTGCCTTCAGCCTCAAAACCACCCTTTCCCACTTGGCGCCGCGCCAGGCCCAGAAATGGCCATATGTCTGGAGATTGGTCCCACGCTCAAAGAGCCAGCAGGGAAAACTATGCCTTGTTCTAAAGCTCTTTGGGAACCGCTTGCGTAGCCCCACACACCTGGGGGCTGCAGGCTTTCCTGCTCTCTTCAGCCTCAAAACCACCCTTTCCCACATGGCGCCGCGCCAGGCCCAAAAATGGCCATATATCTGGAGATTTGTTCCACGCCCAAAGAGCCAGCAGGGAAAACGATGCCTTGTTCTAAAGCTGTTTGGGAACCGCTTGCGTAGCCCCACAGACCTGGAGGCTGCAGGCTTTCCTGCTGCCTTCAGCCTCAAAACCACCCTTTCCCACATGGCGTCACGCCAGGCACAAAAATGGCCATATGTCTGGAGACTGGTCCCACGCCCAAAGAGCCAGCAGGGAAAACTATGCGTTGTTCTAAAGCTCTTTGGGAACCGCTTGCGTAGCCCCACACACCTGGGGGCTGCAGGCTTTCCTGCTGCCTTCAGCCTCAAAACCACCCTTTCCCACGTGGCGCCGCGCCAGGCACAAAAATGGCCATATGTCTGGAGACTGGTCCCACGCCCAAAGAGCCAGCAGGGAAAAAGATGCCTTGTTCTAAAGTTCTTTGGGAACCGCTTGCGTAGCCCCACAGACCTGGGGGCTGCAGGCTTTCTTGCTGCCTTCAGCCTCAAAACCACCCTTTCCCACTTGGCCCCGCGCCAGGCCCAAAAATGGCCATATGTCTGGAGGTTGGTCCCACGCCCAAAGAGCCAGCAGGGAAAACTATGCCTTGTTCTAAAGCTCTTTGTGAACCGCTTGCGTAGCCCCACACACCTGGGGGCTGCAGACTTTTCTGGCACCTTCAGCCTCAAAACCACCCTTTCCTACATGGCATCACGCCAGGCACAAAAATGGCCATATGTCTGGAGACTGGTCCCACGCCCAAAGAGCCAGCAGGGAAAACTATGCCTTGTTCTAAAGCTCTTTGGGAACCGCTTGTGTAGTCCCACAGACCTCGGGGCTGCAGGCTTTCCTGCTGCCTTCAGCCTCAAAACCACTCTTTCCCACTTGGTCCCGCGCCAGGCACAAAAATGGCCATATGTCTGGAGACTGGTCCCACGCCCAAAGAGCCAGCAGGGAAAACGATGCCTTGTTCTAAAGCTCTTTGGGAACCGCTTGCGTAGCCCCACACACCTGGGGGCTGCAGGCTTTCCTGCTGCCTTCAGCCTCAAAACCACCCTTTCCCACATGGCGTCATGCCAGGCACAAAAATGGCCATATGTGTGGAGGTTGGTCCCACGCCCAAAGAGCCAGCAGGGAAAACTATGCCTTGTTCTAAAGCTCTTTGGGAACGGCTTGCGTAGCCCCACAGACCTGGGGGCTGCAGGCTTTCCTGCTGCCTTCAGCCTCATAACCACCCTTTCCCACTTGGCGTCACGCCAGGCCCAAAAATGGCCATATGTCTGGAGGTTGGTCCCACGCCCAAAGAGCCAGCAGGGAAAACTATGCCTTGTACTAAAGCTCTTTGGGAACCGCTTGCGTAGCCCCACACACCTGCGGGCTGCAGGCTTTCCTGCTGCCTTCAGCCTCAAAACCACCCTTTCCCACTTGGCGCCGCGCCAGGCCCAGAAATGGCCATATGTCTGGAGATTGGTCCCACGCTCAAAGAGCCAGCAGGGAAAACTATGCCTTGTTCTAAAGCTCTTTGGGAACCGCTTGCGTAGCCCCACACACCTGGGGGCTGCAGGCTTTCCTGCTCTCTTCAGCCTCAAAACCACCCTTTCCCACATGGCGCCGCGCCAGGCCCAAAAATGGCCATATATCTGGAGATTTGTTCCACGCCCAAAGAGCCAGCAGGGAAAACGATGCCTTGTTCTAAAGCTGTTTGGGAACCGCTTGCGTAGCCCCGCAGACCTGGAGGCTGCAGGCTTTCCTGCTGCCTTCAGCCTCAAAACCACCCTTTCCCACATGGCGCCAAGCCAGGCCCAAAAATGGCCATATGTCTCGAGACTGGTCCCACGCCCAAAGAGCCAGCAGGGGAAACTATGCCTTGTTCTAAAGCTCTTTGGGAACCGCTTGCGTAGCCCCACACACCTGGGGGCTGCAGGCTTTCCTGCTGCCTTCAGCCTCAAAACCACCCTTTCCCACATGGCGCCAAGCCAGGCACAAAAATGGCCATATGTCTGGAGACTGGTCCCACGCCCAAAGAGCCAGCAGGGAAAACTATGCCTTGTTCTAAAGCTCTTTGGGAACCGCTTGCGTAGCCCCACACACCTGGGGGCTGCAGGCTTTCTTGCTCTCTTCAGCCTCAAATCCACCCTTTCCCACTTGGCGCCACGCAAGGCACAAAAATGGCCATATGTCTGGAGGTTGGTCCCACGCCCAAAGAGCCAGCAGGGAAAACTATGCCTTGTTCTAAAGCTCTTTGGGAACCGCTTGCGTAGCCCCACAGACCCTGGGGCTGCAGACTTTTCTGGCACCTTCAGCCTCAAAACCACCCTTTCCCACATGGCGTCACGCCAGGCACAAAAATGGCCATATGTCTGGAGGTTGGTCCCACGCCCAAAGAGCCAGCAGGGAAAACTATGCCTTGTTCTAAAGCTCTTTGGGAACCGCTTGCGTAGCCCCACACACCTGGGGCCTGCAGGCTTTCCTGCTCTCTTCAGCCTCAAAACCACCCTTTCCCACTTGGCGCCGCGCCAGGCCCAAAAATGGCCATATGTCTGGAGACTGGTCCCACGCCCAAAGAGCCAGCAGGGAAAACTATGCCTTGTTCTAAAGCTCTTTGGGAACCGCTTGCGTAGCCCCACACACCTGGGGGCTGCAGGCTTTTCTGGCACCTTCAGCCTCAAAACCACCCTTTCCCACATGGCGTCACGCCAGGCACCAAAAAGGCCATATGTCTGGA
Organism: Chroicocephalus ridibundus; assembly: GCF_963924245.1. Taxonomy (NCBI): domain Eukaryota; kingdom Metazoa; phylum Chordata; class Aves; order Charadriiformes; family Laridae; genus Chroicocephalus; species Chroicocephalus ridibundus. The sequence continues at coordinate 1,140,463 of NW_026961728.1, forward strand.
GGTTGGTCCCACGCCCAAAGAGCCAGCAGGGAAAACTATGCCTTGTTCTAAAGCTCTTTGGGAACCGCTTGCGTAGCCCCACACACCTGGGGGCTGCAGGCTTTCCTGCTGCCTTCAGCCTCAAAACCACCCTTTCCCACGTGGCGCCGCGCCAGGCACAAAAATGGCCATATGTCTGGAGACTGGTCCCACGCCCAAAGAGCCAGCAGGGAAAACTATGCCTTGTTCTAAAGCTCTTTGGGAACCGCTTGCGTAGCCCCACACACCTGGAGGCTGCAGGCTTTTCTGGCACCTTCAGCCTCAAAACCACCCTTTCCCACATGGCGTCACGCCAGGCACAAAAAAGGCCATATGTCTGGAGGTTGGTCCCACGCCCAAAGAGCCAGCAGGGAAAACTATGCCTTGTTCTAAAGCTCTTTGGGAACCGCTTGCGTAGCCCCACACACCTGGGGGCTGCAAGCTTTCCTGCTGCCTTCAGCCTCAAAAGCACCCTTTCCCACTTGGCCCCACGCCAGGCCCAAAAATGGCCATATGTCTGGAGACTGGTCCCACGCCCAAAGAGCCAGCAGGGAAAACTGTGCCTTGTTCTAAAGCTCTTTGGGAACCGCTTGCGTAGCCCCACACACCTGCGGGCTGCAGGCTTTTCTGGCACCTTCAGCCTCAAAACCACCCTTTCCCAAATGGCGCCGCGCCAGGCCCAAAAATGGCCATATGTCTGGAGACTGGTCCCACGGCAAAAGAGCCAGCAGGGAAAACTATGCCTTGTTCTAAAGCTCTTTGGGAACCGCTTGCGTAGCCCCACACACCTGGGGGCTGCAGGCTTTCTTGCTCTCTTCAGCCTCAAAACCACCCTTTCCCACATGGCGCCAAGCCAGGCACAAAAATGGCCATATGTCTGGAGACTGGTCCCACGCCCAAAGAGCCAGCAGGGAAAACTATGCCTTGTTCTAAAGCTCTTTGGGAACCGCTTGCGTAGCCCCACACACCTGGGGCCTGCAGGCTTTCCTGCTCTCTTCAGCCTCAAAACCACCCTTTCCCACTTGGCACCGCGCCAGGCCCAAAAATGGCCATATGTCTGGAGACTGGTCCCACGCCCAAAGAGCCAGCAGGGAAAACTATGCCTTGTTCTAAAGCTCTTTGGGAACCGCTTGCGTAGCCCCACACACCTGGGGGCTGCAGGCTTTTCTGGCACCTTCAGCCTCAAAACCACCCTTTCCCACATGGCGTCACGCCAGGCACCAAAAAGGCCATATGTCTGGAGGTTGGTCCCACGCCCAAAGAGCCAGCAGGGAAAACTATGCCTTGTTCTAAAGCTCTTTGGGAACCGCTTGCGTAGCCCCACAGACCTGGGGGCTGCAGGCTTTCCTGCTGCCTTCAGCCTCAAAACCACCCTTTCCCACATGGCGCCGCGCCAGGCACAAAAATGGCCATATGTCTGGAGACTGGTCCCACGCCCAAAGAGCCAGCAGGGAAAACTATGCCTTGTTCTAAAGCTCTTTGGGAACCGCTTGCGTAGCCCCACACACCTGGAGGCTGCAGGCTTTTCTGGCACCTTCAGCCTCAAAACCACCCTTTCCCACATGGCGTCACGCCAGGCACAAAAAAGGCCATATGTCTGGAGTTTGGTCCCACGCCCAAAGAGCCAGCAGGGAAAACTATGCCTTGTTCTAAAGCTCTTTGGGAACCGCTTGCGTAGCCCCACACACCTGGGGGCTGCAAGCTTTCCTGCTCTCTTCAGCCTCAAAAGCACCCTTTCCCACTTGGCCCCACGCCAGGCCCAAAAATGGCCATATGTCTGGAGACTGGTCCCACGCCCAAAGAGCCAGCAGGGAAAACTGTGCCTTGTTCTAAAGCTCTTTGGGAACCGCTTGCGTAGCCCCACACACCTGCGGGCTGCAGGCTTTTCTGGCACCTTCAGCCTCAAAACCACCCTTTCCCAAATGGCGCCGCGCCAGGCCCAAAAATGGCCATATGTCTGGAGGTTGGTCCCACGCCCAAAGAGCCAGCAGGGAAAACTATGCCTTGTTCTAAAGCTCTTTGGGAACCGCTTGCGTAGCCCCACACACCTGGGGGCTGCAGGCTTTCTTGCTCTCTTCAGCCTCAAAACCACCCTTTCCAACATGGCGCCAAGCCAGGCACAAAAATGGCCATATGTCTGGAGACTGGTCCCACGCCCAAAGAGCCAGCAGGGAAAACTATGCCTTGTTCTAAAGCTCTTTGGGAACCGCTTGCGTAGCCCCACACACCTGGGGCCTGCAGGCTTTCCTGCTCTCTTCAGCCTCAAAACCACCCTTTCCCACTTGGCGCCGCGCCAGGCCCAAAAATGGCCATATGTCTGGAGACTGGTCCCACGCCCAAAGAGCCAGCAGGGAAAACTATGCCTTGTTCTAAAGCTCTTTGGGAACCGCTTGCGTAGCCCCACACACCTGGGGGCTGCAGGCTTTTCTGGCACCTTCAGCCTCAAAACCACCCTTTCCCACATGGCGTCACGCCAGGAACCAAAAAGGCCTTATGTCTGGAGGTTGGTCCCACGCCCAAAGAGCCAGCAGGGAAAACTATGCCTTGTTCTAAAGCTCTTTGGGAACCGCTTGCGTAGCCCCACACACCTGGGGGCTGCAGGCTTTCCTGCTGCCTTCAGCCTCAAAACCACCCTTTCCCACATGGCGCCGCGCCAGGCACAAAAATGGCCATATGTCTGGAGACTGGTCCCACGCCCAAAGAGCCAGCAGGGAAAACTATGCCTTGTTCTAAAGCTCTTTGGGAACCGCTTGCGTAGCCCCACACACCTGGAGGCTGCAGGCTTTTCTGGCACCTTCAGCCTCAAAACCACCCTTTCCCACATGGCGTCACGCCAGGCACAAAAAAGGCCATATGTCTGGAGGTTGGTCCCACGCCCAAAGAGCCAGCAGGGAAAACTATGCCTTGTTCTAAAGCTCTTTGGGAACCGCTTGCGTAGCCCCACACACCTGGGAGCTGCAAGCTTTCCTGCTGCCTTCAGCCTCAAAAGCACCCTTTTCCACTTGGCCCCACGCCAGGCCCAAAAATGGCCATATGTCTGGAGACTGGTCCCACGCCCAAAGAGCCAGCAGGGAAAACTGTGCCTTGTTCTAAAGCTCTTTGGGAACCGCTTGCGTAGCCCCACACACCTGGGGGCTGCAGGCTTTTCTGGCACCTTCAGCCTCAAAACCACCCTTTCCCAAATGGCGCCGCGCCAGGCCCAAAAATGGCCATATGTCTGGAGACTGGTCCCACGCCCAAAGAGCCAGCAGGGAAAACTATGCCTTGTTCTAAAGCTCTTTGGGAACCGCTTGCGTAGCCCCACACACCTGGGGGCTGCAGGCTTTCTTGCTCTCTTCAGCCTCAAAACCACCCTTTCCCACATGGCGCCAAGCCAGGCACAAAAATGGCCATATGTCTGGAGACTGGTCCCACGCCCAAAGAGCCAGCAGGGAAAACTATGCCTTGTTCTAAAGCTCTTTGGGAACCGCTTGCGTAGCCCCACACACCTGGGGGCTGCAGGCTTTCCTGCTGCCTTCAGCCTCAAAACCACCCTTTCCCACTTGGCGCCACGCAAGGCACAAAAATGGCCATATGTCTGGAGGTTGGTCCCACGCCCAAAGAGCCAGCAGGGAAAACTATGCCTTGTTCTAAAGCTCTTTGGGAACCGCTTGCGTAGCCCCACAGACCTGGGGGCTGCAGACTTTTCTGGCACCTTCAGCCTCAAAACCGCCCTTTCCCACATGGCGTCACGCCAGGCACAAAAATGGCCATATGTCTGGAGGTTGGTCCCACGCCCAAAGAGCCAGCAGGGAAAACTATGCCTTGTTCTAAAGCTCTTTGTGAACCGCTTGCGTAGCCCCACACACCTGGGGCCTGCAGGCTTTCCTGCTCTCTTCAGCCTCAAAACCACCCTTTCCCACTTGGCGCCGCGCCAGGCCCAAAAATGGCCATATGTCTGGAGACTGGTCCCACGCCCAAAGAGCCAGCAGGGAAAACTATGCCTTGTTCTAAAGCTCTTTGGGAACCGCTTGCGTAGCCCCACACACCTGGGGTCTGCAGGCTTTTCTGGCACCTTCAGCCTCAAAACCACCCTTTCCCACATGGCGTCACGCCAGGCACCAAAAAGGCCATATGTCTGGAGGTTGGTCCCACGCCCAAAGAGCCAGCAGGGAAAACTGTGCCTTGTTCTAAAGCTCTTTGGGAACCGCTTGCGTAGCCCCACACACCTGGGTGCTGCAAGCTTTCCTGCTGCCTTCAGCCCCAAAAGCACCCTTTCCCACTTGGCCCCACGCCAGGCCCAAAAATGGCCATATGTCTGGAGACTGGTCCCACGCCCAAAGAGCCAGCAGGGAAAACTGTGCCTTGTTCTAAAGCTCTTTGGGAACCGCTTGCGTAGCCCCACACACCTGGGGGCTGCAGGCTTTCTTGCTCTCTTCAGCCTCAAAACCACCCTTTCCCACTTGGCGTCACGCCAGGCCCAAAAATGGCCATATGTCTGGAGACTGGTCCCACGCCCAAAGAGCCAGCAGGGAAAACTATGCCTTGTTCTAAAGCTCTTTGGGAACCGCTTGTGTAGCCCCACAGACCTGGGGGCTGCAGGCTTTCCTGCTGCCTTCAGCCTCAAAACCACTCTTTCCCACTTGGCCCCGCGCCAGGCACAAAAATGGCCATATGTCTGGAGACTGGTCCCACGCCCAAAGAGCCAGCAGGGAAAACTATGCCTTGTTCTAAAGCTCTTTGGGAACCGCTTGCGTAGCCCCACAGACCTGGGGGCTGCAGGCTTTCCTGCTGCCTTCAGCCTCAAAAACACCCTTTCCCACATGGCGTCATGCCAGGCACAAAAATGGCCACATGTCTGGAGGTTGGTCCCACGCCCAAAGAGCCAGCAGGGAAAACTATGCCTTGTTCTAAAGCTCTTTGGGAACCGCTTGCGTAGCCCCACAGACCTGGGGGCTGCAGACTTTTCTGGCACCTTCAGCCTCAAAACCACCCTTTCCCACATGGCGTCACGCCAGGCACAAAAATGGCCATATGTCTGGAGGTTGGTCCCACGCCCAAAGAGCCAGCAGGGAAAACTATGCCTTGTTCTAAAGCTCTTTGTGAACCGCTTGCCTAGCCCCACACACCTGGGGCCTGCAGGCTTTCCTGCTCTCTTCAGCCTCAAAACCACCCTTTCCAACTTGGCGCCGCTCCAGGCCCAAAAATGGCCATATGTCTGGAGACTGGTCCCACGCCCAAAGAGCCAGCAGGGAAAACTATGCCTTGTTCTAAAGCTCTTTGGGAACCGCTTGCGTAGCCCCACACACCTGGGGACTGCAGGCTTTTCTGGCACCTTCAGCCTCAAAACCACCCTTTCCCACATGGCGTCACGCCAGGCACCAAAAAGGCCATATGTCTGGAGATTGGTCCCACGCCCAAAGAGCCAGCAGGGAAAACTATGCCTTGTTCTAAAGCTCTTTGGGAACCGCTTGCGTAGCCCCACACACCTGGGGGCTGCAGGCTTTCCTGCTGCCTTCAGCCTCAAAACCACCCTTTCCCACATGGCGTCACGCCAGGCACAAAAATGGCCATATGTCTGGAGACTGGTCCCACGCCCAAAGAGCCAGCAGGGAAAACTATGCCTTGTTCTAAAGCTCTTTGGGAACCACTTGCGTAGCCCCACACACCTGGGGGCTGCAGGCTTTCCTGCTGCCTTCAGCCTCAAAACCACCCTTTCCCACATGGCGTCACGCCAGGCACAAAAAAGGCCATATGTCTGGAGGTTGGTCCCACGCCCAAAGAGCCAGCAGGGAAAACTATGCCTTGTTCTAAACCTCTTTGGGAACCGCTTGCGTAGCCCCACACACCTGGGGGCTGCAAGCTTTCCTGCTGCCTTCAGCCTCAAAACCACCCTTTCCCACTTGGCCCCACGCCAGGCCCAAAAATGGCCATATGTCTGGAGACTGGTCCCACGCCCAAAGAGCCAGCAGGGAAAACTGTGCCTTGTTCTAAAGCTCTTTGGGAACCGCTTGCGTAGCCCCACACAGCTGCGGGCTGCAGGCTTTCCTGCTGCCTTCAGCCTCAAAACCACCCTTTCCCACTTGGCGTCACGCCAGGCCCAAAAATGGCCATATGTCTGGAGACTGGTCCCACGCCCAAAGAGCCAGCAGGGAAAACTATGCCTTGTTCTAAAGCTCTTTGGGAACCGCTTGTGTAGCCCCACAGACCTCGGGGCTGCAGGCTTTCCTGCTGCCTTCAGCCTCAAAACCACTCTTTCCCACTTGGCCCCGTGCCAGTCCCAAAAATGGCCATATGGCTGGAGACTGGTCCCACGCCCAAAGAGCCAGCAGGGAAAACTATGCCTTGTTCTAAAGCTCTTTGGGAACCGCTTGCGTAGCCCCACACACCTGGGGGCTGCAGGCTTTCCTGCTGCCTTCAGCCTCAAACCACCCTTTCCCACATGGCGTCATGCCAGGCACAAAAATGGCCATATGTCTGGAGGTTGGTCCCACGCCCAAAGAGCCAGCAGGGAAAACTATGCCTTGTTCTAAAGCTCTTTGGGAACGGCTTGCGTAGCCCCACAGACCTGGGGGCTGCAGGCTTTCCTGCTGCCTTCAGCCTCAAACCACCCTTTCCCACATGGCGTAATGCCAGGCCCAAAAATGGCCATATATCTGGAGGTTGGTCCCACGCCCAAAGAGCCAGCAGGGAAAACTATGCCTTGTTCTAAAGCTCTTTGGGAACCGCTTGTGTAGCCCCACAGACCTCGGGGCTGCAGGCTTTCCTGCTGCCTTCAGCCTCAAAACCACTCTTTCCCACTTGGCCCCGTGCCAGTCCCAAAAATGGCCATATGGCTGGAGACTGGTCCCACGCCCAAAGAGCCAGCAGGGAAAACTATGCCTTGTTCTAAAGCTCTTTGGGAACCGCTTGCGTAGCCCCACACACCTGGGGGCTGCAGGCTTTCCTGCTGCCTTCAGCCTCAAACCACCCTTTCCCACATGGCGTCATGCCAGGCACAAAAATGGCCATATGTCTGGAGGTTGGTCCCACGCCCAAAGAGCCAGCAGGGAAAACTATGCCTTGTTCTAAAGCTCTTTGGGAACCGCTTGCGTAGCCCCACACACCTGGGGGCTGCAGGCTTTCCTGCTGCCTTCAGCCTCAAACCACCCTTTCCCACATGGCGTAATGCCAGGCACAAAAATGGCCGTATGTCTGGAGGTTGGTCCCACGCCCAAAGAGCCAGCAGGGAAAACTATGCCTTGTTCTAAAGCTCTTTGGGAACGGCTTGCGTAGCCCCACAGACCTGGGGGCTGCAGGCTTTCCTGCTGCCTTCAGCCTCAAAACCACCCTTTCCCACGTGGCGTCACGCCAGGCCCAAAAATGGCCATATGTCTGGAGGTTGGTCCCACGCCCAAAGAGCCAGCAGGGAAAACTATGCCTTGTACTAAAGCTCTTTGGGAACCGCTTGCGTAGCCCCACACACCTGGGGGCTGCAGGCTTTCCTGCTGCCTTCAGCCTCAAAACCACCCTTTCCCACTTGGCGCCAAGCCAGGCCCAAAAAATGGCCATATGTCTGGAGACTGGTCCCACGCCCAAAGAGCCAGCAGGGAAAACTATGCCTTGTTCTAAAGCTCTTTGGGAACCGCTTGCGTAGCCCCACACACCTGGGGGCTGCAGGCTTTCCTGCTGCCTTCAGCCTCAAAACCACCCTTTCCCACTTGGCGCCACACCAGGCCCAAAAATGGCCATATGTCTGGAGACTGGTCCCACGCCCAAAGAGCTAGCAGGGAAAACTATGCCTTGTTCTAAAGTTCTTTCGGAACCGCTTGCGTAGCCCCAAAGACCTGGGGGCTGCAGGCTTTCTTGCTGCCTTCAGCCTCAAAACCACCTTTCCCACTTGGCCCCGCGCCAGGCCCAAAAACGGCCATATGTCTGGAGGTTGGTCCCACGCCCAAAGAGCCAGCAGGGAAAACTATGCCTTGTTCTAAAGCTCTTTGTGAACCGCTTGCGTAGCCCCACAGACCTGGGGGCTGCAGACTTTTCTGGCACCTTCAGCCTCAAAACCACCCTTTCCTACATGGCGTCACGCCAGGCCCAAAAATGGCCATATGTCTGGAGACTGGTCCCACGCCCAAAGAGCCAGCAGGGAAAACTATGCCTTGTTCTAAAGCTCTTTGGGAACCGCTTGTGTAGCCCCACAGACCTCGGGGCTGCAGGCTTTCCTGCTGCCTTCAGCCTCAAAACCACTCTTTCCCACTTGGCCCCGCGCCAGGCCCAAAAATGGCCATATGTCTGGAGACTGGTCCCACGCCCAAAGAGCCAGCAGGGAAAACTATGCCTTGTTCTAAAGCTCTTTGGGAACCGCTTGCGTAGCCCCACACACCTGGGGGCTGCAGGCTTTCCTGCTGCCTTCAGCCTCAAAACCACCCTTTCCCACTTGGCGCTGCGCCAGGCCCAAAAATGGCCATATGGCTGGAGACTGGTCCTACGCCCAAAGAGCCAGCAGGGAAAACTATGCCTTGTTCTAAAGCTCTTTGGGAACCGCTTGCGTAGCCCCACAGACCTGGGGCCTGCAAGCTTTCCTGCTGCCTTCAGCCTCAAAACCACCCTTTCCCACATGGCGCCAAGCCAGGCCCAAAAATGGTCATATGTCTCGTGACTGGTCCCACGCCCAAAGAGCCAGCAGGGGAAACTATGCCTTGTTCTAAAGCTCTTTGGGAACCGCTTGCGTAGCCCCACACACCTGGGGGCTGCAGGCTTTCCTGCTGCCTTCAGCCTCAAAACCACCCTTTCCCACATGGCGTCACGCCAGGAACAAAAATGGCCATATATCTGGAGATTGGTTCCACGCCCAAAGAGCCAGCAGGGAAAACTATGCCTTATTCAAAAGCTCTTTGGGAACCGCTTGCGTAGCCCCAGAGACCTGGGGGCTGCAGGCTTTTCTGGCACCTTCAGCCTCAAAACCACCCTTTCCCAAATGGCGCCGCGCCAGGCCCAAAAATGGCCATATGTCTGGAGACTGGTCCCACGCCCAAAGAGCCAGCAGGGGAAACTATGCCTTGTTCTAAAGCTCTTTGGGAACCGCTTGCGTAGCCCCACACATGGGGGCTGCAGGCTTTCCTGCTGCCTTCAGCCTCAAAACCACCCTTTCCCACATGGCGTCACGCCAGGAACAAAAATGGCCATATATCTGGAGATTGGTTCCACGCCCAAAGAGCCAGCAGGGAAAACTATGCCTTATTCAAAAGCCCTTTGGAACTGCTTGCGTAGCCCCACAGACCTGGGGGCTGCAGGCTTTTCTGGCACCTTCAGCCTCAAAACCACCCTTTCCCAAATGGCGCTGCGCCAGGCCCAAAAATGGCCATATGTCTGGAGACTGGTCCCACGCCCAAAGAGCCAGCAGGGAAAACTATGCCTTGTTCTAAAGCTCTTTGGGAACCGCTTGCGTAGCCCCACACACCTGGGGGCTGCAGGCTTTCTTGCTCTCTTCAGCCTCAAAACCACCCTTTCCCACATGGCGCCAAGCCAGGCACAAAAATGGCCATATGTCTGGAGACTGCTCCCACGCCCAAAGAGCCAGCAGGGAAAACTATGCCTTGTTCTAAAGCTCTTTGGGAACCGCTTGCGTAGCCCCACACACCTGGGGGCTGCAGGCTTTCCTGCTGCCTTCAGCCTCAAAACCACCCTTTCCCACTTGGCGCCACGCAAGGCACAAAAATGGCCATATGTCTGGAGGTTGGTCCCACGCCCAAAGAGCCAGCAGGGAAAACTATGCCTTGTTCTAAAGCTCTTTGGGAACCGCTTGCGTAGCCCCACACACCTGGGGGCTGCAGACTTTTCTGGCACCTTCAGCCTCAAAACCACCCTTTCCCACATGGCGTCACGCCAGGCACAAAAATGGCCATATGTCTGGAGGTTGGTCCCACGCCCAAAGAGCCAGCAGGGAAAACTATGCCTTGTTCTAAAGCTCTTTGGGAACCGCTTGCGTAGCCCCACACACCTGGGGCCTGCAGGCTTTCCTGCTGCCTTCAGCCTCAAAACCACCCTTTCCCACATGGCGCCGCGCCAGGCCCAAAAATGGCCATATGGCTGGAGACTGGTCCCACGCCCAAAGAGCCAGCAGCGAAAACTATGCCTTGTTCTAAAGCTCTTTGGGAACGGCTTGCGTAGCCCCACAGACCTGGGGGCTGCAGGCTTTCCTGCTGCCTTCAGCCTCAAAACAACCCTTTCCCACATGGCGCCTCTCCAGGCCCAAAAATGGCCATATATCTGGAGATTTGTTCCACGCACAAAGAGCCAGCAGGGAAAACGATGCCTTGTTCTAAAGCTCTTTGGGAACCGCTTGCGTAGCCCCACACACCTGGGGGCTGCAGGCTTTCCTGCTGCCTTCAGCCTCAAAACCACCCTTTCCCACATGGCGCCAAGCCAGGCCCAAAAATGGCCATATGTTTCGAGACTGGTCCCACGCCCAAAGAGCCAGCAGGGAAAACTATGCCTTATTCAAAAGCTCTTTGGGAACTGCTTGCGTAGCCCCACAGACCTGGGGGCTGCAGGCTTTTCTGGCACCTTCAGCCTCAAAACCACCCTTTCCCAAATGGCGCTGCGCCAGGCCCAAAAATGGCCATATGTCTGGAGGTTGGTCTCACGCCCAAAGAGCCAGCAGGGAAAACTATGCCTTGTTCTAAAGCTCTTTGGGAACCGCTTGCGTAGCCCCACAGACCTGGGGGCTGCAGGCTTTCCTGCTGCCTTCAGCCTCAAAACCAGCCTTTCCCACTTGGCGCCGCGCCAGGCCCAAAAATGGCCATATGTCTGGAGACTGGTCCCACGCCCAAAGAGCCAGCAGGGAAAACTATGCCTTGTTCTAAAGCTCTTTGGGAACCGCTTGCGTAGCCCCACAGACCTGGGGGCTGCAGGCTTTCCTGCTGCCTTCAGCCTCAAAACCACCCTTTCCCACTTGGCGCCGCGCTAGGCCCAAAAATGGCAATATGTCTGGAGATTGGTCCCACGCCCAAAGAGCCAGCAGGGAAAACTATGCCTTGTTCTAAAGCTCTTTGGGAACCGCTTGCGTAGCCCCACAGACCTGGGGGCTGCAGGCTTTCCTGCTGCCTTCAGCCTCAAAACCACCCTTTCCCACTTGGCGCCACGCAAGGCACAAAAATGGCCATATGTCTGGAGGTTGGTCTCACGCCCAAAGAGCCAGCAGGGAAAACTATGCCTTGTTCTAAAGCTCTTTGGGAACCGCTTGCGTAGCCCCACACACCTGGGGGCTGCAGGCTTTCCTGCTGCCTTCAGCCTCAAAACCACCCTTTCCCACATGGCGTCACGCCAGGCACAAAAATGGCCATATGTCTGGAGGTTGGTCCCACGCCCAAAGAGCCAGCAGGGAAAACTATGCCTTGTTCTAAAGCTCTTTGGGAACCACTTGCGTAGCCCCACACACCTGGAGGCTGCAGGCTTTCCTGCTGCCTTCAGCCTCAAAACCACCCTTTCCCACATGGCGTCACGCCAGGCACAAAAATGGCCATATGTCTGGAGACTGGTCCCACGCCCAAAGAGCCAGCAGGGAAAACTATGCCTTGTTCTAAAGCTCTTTGGGAACCGCTTGCGTAGCCCCACACACCTCGGGGCTGCAGGCTTTCCTGCTGCCTTCAGCCTCAAAACCACCCTTTCCCACTTGGCGCCACGCAAGGCCCAAAAATGGCCATATGTCTGGAGACTGGTCCCACGCCCAAAGAGCCAGAAGGGAATACTATGCCTTGTTCTAAAGCTCTTTGGGAACCGCTTGCGTAGCCCCACAGACCTGGGGGCTGCAGGCTTTCCTGCTGCCTTCAGCCTCAAAATCACCCTTTCCCACTTGGCGCCGCGCCAGGCCCAAAAATGGCCATATATCTGGAGATTTGTTCCACGCCCAAAGAGCCAGCAGGGAAAACTATGCCTTGTTCTAAAGCTCTTTGGGAACCACTTGCGTGGCCCCAGAGACCTGGGGGCTTGCAAGCTTTCCTGCTGCCTTCAGCCTCAAAACCACCCTTTCCCACTTGGCGCTGCGCCAGGCCCAAAAATGGCCATATGTCTGGAGACTGGTCCCACGCCCAAAGAGCCAGCAGGGAAAACTATGCCTTGTTCTAAAGCTCTTTGGGAACCACTTGCGTAGCCCCACAGACCTGGGGGCTGCAGGCTTTCCTGCTGCCTTCAGCCTCAAAACCAGCCTTTCCCACTTGGCGCCACGCAAGGCCCAAAAATGGCAATATGTCTGGAGGTTGGTCCCACGCCCAAAGAGCCAGCAGGGAAAACTATGCCTTGTTCTAAAGCTCTTTGGGAACCGCTTGCGTAGCCCCACACACCTGGGGGCTGCAGGCTTTCCTGCTGCCTTCAGCCTCAAAACCACCCTTTCCCACATGGCGTCACGCCAGGCACAAAAATGGCCATATGTCTGGAGGTTGGTCCCACGCCCAAAGAGCCAGCAGGGAAAAATATGCCTTGTTCTAAAGCTCTTTGGGAACCACTTGCGTAGCCCCACACAACTGGAGGCTGCAGGCTTTCCTGCTGCCTTCAGCCTCAAAACCACCCTTTCCCACTTGGCGCCACGCCAGGCACAAAAATGGCCATATGTCTGGAGACTGGTCCCACGCCCAAAGAGCCAGCAGGGAAAACTATGCCTTGTTCTAAAGCTCTTTGGGAACCGCTTGCGTAGCCCCACACACCTGGGGGCTGCAAGCTTTCCTGCTGCCTTCAGCCTCAAAACCACCCTTTCCCACTTGGCCCCACGCCAGGCACAAAATTGGCCATATGTCTGGAGACTGGTCTCACGCCCAAAGAGCCAGCAGGGAAAACTATGCCTTGTTCTAAAGCTCTTTGGGAACCGCTTGCGTAGCCCCACACACCTGGGGGCTGCAGGCTTTTCTGGCACCTTCAGCCTCAAAACCACCCTTTCCCACATGGCGTCACGCCAGGCCCAAAAATGGCCATATGTCTGGAGATTTGTTCCACGCACAAAGAGCCAGCAGGGAAAACGATGCCTTGTTCTAAAGCTCTTTGGGAACCGCTTGCGTAGCCCCACACACCTGGGGGCTGCAGGCTTTCCTGCTGCCTTCAGCCTCAAAACAACCCTTTCCCACATGGCGCCTCTCCAGGCCCAAAAATGGCCATATATCTGGAGATTTGTTCCACGCACAAAGAGCCAGCAGGGAAAACGATGCCTTGTTCTAAAGCTCTTTGGGAACCGCTTGCGTAGCCCCACACACCTGGGGGCTGCAGGCTTTCCTGCTGCCTTCAGCCTCAAAACCACCCTTTCCCACATGGCGCCAAGCCAGGCCCAAAAATGGCCATATGTTTCGAGACTGGTCCCACGCCCAAAGAGCCAGCAGGGAAAACTATGCCTTATTCAAAAGCTCTTTGGGAACTGCTTGCGTAGCCCCACAGACCTGGGGGCTGCAGGCTTTTCTGGCACCTTCAGCCTCAAAACCACCCTTTCCCAAATGGCGCTGCGCCAGGCCCAAAAATGGCCATATGTCTGGAGGTTGGTCTCACGCCCAAAGAGCCAGCAGGGAAAACTATGCCTTGTTCTAAAGCTCTTTGGGAACCGCTTGCGTAGCCCCACAGACCTGGGGGCTGCAGGCTTTCCTGCTGCCTTCAGCCTCAAAACCAGCCTTTCCCACTTGGCGCCGCGCCAGGCCCAAAAATGGCCATATGTCTGGAGACTGGTCCCACGCCCAAAGAGCCAGCAGGGAAAACTATGCCTTGTTCTAAAGCTCTTTGGGAACCGCTTGCGTAGCCCCACAGACCTGGGGGCTGCAGGCTTTCCTGCTGCCTTCAGCCTCAAAACCACCCTTTCCCACTTGGCGCCGCGCTAGGCCCAAAAATGGCAATATGTCTGGAGATTGGTCCCACGCCCAAAGAGCCAGCAGGGAAAACTATGCCTTGTTCTAAAGCTCTTTGGGAACCGCTTGCGTAGCCCCACAGACCTGGGGGCTGCAGGCTTTCCTGCTGCCTTCAGCCTCAAAACCACCCTTTCCCACTTGGCGCCACGCAAGGCACAAAAATGGCCATATGTCTGGAGGTTGGTCTCACGCCCAAAGAGCCAGCAGGGAAAACTATGCCTTGTTCTAAAGCTCTTTGGGAACCGCTTGCGTAGCCCCACACACCTGGGGGCTGCAGGCTTTCCTGCTGCCTTCAGCCTCAAAACCACCCTTTCCCACATGGCGTCACGCCAGGCACAAAAATGGCCATATGTCTGGAGGTTGGTCCCACGCCCAAAGAGCCAGCAGGGAAAACTATGCCTTGTTCTAAAGCTCTTTGGGAACCACTTGCGTAGCCCCACACACCTGGAGGCTGCAGGCTTTCCTGCTGCCTTCAGCCTCAAAACCACCCTTTCCCACATGGCGTCACGCCAGGCACAAAAATGGCCATATGTCTGGAGACTGGTCCCACGCCCAAAGAGCCAGCAGGGAAAACTATGCCTTGTTCTAAAGCTCTTTGGGAACCGCTTGCGTAGCCCCACACACCTCGGGGCTGCAGGCTTTCCTGCTGCCTTCAGCCTCAAAACCACCCTTTCCCACTTGGCGCCACGCAAGGCCCAAAAATGGCCATATGTCTGGAGACTGGTCCCACGCCCAAAGAGCCAGAAGGGAATACTATGCCTTGTTCTAAAGCTCTTTGGGAACCGCTTGCGTAGCCCCACAGACCTGGGGGCTGCAGGCTTTCCTGCTGCCTTCAGCCTCAAAATCACCCTTTCCCACTTGGCGCCGCGCCAGGCCCAAAAATGGCCATATATCTGGAGATTTGTTCCACGCCCAAAGAGCCAGCAGGGAAAACTATGCCTTGTTCTAAAGCTCTTTGGGAACCACTTGCGTGGCCCCAGAGACCTGGGGGCTTGCAAGCTTTCCTGCTGCCTTCAGCCTCAAAACCACCCTTTCCCACTTGGCGCTGCGCCAGGCCCAAAAATGGCCATATGTCTGGAGACTGGTCCCACGCCCAAAGAGCCAGCAGGGAAAACTATGCCTTGTTCTAAAGCTCTTTGGGAACCACTTGCGTAGCCCCACAGACCTGGGGGCTGCAGGCTTTCCTGCTGCCTTCAGCCTCAAAACCAGCCTTTCCCACTTGGCGCCACGCAAGGCCCAAAAATGGCAATATGTCTGGAGGTTGGTCCCACGCCCAAAGAGCCAGCAGGGAAAACTATGCCTTGTTCTAAAGCTCTTTGGGAACCGCTTGCGTAGCCCCACACACCTGGGGGCTGCAGGCTTTCCTGCTGCCTTCAGCCTCAAAACCACCCTTTCCCACATGGCGTCACGCCAGGCACAAAAATGGCCATATGTCTGGAGGTTGGTCCCACGCCCAAAGAGCCAGCAGGGAAAAATATGCCTTGTTCTAAAGCTCTTTGGGAACCACTTGCGTAGCCCCACACAACTGGAGGCTGCAGGCTTTCCTGCTGCCTTCAGCCTCAAAACCACCCTTTCCCACTTGGCGCCACGCCAGGCACAAAAATGGCCATATGTCTGGAGACTGGTCCCACGCCCAAAGAGCCAGCAGGGAAAACTATGCCTTGTTCTAAAGCTCTTTGGGAACCGCTTGCGTAGCCCCACACACCTGGGGGCTGCAAGCTTTCCTGCTGCCTTCAGCCTCAAAACCACCCTTTCCCACTTGGCCCCACGCCAGGCACAAAATTGGCCATATGTCTGGAGACTGGTCTCACGCCCAAAGAGCCAGCAGGGAAAACTATGCCTTGTTCTAAAGCTCTTTGGGAACCGCTTGCGTAGCCCCACACACCTGGGGGCTGCAGGCTTTTCTGGCACCTTCAGCCTCAAAACCACCCTTTCCCACATGGCGTCACGCCAGGCCCAAAAATGGCCATATGTCTGGAGATTGGTCCTACACCGAAAGAGCCAGCAGGGAAAACTATGCCTTGTTCTAAAGCTCTTTGGGAACCGCTTGCGTAGCCCCACACACCTGGGGGCTGCAGGCTTTCCTGCTGCCTTCAGCCTCAAAACCAGCCTTTCCCACTTGGCGCTGCGCCAGGCCCAAAAATGGCCATATGTCTGGAGACTGGTCCCACGCCCAAAGAGCCAGAAGGGAATACTATGCCTTGTTCTAAAGCTCTTTGGGAACCGCTTGCGTAGCCCCACACACCTGGGGGCTGCAGGCTTTCCTGCTGCCTTCAGCCTCAAAACAATCCTTTCCCACATGGCGCCGCGCCAGGCCCAAAAATGGCCATATATCTGGAGATTTGTTCCACGCCCAAAGAGCCAGCAGGGAAAACGATGCCTTGTTCTAAAGCTCTTTGGGAACCGCTTGCGTGGCCCCACAGACCTGGGGGCTTGCAAGCTTTCCTGCTGCCTTCAGCCTCAAAACCACCCTTTCCCACTTGGCGCTGCGCCAGGCCCAAAAATGGCCATATGTCTGGAGGTTGGTCCCACGCCCAAAGAGCCAGCAGGGAAAACTATGCCTTGTTCTAAAGCTCTTTGGGAACCGCTTGCGTAGCCCCACACACCTGCGGGCTGCAGGCTTTCCTGCTGCCTTCAGCCTCAAAATCACCCTTTCCCACTTGGCGCCGCGCCAGGCCCAAAAATGGCCATATATCTGGAGATTTGTTCCACGCCCAAAGAGCCAGCAGGGAAAACTATGCCTTGTTCTAAAGCTCTTTGGGAACCGCTTGCGTAGCCCCACAGTCCTGGGGGCTGCAAGCTTTCCTGCTGCCTTCAGGCTCAAAACCACCCTTTCCCACTTGGCGTCGCGCCAGGCACAAAAATGGCCATATGTCTGGAGACTGGTCTCACGCCCAAATAGCCAGCAGGGAAAACTATGCCTTGTTCTAAAGCTCTTTGGGAACCGCTTGTGTAGCCCCACACACCTGGGGGCTGCAGGCTTTTCTGGCACCTTCAGCCTCAAAACCACCCTTTCCCACATGGCGTCACGCCAGGCCCAAAAATGGCCATATGTCTGGAGATTGGTCCTACACCGAAAGAGCCAGCAGGGAAAACTATGCCTTGTTCTAAAGCTCTTTGGGAACCGCTTGCGTAGCCCCACAGACCTGGGGGCTGCAGGCTTTCCTGCTGCCTTCAGCCTCAAAACCACCCTTTCCCACTTGGCGCCGCGCCAGGCCCAAAAATGGCCATATGTCTGGAGACTGGTCCCACGCCCAAAGAGCCAGCAGGGAAAACTATGCCTTGTTCTAAAGCTCTTTGGGAACCACTTGCGTAGCCCCACACACCTGGAGGCTGCAGGCTTTCCTGCTGCCTTCAGCCTCAAAACCACCCTTTCCCACTTGGCGCCTCGCTAGGCCCAAAAATGGCAATATGTCTGGAGATTGGTCCCACGCCCAAAGAGCCAGCAGGGAAAACTATGCCTTGTTCTAAAGCTCTTTGGGAACCGCTTGCGTAGCCGCACACACCTGGGGGCTGCAGGCTTTCCTGCTGCCTTCAGCCTCAAAACCACCCTTTCCCACTTGGCGCCACGCAAGGCACAAAAATGGCCATATGTCTGGAGGTTGGTCCCACGCCCAAAGAGCCAGCAGGGAAAACTATGCCTTGTTCTAAAGCTCTTTGGGAACCGCTTGCGTAGCCCCACACACCTCGGGGCTGCAGGCTTTCCTGCTGCCTTCAGCCTCAAAACCACCCTTTCCCACTTGGCGCCACGCAAGGCACAAAAATGGCCATATGTCTGGAGGTTGGTCCCACGCCCAAAGAGCCAGAAGGGAATACTATGCCTTGTTCTAAAGCTCTTTGGGAACCGCTTGCGTAGCCCCACAGACCTGGGGGCTGCAGGCTTTCCTGCTGCCTTCAGCCTCAAAACAATCCTTTCCCACATGGCGCCGCGCCAGGCCCAAAAATGGCCATATATCTGGATATTTGTTCCACGCCCAAAGAGCCAGCAGGGAAAACGATGCCTTGTTCTAAAGCTCTTTGGGAACCGCTTGCGTGGCCCCAGAGACCTGGGGGCTTGCAAGCTTTCCTGCTGCCTTCAGCCTCAAAACCACCCTTTCCCACTTGGCGCTGCGCCAGGCCCAAAAATGGCCATATGTCTGGAGACTGGTCCCACGCCCAAAGAGCCAGCAGGGAAAACTATGCCTTGTTCTAAAGCTCTTTGGGAACAGCTTGCGTGGCCCCACAGACCTGGGGGCTGCAGGCTTTCCTGCTGCCTTCAGCCTCAAAACCACCCTTTCCCACTTGGCGTCGCGTCAGGCACAAAAATGGCTATATTTCTAGAGACTGGTCCCTTTCCCAAAGAGCCAGCAGGGAAAATTATGCCTTATTCTAAAGCTCTTTGGGAACCGCTTGTGTAGCCCCACACACCTGGGGGCTGCAGACTTTCCTGCTGCCTTTAGCCTCAAAACCATTGTCTGAATCTTGGCGTGCCGCCAGGCCCAAAAATGGCCATATGTCTGGAGGTTGGTCCCACGCCCAAAGAGCCAGCAGGGAAAACTATGCCTTGTTCTAAAGCTCTTTGGGAACAGCTTGCGTGGCCCCACAGACCTGGGGGCTGCAGGCTTTCCTGCTGCCTTCAGCCTCAAAACCACCCTTTCCCACTTGGCGTCGCGTCAGGCACAAAAATGGCTATATTTCTAGAGACTGGTCCCTTTCCCAAAGAGCCAGCAGGGAAAATTATGCCTTATTCTAAAGCTCTTTGGGAACCGCTTGTGTAGCCCCACACACCTGGGGGCTGCAGACTTTCCTGCTGCCTTCAGCCTCAAAACCATCGTCTGCAACTTGGCGTGCCGCCAGGCCCAAAAATGGCCATATGTCTGGAGGTTGGTCCCACGCCCAAAGAGCCAGCAGGGAAAACTATGCCTTGTTCTAAAGCTCTTTGGGAACCGCTTGCGTAGCCCCACACACCTGCGGGCTGCAGGCTTTCCTGCTGCCTTCAGCCTCAAAACCACCCTTTCCCACATGGCGTCACGCCAGGCACAAAAATGGCCATATGTCTGGAGGTTGGTCCCACGCCCAAAGAGCCAGCAGGGAAAACTATGCCTTGTTCTAAAGCTCTTTGGGAACCACTTGCGTAGCCCCACACAGCTGGAGGCTGCAGGCTTTCCTGCTGCCTTCAGCCTCAAAACCACCCTTTCCCACTTGGCGCCGCGCCAGGCACAAAAATGGCCATATGTCTGGAGACTGGTCGCACGCCCAAAGAGCCAGCAGGGAAAACTATGCCTTGTTCTAAAGCTCTTTGGGAACCACTTGCGTAGCCCCACACACCTGGGGGCTGCAGGCTTTCCTGCTGCCTTCAGCCTCAAAACCACCCTTTCCCACTTGGCGCCACGCAAGGCACAAAAATGGCCATATGTCTGGAGGTTGGTCCCACGCCCAAAGAGGCAGAAGGGAATACTATGCCTTGTTCTAAAGCTCTTTGGGAACCGCTTGCGTAGCCCCACAGACCTGGGGGCTGCAGGCTTTCCTGCTGCCTTCAGCCTCAAAACCACCCTTTCCCACTTGGCGCTGCGCTAGGCCCAAAAATGGCAATATGTCTGGAGATTGGTCCCACGCCCAAAGAGCCAGCAGGGAAAACTATGCCTTGTTCTAAAGCTCTTTGGGAACCGCTTGCGTAGCCCCACACACCTCGGGGCTGCAGGCTTTCCTGCTGCCTTCAGCCTCAAAACCACCCTTTCCCACTTGGCGCCGCGCTAGGCCCAAAAATGGCAATATGTCTGGAGATTGGTCCCACGCCCAAAGAGCCAGCAGGGAAAACTATGCCTTGTTCTAAACCTCTTTGGGAACCGCTTGCGTAGCCCCACACACCTCGGGGCTGCAGGCTTTCCTGCTGCCTTCAGCCTCAAAACCACCCTTTCCCACTTGGCGCCACGCAAGGCACAAAAATGGCCATATGTCTGGAGGTTGGTCCCACGCCCAAAGAGCCAGAAGGGAATACTATGCCTTGTTCTAAAGCTCTTTGGGAACCGCTTGCGTAGCCCCACAGACCTGGGGGCTGCAGGCTTTCCTGCTGCCTTCAGCCTCAAAACAATCCTTTCCCATATGGCGCCGCGCCAGGCCCAAAAATGGCCATATATCTGGAGATTTGTTCCACGCCCAAAGAGCCAGCAGGGAAAACGATGCCTTGTTCTAAAGCTCTATGGGAACCGCTTGCGTGGCCCCAGAGACCTGGGGGCTTGCAAGCTTTCCTGCTGCCTTCAGCCTCAAAACCACCCTTTCCCACTTGGCGCTGCGCCAGGCCCAAAAATGGCCATATGTCTGGAGACTGGACCCACGCCCAAAGAGCCAGCAGGGAAAACTATGCCTTGTTCTAAAGCTCTTTGGGAACAGCTTGCGTGGCCCCACAGACCTGGGGGCTGCAGGCTTTCCTGCTGCCTTCAGCCTCAAAACCACCCTTTCCCACTTGGCGTCGCGTCAGGCACAAAAATGGCTATATTTCTAGAGACTGGTCCCTTTCCCAAAGAGCCAGCAGGGAAAATTATGCCTTATTCTAAAGCTCTTTGGGAACCGCTTGTGTAGCCCCACACACCTGGGGGCTGCAGACTTTCCTGCTGCCTTCAGCCTCAAAACCATCGTCTGCAACTTGGCGTGCCGCCAGGCCCAAAAATGGCCATATGTCTGGAGGTTGGTCCCACGCCCAAAGAGCCAGCAGGGAAAACTATGCCTTGTTCTAAAGCTCTTTGGGAACCGCTTGCGTAGCCCCACACACCTGCGGGCTGCAGGCTTTCCTGCTGCCTTCAGCCTCAAAACCACCCTTTCCCACATGGCGTCACGCCAGGCCCAAAAATGGCCATATGTCTGGAGGTTGGTCCCACGCCCAAAGAGCCAGCAGGGAAAACTATGCCTTGTTCTAAAGCTCTTTGGGAACCACTTGCGTAGCCCCACACACCTGGAGGCTGCAGGCTTTCCTGCTGCCTTCAGCCTCAAAACCACCCTTTCCCACTTGGCGCCGCGCCAGGCACAAAAATGGCCATATGTCTGGAGACTGGTCGCACGCCCAAAGAGCCAGCAGGGAAAAATATGCCTTGTTCTAAAGCTCTTTGGGAACCACTTGCGTAGCCCCACACACCTGGGGGCTGCAGGCTTTCCTGCTGCCTTCAGCCTCAAAACCACCCTTTCTCACTTGGCGCCACGCAAGGCACAAAAATGGCCATATGTCTGGAGGTTGGTCCCACGCCCAAAGAGGCAGAAGGGAATACAATGCCTTGTTCTAAAGCTCTTTGGGAACCGCTTGCGTAGCCCCACAGACCTGGGGGCTGCAGGCTTTCCTGCTGCCTTCAGCCTCAAAACCACCCTTTCCCACTTGGCGCCGCGCTAGGCCCAAAAATGGCAATATGTCTGGAGATTGGTCCCACGCCCAAAGAGCCAGCAGGGAAAACTATGCCTTGTTCTAAAGCTCTTTGGGAACCGCTTGCGTAGCCCCACAGACCTGCGAGCTGCAGGCTTTCCTGCTGCCTTCAGCCTCAAAACCACCCTTTCCCACATGGCGCCACGCAAGGCACAAAAATGGCCATATGTCTGGAGGTTGGTCCCACGCCCAAAGAGCCAGCAGGGAAAACTATGCCTTGTTCTAAAGCTCTTTGGGAACCGCTTGCGTAGCCCCACACACCTGCGGGCTGCAGGCTTTCCTGCTGCCTTCAGCCTCAAAACCACCCTTTCCCACATGGCGTCACGCCAGGCACAAAAATGGCCATATGTCTGGAGGTTGGTCCCACGCCCAAAGAGCCAGCAGGGAAAACTATGCCTTGTTCTAAAGCTCTTTGGGAACCACTTGCGTAGCCCCACACACCTGGAGGCTGCAGGCTTTCCTGCTGCCTTCAGCCTCAAAACCACCCTTTCCCACTTGGCCCCTCGCCAGGCACAAAAATGGCCATATGTCTGGAGACTGGTCCCACGCCCAAAGAGCCAGCAGGGAAAACTATGCCTTGTTCTAAAGCTCTTTGGGAACCGCTTGCGTAGCCCCACACACCTGGGGGCTGCAGGCTTTCCTGCTGCCTTCAGCCTCAAAACCACCCTTTCCCACTTGGCGCCACGCAAGGCACAAAAATGGCCATATGTCTGGAGGTTGGTCCCACGCCCAAAGAGCCAGAAGGGAATACTATGCCTTGTTCTAAAGCTCTTTGGGAACCGCTTGCGTAGCCCCACAGACCTGGGGGCTGCAGGCTTTCCTGCTGCCTTCAGCCTCAAAACAATCCTTTCCCACATGGCGCCGCGCCAGGCCCAAAAATGGCCATATATCTGGAGATTTGTTCCACGCCCAAAGAGCCAGCAGGGAAAACGATGCCTTGTTCTAAAGCTCTTTGGGAACCGCTTGCGTGGCCCCAGAGACGTGGGGGCTTGCAAGCTTTCCTGCTGCCTTCAGCCTCAAAACCACCCTTTCCCACTTGGCGCTGCGCCAGGCCCAAAAATGGCCATATGTCTGGAGACTGGTCCCACGCCCAAAGAGCCAGCAGGGAAAACTATGCCTTGTTCTAAAGCTCTTTGGGAACAGCTTGCGTGGCCCCACAGACCTGGGGGCTGCAGGCTTTCCTGCTGCCTTCAGCCTCAAAACCACCCTTTCCCACTTGGCGTCGCGTCAGGCACAAAAATGGCTATATTTCTAGAGACTGGTCCCTTTCCCAAAGAGCCAGCAGGGAAAACTATGCCTTGTTCTAAAGCTCTTTGGGAACCGCTTGCATAGCCCCACACACCTGGGGGCTGCAGACTTTCCTGCTGCCTTCAGCCTCAAAAACCACCCTTTCTCACATGGCGTCGCGCCAGGCACAAAAATGGCTATATTTCTGGAGACTGGTCCCTTTCCCAAAGAGCCAGCAGGGAAAACTATGCCTTGTTCTAAAGCTCTTTGGGAACCGCTTGCGTAGCCCCACACACCTGGGGGCTGCAGACTTTCCTGCTGCCTTCAGCCTCAAAACCATCGTCTGCAACTTGGCGTGCCGCCAGGCCCAAAAATGGCCATATGTCTGGAGGTTGGTCCCACGCCCAAAGAGCCAGCAGGGAAAACTATGCCTTGTTCTAAAGCTCTTTGGGAACCGCTTGCGTAGCCCCACACACCTGCGGGCTGCAGGCTTTCCTGCTGCCTTCAGCCTCAAAACCACCCTTTCCCACATGGCGTCACGCCAGGCACAAAAATGGCCATATGTCTGGAGGTTGGTCCCACGCCCAAAGAGCCAGCAGGGAAAACTATGCCTTGTTCTAAAGCTCTTTGGGAACCACTTGCGTAGCCCCACACACCTGGAGGCTGCAGGCTTTCCTGCTGCCTTCAGCCTCAAAACCACCCTTTCCCACTTGGCGCCGCGCCAGGCCCAAAAATGGCCATATGTCTGGAGACTGGTCCCACGCCCAAAGAGCCAGCAGGGAAAACTATGCCTTGTTCTAAAGCTCTTTGGGAACCACTTGCGTAGCCCCACACACCTGGGGGCTGCAGGCTTTCCTGCCGCTTTCAGCCTCAAAACCACCCTTTCCCACTTGGCGTCGCGTCAGGCACAAAAATGGCCATATGTCTGGAGGTTGGTCCCACGCCCAAAGAGCCAGAAGGGAATACTATGCCTTGTTCTAAAGCTCTTTGGGAACCGCTTGCGTAGCCCCACAGACCTGGGGGCTGCAGGCTTTCCTGCTGCCTTCAGCCTCAAAATCACCCTTTCCCACTTGGCGGCGCGCCAGGCCCAAAAATGGCCATATATCTGGAGATTTGTTCCACGCCCAAAGAGCCAGCAGGGAAAACTATGCCTTGTTCTAAAGCTCTTTGGGAACCGCTTGCGTGGCCCCACAGACCTGGGGGCTTGCAAGCTTTCCTGCTGCCTTCAGCCTCAAAACCACCCTTTCCCACTTAGCGCTGCGCCAGGCCCAAAAATGGCCATATGGCTGGAGACTGGTCCCACGCCCAAAGAGCCATCAGGGAAAACTATGCCTTGTTCTAAAGCTCTTTGGGAACCGCTTGCGTAGCCCCACAGACCTGGGGGCTGCAGGCTTTCCTGCTGCCTTCAGCCTCAAAACCACCCTTTCCCACTTGGCGCAGCGCCAGGCCCAAAAATGGCCATATGTCTGGAGACTGGTCCCACGCCCAAAGAGCCAGCAGGGAAAACTATGCCTTGTTCTAAAGCTCTTTGGGAACCGCTTGCGTAGCCCCACACACCTGGAGGCTGCAGGCTTTCCTGCTACCTTCAGCCTCAAAACCACCCTTTCCCACTTGACGCCGCTCCAGGCCCAAAAATGGCCATATGTCTGGAGACTGGTCCCACGCCCAAAGAGCCAGCAGGGAAAACTATGCCTTGTTCTAAAGCTCTTTGGGAACCGCTTGCGTAGCCCCACAGACCTGGGGGCTGCAGGCTTTCCTGCTGCCTTCAGCCTCAAAACCACCCTTTCCCACTTGGCGCCACGCAAGGCACAAAAATGGCCATATGTCTGGAGGTTGGTCCCACGCCCAAAGAGCCAGCAGGGAAAACTATGCCTTGTTCTAAAGATCTTTGGGAACCGCTTGTGTAGCCCCACACACCTGGGGGCTGCAGGCTTTTCTGGCACCTTCAGCCTCAAAACCACCCTTTCCCACATGGCGTCACGCCAGGCACAAAAATGGCCATATGTCTGGAGATTGGTCCTACACCGAAAGAGCCAGCAGGGAAAACTATGCCTTGTTCTAAAGCTCTTTGGGAACCGCTTGCGTAGCCCCACACACCTGCGGGCTGCAGGCTTTCCTGCTGCCTTCAGCCTCAAAACCAGCCTTTCCCACTTCGCGCCGCGCCAGGCCCAAAAATGGCCATATGTCTGGAGACTGGTCCCACGCCCAAAGAGCCAGCAGGGAAAACTATGCCTTGTTCTAAAGCTCTTTGGGAACCACTTGCGTAGCCCCACACACCTGGAGGCTGCAGGCTTTCCTGCTGCCTTCAGCCTCAAAACCACCCTTTCCCACTTGGCGCCGCGCTAGGCCCAAAAATGGCAATATGTCTGGAGATTGGTCCCACGCCCAAAGAGCCAGCAGGGAAAACTATGCCTTGTTCTAAAGCTCTTTGGGAACCGCTTGCGTAGCCCCACAGACCTGGGGGCTGCAGGCTTTCCTGCTGCCTTCAGCCTCAAAACCACCCTTTCCCACTTGGCGCCACGCAAGGCACAAAAATGGCCATATGTCTGGAGGTTGGTCCCACGCCCAAAGAGCCAGCAGGGAAAACTATGCCTTGTTCTAAAGCTCTTTGGGAACCGCTTGCGTAGACCCACACACCTGGGGGCTGCAGACTTTTCTGGCACCTTCAGCCTCAAAACCACCCTTTCCCACATGGCGTCACGCCAGGCCCAAAAATGGCCATATGTCTGGAGGTTGGTCCCACGCCCAAAGAGCCAGCAGGGAAAACTATGCCTTGTTCTAAAGCTCTTTGGGAACCACTTGCGTAGCCCCACACACCTGGAGGCTGCAGGCTTTCCTGCTGCCTTCAGCCTCAAAACCACCCTTTCCCACTTGGCCCCGCGCCAGGCACAAAAATGGCCATATGTCTGGAGACTGGTCCCACGCCCAAAGAGCCAGCAGGGAAAACTATGCCTTGTTCTAAAGCTCTTTGGGAACCGCTTGCGTAGCCCCACACACCTGGGGGCTGCAGGCTTTTCTGGCACCTTCAGCCTCAAAACCACCCTTTCCCACATGGCGTCACGTCAGGCACAAAAATGGCCATATGTCTGGAGGTTGGTCCCACGCCCAAAGAGCCAGCAGGGAAAACTATGCCTTGTTCTAAAGCTCTTTGGGAACCGCTTGCGTAGCCCCACACACCTGGGGACTGCAGGCTTTCCTGCTCTCTTCAGCTTCAAAACCACCCTTTCCCACATGGCGTCACGCCAGGCACAAAAATCGCCATATGTCTGGAGGTTGGTTCCACGCCCAAAGAGCCAGAAGGGAATACTATGCCTTGTTCTAAAGCTCTTTGGGAACCGCTTGCGTAGCCCCACACACCTGGGGGCTGCAGGCTTTCCTGCTGCCTTCAGCCTCAAAACCACCCTTTCCCACTTGGCCCCGCGCCAGGCACAAAAATGGCCATATGTCTGGAGACTGGTCCCACGCCCAAAGAGCCAGCAGGGAAAACTATGCCTTGTTCTAAAGCTCTTTGGGAACCGCTTGCGTAGCCCCACAGACCTGGGGGCTGCAGGCTTTCCTGCTGCCTTCAGCCTCAAAACGACCCTTTCCCGCATGGCGCCACGCCAGGCACAAAAATGGCCATATGTCTGGAGGTTGATCCCACGCCCAAAGAGCCAGCAGGGAAAACTATGCCTTGTTCTAAAGCTCTTTGGGAACCGCTTGTGTAGCCCCACACACCTGGGGGCTGCAGGCTTTCCTGTTGCCTTCAGCCTCAAAACCACCCTTTCCCACATGGCGTCACGCCAGGCCCAAAAATGGCCATATGTCTGGAGATTGGTCCTACACCGAAAGAGCCAGCAGGGAAAACTATGCCTTGTTCTAAAGCTCTTTGGGAACCGCTTGCGTAGCCCCACACACCTGCGGGCTGCAGGCTTTCCTGCTGCCTTCAGCCTCAAAACCAGCCTTTCCCACTTCGCGCCGCGCCAGGCCCAAAAATGGCCATATGTCTGGAGACTGGTCCCACGCCCAAAGAGCCAGCAGGGAAAACTATGCCTTGTTCTAAAGCTCTTTGGGAACCACTTGCGTAGCCCCACACACCTGGAGGCTGCAGGCTTTCCTGCTGCATCCAGCCTCAAAACCACCCTTTCCCACTTGGCGCCGCGCCAGGCCCAAAAATGGCAATATGTCTGGAGATTGGTCCCACGCCCAAAGAGCCAGCAGGGAAAACTATGCCTTGTTCTAAAGCTCTTTGGGAACCGCTTGCGTAGCCCCACAGACCTGGGGGCTGCAGGCTTTCCTGCTGCCTTCAGCCTCAAAACCACCCTTTCCCACTTGGCGCCACGCAAGGCACAAAAATGGCCATATGTCTGGAGGTTGGTCCCACGCCCAAAGAGCCAGCAGGGAAAACTATGCCTTGTTCTAAAGCTCTTTGGGAACCGCTTGCGTAGCCCCACACACCTGCGGGCTGCAGGCTTTCCTGCTGCCTTCAGCCTCAAAACCACCCTTTCCCACATGGCGTCACGCCAGGCCCAAAAATGGCCATATGTCTGGAGGTTGGTCCCACGCCCAAAGAGCCAGCAGGGAAAACTATGCCTTGTTCTAAAGCTCTTTGGGAACCACTTGCGTAGCCCCACACACCTGGAGGCTGCAGGCTTTCCTGCTGCCTTCAGCCTCAAAACCACCCTTTCCCACATGGCGTCACGCCAGGCACAAAAATGGCCATATGTCTGGAGACTGGTCCCACGCCCAAAGAGCCAGCAGGGAAAACTATGCCTTGTTCTAAAGCTCTTTGGGAACCGCTTGCGTAGCCCCACACACCTGGGGGCTGCAGGCTTTCCTGCTGCTTTCAGCCTCAAAACCACCCTTTCCCACTTGGCGCCACGCAAGGCACAAAAATGGCCATATGTCTGGAGGTTGGTCCCACGCCCAAAGAGCCAGAAGGGAATACTAAGCCTTGTTCTAAAGCTCTTTGGGAACCGCTTGCGTAGCCCAACAGACCTGGGGGCTGCAGGCTTTCCTGCTGCCTTCAGCCTCAAAACAATCCTTTCCCACATGGCGCCAAGTCAGGCCCAAAAATGGCCATATATCTGGAGATTTGTTCCACGCCCAAAGAGCCAGCAGGGAAAACGATGCCTTGTTCTAAAGCTCTTTTGGAACCGCTTGCGTGGCCCCAGAGACCTGGGGGCTTGGAAGCTTTCCTGCTGCCTTCAGCCTCAAAACCACCCTTTCCCACTTGGCGCTGCGCCAGGCCCAAAAATGGCCATATGTCTGGAGACTGGTCCCACGCCCAAAGAGACAGCAGGGAAAACTATGCCTTGTTCTAAAGCTCTTTGGGAACCGCTTGCGTAGCCCCACAGACCTGGGGGCTGCAGACTTTCCTGCTGCCTTCAGCCTCAAAACCATCGTCTGCAACTTGGCGTGCCGCCAGGCCCAAAAATGGCCATATGTCTGGAGGTTGGTCCCACGCCCAAAGAGCCAGCAGGGAAAATTATGCCTTGTTCTAAAGCTCTTTGGGAACCACTTGCGTAGCCCCACACACCTGCGGGCTGCAGGCTTTCCTGCTGCCTTCAGCCTCAAAACCACCCTTTCCCACATGGCGTCACGCCAGGCACAAAAAAGGCCATATGTCTGGAGGTTGGTCCCACGCCCAAAGAGCCAGCAGGGAAAACTATGCCTTGTTCTAAAGCTCTTTGGGAACCACTTGCGTAGCCCCACACACCTGGAGGCTGCAGGCTTTCCTGCTGCCTTCAGCCTCAAAACCACCCTTTCCCACTTGGCGCCACGCAAGGCACAAAAATGGCCATATGTCTGGAGACTGGTCCCACGCCCAAAGAGCCAGCAGGGAAAACTATGCCTTGTTCTAAAGCTCTTTGGGAACCACTTGCGTAGCCCCACACACCTCGGGGCTGCAGGCTTTCCTGCTGCCTTCAGCCTCAAAACCACCCTTTCCCACTTGGCGCCACGCAAGGCACAAAAATGGCCATATGTCTGGAGGTTGGTCCCACGCCCAAAGAGCCAGAAGGGAATACTATGCCTTGTTCTAAAGCTCTTTGGGAACCGCTTGCGTAGCCCCACAGACCTGGGGGCTGCAGGCTTTCCTGCTGCCTTCAGCCTCAAAACCACCCTTTCCCAATTGGCGCCACGCCAGGCCCAAAAATGGCCATATGGCTGGAGATTGGTCCCACGCCCAAAGAGACAGCAGGGAAAACTATGCCTTGTTCTAAAGCTCTTTGGGAACCGCTTGCGTAGCCCCACACACCTGCGGGCTGCAGGCTTTCCTGCTGCCTTCAGCCTCAAAACCACCCTTTCCCACTTGGCGCCGCGCCAGGCCCAAAAATGGCCATATGGCTGGAGATTGGTTCCACGCCCAAAGAGCCAGCAGGGAAAACTATGCCTTGTTCTAAAGCTCTTTGGGAACCGCTTGCGTGGCCCCACAGACCTGGGGGCTGCAGGCTTTCCTGCTGCCTTCAGCCTCAAAACCACCCTTTCCCACTTGGCGTCGCGCCAGGCACAAAAATGGCTATATTTCTGGAGACTGGTCCCTTTCCCAAAGAGCCAGCAGGGAAAACTATGCCTTGTTCTAAAGCTCTTTGGGAACCGCTTGCGTAGCCCCACACACCTGGGGGCTGCAGGCTTTCCTGCTGCCTTCAGCCTCAAAACCACCCTTTGCAACTTGGCGTGCCGCCAGGCACAAAAATGGCCATATGTCTGGAGATTGGTCCTACACCGAAAGAGCCAGCAGGGAAAACTATGCCTTGTTCTAAAGCTCTTTGGGAACCGCTTGCGTAGCCCCACACACCTGGGGGCTGCAGACTTTCCTGCTGCCTTCAGCCTCAAAACCACCCTTTCCCACATGGCGCCAAGCCAGGCCCAAAAATGGCCATATGTCTGGAGACTGGTCCCACGCCCAAAGAGCCAGCAGGGAAAACTATGCCTTGTTCTAAAGCTCTTTGGGAACCGCTTGCGTAGCCCCACACACCTGGGGGCTGCAGGCTTTCCTGCTGCCTTCAGCCTCAAAACCACCCTTTCCCACATAGCGCCAAGCCAGGCCCAAAATTGGCCATATATCTGGAGATTTGTTCCACGCCCAAAGAGCCTGCAGGGAAAACGATGCCTTGTTCTAAAGCTCTTTGGGAACCGCTTGCGTGGCCCCAGAGACCTGGGGGCTGCAAGCTTTCCTGCTGCCTTCAGCCTCAAAACCACCCTTTCCCACATGGCGTCACGCAGGCCCAAATATGGCCATATATCTGGAGACTGGTCCCACACCCAAAGAGCCAGCAGGGAAAACTATGCCTTGTTCTAAAGCTCTTTGGGAACCGCTTGCGTAGCCCCACAGACCTGGGGGCTGCAGGCTTTCCTGCTGCCTTCAGCCTCAAAACAACCCTTTCCCACATGGCGTCACGCCAGGCCCAAAAATGGCCATATGTCTGAAGGTTGATCCCACGCCCAAAGAGCCAACAGGGAAAATTATGCCTTGTTATAAAGCTCTTTGGGAACTGCTTGCGTAGCCCCACAGACCTGGGGGCTGCAGGCTTTTCTGGCACCTTCAGCCTCAAAACCACCCTTTCCCAAATGACGTCACGCCAGGCCCAAAAATGGCCATATGTCTGGAGACTGGTCCCACGCCCAAAGAGCCAGCAGGGAAAACTATGCCTTGTTCTAAAGCTCTTTGGGAACCGCTTGCGTAGCCCCACAGACCTGGGGGCCGCAGGCTTTCCTGCTGCCTTCAGCCTCAAAACCAGCCTTTCCCACTTGGCGCCGCGCCAGGCCCAAAAATGGCCATATGTCTGGAGACTGGTCCCACGCCCAAAGAGCCAGCAGGGAAAACTATGCCTTGTTCTAAAGCTCTTTGGGAACCGCTTGCGTAGCCCCACACACCTGGGGGCTGCAAGCTTTCCTGCTGCCTTCAGCCTCAAAACCACCCTTTCCCACTTGGCCCCACGCCAGGCCCAAAAATGGCCATATGTCTGGCGACTGGTCTCACGCCCAAAGAGCCAGCAGGGAAAACTATGCCTTGTTCTAAAGCTCTTTGGGAACCGCTTGCGTAGCCCCACACACCTGGGGGCTGCAGGCTTTTCTGGCACCTTCAGCCTCAAAAGCACCCTTTCCCACATGGCGTCACGCCAGGCACAAAAATAGCCATATGTCTGGAGGTTGGTCCCACGCCCAAAGAGCCAGCAGGGAAAACTATGCCTTGTTCTAAAGCTCTTTGGGAACCGCTTGCGTAGCCCCACACACCTGCGGGCTGCAGGCTTTCCTGCTGCCTTCAGCCTCAAAACCACCCTTTCCCACATGGCGTCACGCCAGGCACAAAAATGGCCATATGTCTGGAGACTGGTCCCACGCCCAAAGAGCCAGCAGGGAATACTATGCCTTGTTCTAAAGCTCTTTGGGAACCGCTTGTGTAGCCCCACACACCTGGGGGCTGCAGGCTTTTCTGGCACCTTCAGCCTCAAAACCACCCTTTCCCACATGGCGCCGCGCCAGGCCCAAAAATGGCCATATGTCTGGAGATTGGTCCTACACCGAAAGAGCCAGCAGGGAAAACTATGCCTTGTTCTAAAGCTCTTTGGGAACCGCTTGCGTAGCCCCACACACCTGCGGGCTGCAGGCTTTCCTGCTGCCTTCAGCCTCAAAACCAGCCTTTCCCACTTCGCGCCGCGCCAGGCCCAAAAATGGCCATATGTCTGGAGACTGGTCCCACGCCCAAAGAGCCAGCAGGGAAAACTATGCCTTGTTCTAAAGCTCTTTGGGAACCGCTTGCGTAGCCCCACAGACCTGGGGGCTGCAGGCTTTCCTGCTGCCTTCAGCCTCAAAACCACCCTTTCCCACTTGGCGCCACGCAAGGCACAAAAATGGCCATATGTCTGGAGGTTGGTCCCACGCCCAAAGAGCCAGCAGGGAAAACTATGCCTTGTTCTAAAGCTCTTTGGGAACCGCTTGCGTAGCCCCACACACCTGCGGGCTGCAGGCTTTCCTGCTGCCTTCAGCCTCAAAACCACCCTTTCCCACATGGCGTCACGCCAGGCCCAAAAATGGCCATATGTCTGGAGGTTGGTCCCACGCCCAAAGAGCCAGCAGGGAAAACTATGCCTTGTTCTAAAGCTCTTTGGGAACCACTTGCGTAGCCCCACACACCTGGAGGCTGCAGGCTTTCCTGCTGCCTTCAGGCTCAAAACCACCCTTTCCCACATGGCGTCACGCCAGGCACAAAAATGGCCATATGTCTGGAGACTGGTCCCACGCCCAAAGAGCCAGCAGGGAAAACTATGCCTTGTTCTAAAGCTCATTGGGAACCGCTTGCGTAGCCCCACACACCTGGGGGCTGCAGGCTTTCCTGCTGCTTTCAGCCTCAAAACCACCCTTTCCCACTTGGCGCCACGCAAGGCACAAAAATGGCCATATGTCTGGAGGTTGGTCCCACGCCCAAAGAGCCAGAAGGGAATACTAAGCCTTGTTCTAAAGCTCTTTGGGAACCGCTTGCGTAGCCCAACAGACCTGGGGGCTGCAGGCTTTCCTGCTGCCTTCAGCCTCAAAACAATCCTTTCCCACATGGCGCCAAGTCAGGCCCAAAAATGGCCATATATCTGGAGATTTGTTCCACGCCCAAAGAGCCAGCAGGGAAAACGATGCCTTGTTCTAAAGCTCTTTTGGAACCGCTTGCGTGGCCCCAGAGACCTGGGGGCTTGGAAGCTTTCCTGCTGCCTTCAGCCTCAAAACCACCCTTTCCCACTTGGCGCTGCGCCAGGCCCAAAAATGGCCATATGTCTGGAGACTGGTCCCACGCCCAAAGAGACAGCAGGGAAAACTATGCCTTGTTCTAAAGCTCTTTGGGAACCGCTTGCGTAGCCCCACAGACCTGGGGGCTGCAGACTTTCCTGCTGCCTTCAGCCTCAAAACCATCGTCTGCAACTTGGCGTGCCGCCAGGCCCAAAAATGGCCATATGTCTGGAGGTTGGTCCCACGCCCAAAGAGCCAGCAGGGAAAACTATGCCTTGTTCTAAAGCTCTTTGGGAACCACTTGCGTAGCCCCACACACCTGCGGGCTGCAGGCTTTCCTGCTGCCTTCAGCCTCAAAACCACCCTTTCCCACATGGCGTCACGCCAGGCACAAAAATGGCCATATGTCTGGAGGTTGGTCCCACGCCCAAAGAGCCAGCAGGGAAAACTATGCCTTGTTCTAAAGCTCTTTGGGAACCACTTGCGTAGCCCCACACACCTGCGGGCTGCAGGCTTTCCTGCTGCCTTCAGCCTCAAAACCACCCTTTCCCACTTGGCGCCGCGCCAGGCACAAAAATGGCCATATGTCTGGAGACTGGTCCCACGCCCAAAGAGCCAGCAGGGAAAACTATGCCTTGTTCTAAAGCTCTTTGGGAACCACTTGCGTAGCCCCACACACCTCGGGGCTGCAGGCTTTCCTGCTGCCTTCAGCCTCAAAACCACCCTTTCCCACTTGGCGCCACGCAAGGCACAAAAATGGCCATATGTCTGGAGGTTGGTCCCACGCCCAAAGAGCCAGAAGGGAATACTATGCCTTGTTCTAAAGCTCTTTGGGAACCGCTTGCGTAGCCCCACAGACCTGGGGGCTGCAGGCTTTCCTGCTGCCTTCAGCCTCAAAACCACCCTTTCCCAATTGGCGCCATGCCAGGCCCAAAAATGGCCATATGGCTGGAGATTGGTCCCACGCCCAAAGAGACAGCAGGGAAAACTATGCCTTGTTCTAAAGGTCTTTGGGAACCGCTTGCGTAGCCCCACACACCTGGAGGCTGCAGGCTTTCCTGCTGCCTTCAGCCTCAAACCTACCCTTTCCCACATGGCGCTGCGCCAGGCACAAAAATGGCCATATATCTGGAGATTGGTCCCACGCCCAAAGAGCCAGCAGGGAAAACTATGCCTTGTTCTAAAGCTCTTTGGGAACCGCTTGCGTGGCCCCACACACCTTGGGGCTGCAAGCTTTCCTGCTGCCTTCAGCCTCAAAACCACCCTTTCCCACTTGGTCCCACGCCAGGCACAAAAATGGCCATATGTCTGGCGACTGGTCTCACGCCCAAAGAGCCAGCAGGGAAAACTATGCCTTGTTCTAAAGCTCTTTGGGAACCGCTTGCGTAGCCCCACACACCTGGGGGCTGCAGGCTTTCCTGGCACCTTCTGCCTCAAAACCACCCTTTCCCACATGGCGTCACGCCAGGCCCAAAAATGGCCATATGTCTGGAGACTGGTCCCACGCCCAAAGAGCCAGCAGGGAAAACTATGCCTTGTTCTAAAGCTCTTTGGGAAACGCTTGCGTAGCCCCACACACCTGCGAGCTGCAGGCTTTCCTGCTGCCTTCAGCCTCAAAACCACCATTTCCCACTTGGCGCCGTGCCAGGCCCAAAAATGGCCATATATCTGGAGACTGGTCCCACGCCCAAAGAGCCAGCAGGGAAAACTGTGCCTTGTTCTAAAGCTCTTTGGGAACCGCTTGCGTAGCCCCACACACCTGGGGGCTGCAGGCTTTCCTGCTGCCTTCAGCCTCAAAACCACCATTTCCCACTTGGCGCCGTGCCAGGCCCAAAAATGGCCATATATCTGGAGACTGGTCCCACGCCCAAAGAGCCAGCAGGGAAAACTGTGCCTTGTTCTAAAGCTCTTTGGGAACCGCTTGGTTGGCCCCACAGACCTGCGGGCTGCAAGCTTTCCTGCTGCCTTCAGCCTCAAAACCACCCTTTCCCACTTGGCGCCGCGCCAGGCCCAAAAATGTCCATATGGCTGGAGACTGGTCCCACGCCCAAAGAGCCAGCAGGGAAAACTATGCCTTGTTCTAAAGCTCTTTGGGAACCGCTTGCGTAGCCCCATAGACCTGGGGGCTGCATGCTTTCCTGCTGCCTTCAGCCTCAAAACTACCCTTTCCCACATGGCGCTGCGCCAGGCACAAAAATGGCCATATGTCTGGAGATTGGTCCCACGCCCAAAGAGCCAGCAGGGAAAACTATGCCTTGTTCTAAAGCTCTTTGGGAACCGCTTGCATGGCCCCACAGACCTGCGGGCTGCAGGCTTTCCTGCTGCCTTCAGCCTCAAAACCACCCATTCCCACTTGGCCCCGCGCCAGGCACAAAAATGGCCATATGTCTGGAGTTTGGTCCCACGCCCAAAGAGCCAGCAGGGAAAACTATGCCTTGTTCTAAAGCTCTTTGGGAACCGCTTGCGTGGCCCCACAGACCTGCGGGCTGCAGGCTTTCCTGCTGCCTTCAGCCTCAAAACCACCCTTTCCCACTTGGCGTCGCGCCAGGCACAAAAATGGCCATATGTCTGGAGACTGGTCCCACGCCCAAAGAGCCAGCAGGGAAAACTATGCCTTGTTCTAAAGCTCTTTGGGAACCACTTGCGTAGCCCCACACACCTGGAGGCTGCAGGCTTTCCTGCTGCCTTCAGCCTCAAAACCACCCTTTCCCACATGGCGTCACGCCAGGCACAAAAATGGCCATATGTCTGGAGACTGGTCCCACGCCCAAAGAGCCAGCAGGGAAAACTATGCCTTGTTCTAAAGCTCTTTGGGAACCGCTTGCGTAGCCCCACACACCTGGGGGCTGCAGGCTTTCCTGCTGCCTTCAGCCTCAAAACCACCCTTTCCCACTTGGCGCCACGCAAGGCACAAAAATGGCCATATGTCTGGAGGTTGGTCCCACGCCCAAAGAGCCAGAAGGGAATACTAAGCCTTGTTCTAAAGCTCTTTGGGAACCGCTTGCGTAGCCCAACAGACCTGGGGGCTGCAGGTTTTCCTGCTGCCTTCAGCCTCAAAACAATCCTTTCCCACATGGCGCCGCGCCAGGCCCAAAAACGGCCATATATCTGGAGATTTGTTCCACGCCCAAAGAGCCAGCAGGGAAAACGATGCCTTGTTCTAAAGCTCTTTTGGAACCGCTTGCGTGGCCCCAGAGACCTGGGGGCTTGGAAGCTTTCCTGCTGCCTTCAGCCTCAAAACCACCCTTTCCCACTTGGCGCTGCGCCAGGCCCAAAAATGGCCATATGTCTGGAGACTGGTCCCACGCCCAAAGAGACAGCAGGGAAAACTATGCCTTGTTCTAAAGCTCTTTGGGAACCGCTTGCGTAGCCCCACAGACCTGGGGGCTGCAGACTTTCCTGCTGCCTTCAGCCTCAAAACCATCGTCTGGAACTTGGCGTGCCGCCAGGCCCAAAAATGGCCATATGTCTGGAGGTTGGTCCCACGCCCAAAGAGCCAGCAGGGAAAACTATGCCTTGTTCTAAAGCTCTTTGGGAACCACTTGCGTAGCCCCACACACCTCGGGGCTGCAGGCTTTCCTGCTGCCTTCAGCCTCAAAACCACCCTTTCCCACTTGGCGCCACGCAAGGCACAAAAATGGCCATATGTCTGGAGGTTGGTCCCACGCCCAAAGAGCCAGAAGGGAATACTATGCCTTGTTCTAAAGCTCTTTGGGAACCGCTTGCGTAGCCCCACAGACCTGGGGGCTGCAGGCTTTCCTGCTGCCTTCAGCCTCAAAACCACCCTTTCCCAATTGGCGTCACGCCAGGCCCAAAAATGGCCATATGGCTGGAGATTGGTCCCACGCCCAAAGAGACAGCAGGGAAAACTATGCCTTGTTCTAAAGCTCTTTGGGAACCGCTTGCGTAGCCCCACACACCTTGGGGCTGCAGGCTTTCCTGCTGCCTTCAGCCTCAAACCTACCCTTTCCCACATGGCGCTGCGCCAGGCACAAAAATGGCCATATATCTGGAGGTTGGTCCCACGCCCAAAGAGCCAGCAGGGAAAACTATGCCTTGTTCTAAAGCTCTTTGGGAACCGCTTGCGTGGCCCCACACACCTTGGGGCTGCAAGCTTTCCTGCTGCCTTCAGCCTCAAAACCACCCTTTCCCACTTGGTCCCACGCCAGGCACAAAAATGGCCATATGTCTGGCGACTGGTCTCACGCCCAAAGAGCCAGCAGGGAAAACTATGCCTTGTTCTAAAGCTCTTTGGGAACCGCTTGCGTAGCCCCACACACCTGGGGGCTGCAGGCTTTCCTGGCACCTTCTGCCTGAAAACCACCCTTTCCCACATGGCGTCACGCCAGGCCCAAAAATGGCCATATGTCTGGAGACTGGTCCCACGCCCAAAGAGCCAGCAGGGAAAACTATGCCTTGTTCTAAAGCTCTTTGGGAAACGCTTGCGTAGCCCCACACACCTGCGAGCTGCAGGCTTTCCTGCTGCCTTCAGCCTCAAAACCACCATTTCCCACTTGGCGCCGTGCCAGGCCCAAAAATGGCCATATATCTGGAGACTGGTCCCACGCCCAAAGAGCCAGCAGGGAAAACTGTGCCTTGTTCTAAAGCTCTTTGGGAACCGCTTGCGTAGCCCCACACACCTGGGGGCTGCAGGCTTTCCTGCTGCCTTCAGCCTCAAAACCACCCTTTCCCAATTGGCGTCACGCCAGGCCCAAAAATGGCCATATGGCTGGAGATTGGTCCCACGCCCAAAGAGACAGCAGGGAAAACTATGCCTTGTTCTAAAGGTCTTTGGGAACCGCTTGCGTAGCCCCACACACCTGGAGGCTGCAGGCTTTCCTGCTGCCTTCAGCCTCAAACCTACCCTTTCCCACATGGCGCTGCGCCAGGCACAAAAATGGCCATATATCTGGAGATTGGTCCCACGCCCAAAGAGCCAGCAGGGAAAACTATGCCTTGTTCTAAAGCTCTTTGGGAACCGCTTGCGTGGCCCCACACACCTTGGGGCTGCAAGCTTTCCTGCTGCCTTCAGCCTCAAAACCACCCTTTCCCACTTGGTCCCACGCCAGGCACAAAAATGGCCATATGTCTGGCGACTGGTCTCACGCCCAAAGAGCCAGCAGGGAAAACTATGCCTTGTTCTAAAGCTCTTTGGGAACCGCTTGCGTAGCCCCACACACCTGGGGGCTGCAGGCTTTCCTGGCACCTTCTGCCTCAAAACCACCCTTTCCCACATGGCGTCACGCCAGGCCCAAAAATGGCCATATGTCTGGAGACTGGTCCCACGCCCAAAGAGCCAGCAGGGAAAACTATGCCTTGTTCTAAAGCTCTTTGGGAAACGCTTGCGTAGCCCCACACACCTGCGAGCTGCAGGCTTTCCTGCTGCCTTCAGCCTCAAAACCACCATTTCCCACTTGGCGCCGTGCCAGGCCCAAAAATGGCCATATATCTGGAGACTGGTCCCACGCCCAAAGAGCCAGCAGGGAAAACTGTGCCTTGTTCTAAAGCTCTTTGGGAACCGCTTGCGTAGCCCCACACACCTGGGGGCTGCAGGCTTTCCTGCTGCCTTCAGCCTCAAAACCACCATTTCCCACTTGGCGCCGTGCCAGGCCCAAAAATGGCCATATATCTGGAGACTGGTCCCACGCCCAAAGAGCCAGCAGGGAAAACTATGCCTTGTTCTAAAGCTCTTTGGGAACCGCTTGGTTGGCCCCACAGACCTGCGGGCTGCAAGCTTTCCTGCTGCCTTCAGCCTCAAAACCACCCTTTCCCACTTGGCGCCGCGCCAGGCCCAAAAATGTCCATATATCTGGAGACTGGTCCCACGCCCAAAGAGCCAGCAGGGAAAACTGTGCCTTGTTCTAAAGCTCTTTGGGAACCGCTTGCGTAGCCCCACACACCTGGGGGCTGCAGGCTTTCCTGCTGCCTTCAGCCTCAAAACCACCATTTCCCACTTGGCGCCGTGCCAGGCCCAAAAATGGCCATATATCTGGAGACTGGTCCCACGCCCAAAGAGCCAGCAGGGAAAACTATGCCTTGTTCTAA
Source organism: Chroicocephalus ridibundus (assembly GCF_963924245.1). Classification (NCBI taxonomy): domain Eukaryota; kingdom Metazoa; phylum Chordata; class Aves; order Charadriiformes; family Laridae; genus Chroicocephalus; species Chroicocephalus ridibundus. Next base: position 1,178,677 of record NW_026961728.1, read on the forward strand.
AGCTCTTTGGGAACCGCTTGGTTGGCCCCACAGACCTGCGGGCTGCAAGCTTTCCTGCTGCCTTCAGCCTCAAAACCACCCTTTCCCACTTGGCGCCGCGCCAGGCCCAAAAATGTCCATATATCTGGAGACTGGTCCCACGCCCAAAGAGCCAGCAGGGAAAACTGTGCCTTGTTCTAAAGCTCTTTGGGAACCGCTTGCGTAGCCCCACACACCTGGGGGCTGCAGGCTTTCCTGCTGCCTTCAGCCTCAAAACCACCATTTCCCACTTGGCGCCGTGCCAGGCCCAAAAATGGCCATATATCTGGAGACTGGTCCCACGCCCAAAGAGCCAGCAGGGAAAACTGTGCCTTGTTCTAAAGCTCTTTGGGAACCGCTTGCGTAGCCCCACAGACCTGCGGGCTGCATGCTTTCCTGCTGCCTTCAGCCTCAAAACTACCCTTTCCCACATGGCGCTGCGCCAGGCACAAAAATGGCCATATGTCTGGAGATTGGTCCCACGCCCAAAGAGCCAGCAGGGAAAACTATGCCTTGTTCTAAAGCTCTTTGGGAACCGCTTGCGTGGCCCCACAGACCTGGGGGCTGCAGGCTTTCCTGCTGCCTTCAGCCTCAAAACCACCCTTTCCCACTTGGCGTCGCGCCATGCACAAAAATGGCTATATTTCTGGAGACTGGTCCCTTTCCCAAAGAGCCAGCAGGGAAAATTATGCCTTGTTCTAAAGCTCTTTGGGAACCGCTTGCGTAGCCCCACACACCTGGGGGCTGCAGGCTTTCCTGCTGCCTTCAGCCTCAAAACCACCCTTTCCCACTTGGCGCCACGCAAGGCACAAAAATGGCCATATATCTGGAGATTGGTCCTACACCGAAAGAGCCAGCAGGGAAAACTATGCCTTGTTCTAAAGCTCTTTGGGAACCGCTTGCGTAGCCCCACACACCTGGGGGCTGCAGGCTTTCCTGCTGCCTTCAGCCTCAAAACCACCCTTTCCCACATGGCGCCAAGCAAGGCCCAAAAATGGCCATATATCTGGAGACTGTTCCCACGCCCAAAGAGCCAGCAGGGAAAACTATGCCTTGTTCTAAAGCTCTTTGGGAACCGCTTGCGTAGCCCCACAGACCTGGGGGCTGCAGACTTTCCTGCTGCCTTCAGCCTCAAAACCATCGTCTTCAACTTGGCGTGCCGCCAGGCACAAAAATGGCCATATGTCTGGAGATTGGTCCTACACCGAAAGAGCCAGCAGGGAAAACTATGCCTTGTTCTAAAGCTCTTTGGGAACCGCTTGCGTAGCCCCACACACCTGGGGGCTGCAGGCTTTCCTGCTGCCTTCAGCCTCAAAACCACCCTTTCCCACATGGCGCCACGCCAGGCACAAAAATGGCCATATGTCTGGAGGTTGGTCCCACGCCCAAAGAGCCAGCAGGGAAAACTATGCCTTGTTCTAAAGCTCTTTGGGAACCGCTTGCGTAGCCCCACACACCTGCGGGCTGCAGGCTTTCCTGCTGCCTTCAGCCTCAAAACCACCCTTTCCCACATGGCGTCACGCCAGGCACAAAAATGGCCATATGTCTGGAGGTTGGTCCCACGCCCAAAGAGCCAGCAGGGAAAACTATGCCTTGTTCTAAAGCTCTTTGGGAACCACTTGCGTAGCCCCACACACCTGGGGGCTGCAGGCTTTCCTGCTGCCTTCAGCCTCAAAACCACCCTTTCCCACTTGGCGCCACGCAAGGCACAAAAATGGCCATATGTCTGGAGGTTGGTCCCACGCCCAAAGAGGCAGAAGGGAATACTATGCCTTGTTCTAAAGCTCTTTGGGAACCGCTTGCGTAGCCCCACACACCTGCGGGCTGCAGGCTTTCCTGCTGCCTTCAGCCTCAAAACCACCCTTTCCCACATGGCGTCACGCCAGGCACAAAAATGGCCATATGTCTAAAGATTGGTCCTACACCGAAAGATCCAGCAGGGAAAACTATGCCTTGTTCTAAAGCTCTTTGGGAACCACTTGCGTAGCCCCACACACCTGCGGGCTGCAGGCTTTCCTGCTGCCTTCAGCCTCAAAACCACCCTTTCCCACATGGCGTCACGCCAGGCACAAAAATGGCCATATGTCTGGAGACTGGTCCCACGCCCAAAGAGCCAGCAGGGAAAACTATGCCTTGTTCTAAAGCTCTTTGGGAACCGCTTGCGTGGCCCCACAGACCTGGGGGCTGCAGGCTTTCCTGCTGCCTTCAGCCTCAAAACCACCCTTTCCCACTTGGCGTCGCGCCATGCACAAAAATGGCTATATTTCTGGAGACTGGTCTCTTTCCCAAAGAGCCAGCAGGGAAAATTATGCCTTGTTCTAAAGCTCTTTGGGAACCGCTTGCGTAGCCCCACACACCTGGGGGCTGCAGACTTTCCTGCTGCCTTCAGCCTCAAAACCACCCTTTCCCACTTGGCGTCGCGCCAGGCACAAAAATGGCCATATATCTGGAGATTGGTCCTACACCGAAAGAGCCAGCAGGGAAAACTATGCCTTGTTCTAAAGCTCTTTGGAAACCGCTTGCGTAGCCCCACACACCTGGGGGCTGCAGGCTTTCCTGCTGCCTTCAGCCTCAAAACCACCCTTTCCCACATGGCGCCAAGCAAGGCCCAAAAATGGCCATATATCTGGAGACTGTTCCCACGCCCAAAGAGCCAGCAGGGAAAACTATGCCTTGTTCTAAAGCTCTTTGGGAACCACTTGCGTAGCCCCACACACCTGGAGGCTGCAGGCTTTCCTGCTGCCTTCAGCCTCAAAACCACCCTTTCCCACATGGCGTCACGCCAGGCACAAAAATGGCCATATGTCTGGAGACTGGTCCCACGCCCAAAGAGCCAGCAGGGAAAACTATGCCTTGTTCTAAAGCTCTTTGGGAACCGCTTGCGTAGCCCCACACACCTGGGGGCTGCAGGCTTTCCTGCTGCCTTCAGCCTCAAAACCACCCTTTCCCACATGGCGTCACGCCAGGCACAAAAATGGCCATATGTCTGGAGGTTGGTCCCACGCCCAAAGAGCCAGCAGGGAAAACTATGCCTTGTTCTAAAGCTCTTTGGGAACCACTTGCGTAGCCCCACACACCTGGAGGCTGCAGGCTTTCCTGCTGCCTTCAGCCTCAAAACCACCCTTTCCCACTTGGCGCCGCGCCAGGCACAAAAATGGCCATATGTCTGGAGACTGGTCGCACGCCCAAAGAGCCAGCAGGGAAAACTATGCCTTGTTCTAAAGCTCTTTGGGAACCACTTGCGTAGCCCCACACACCTCGGGGCTGCAGGCTTTCCTGCTGCCTTCAGCCTCAAAACCACCCTTTCCCACTTGGCGCCACGCAAGGCACAAAAATGGCCATATGTCTGGAGGTTGGTCCCACGCCCAAAGAGGCAGAAGGGAATACTATGCCTTGTTCTAAAGCTCTTTGGGAACCGCTTGCGTAGCCCCACAGACCTGGGGGCTGCAGGCTTTCCTGCTGCCTTCAGCCTCAAAATCACCCTTTCCCACTTGGCGCCGCGCCACGCCCAAAAATGGCCATATATCTGGAGATTTGTTCCACGCCCAAAGAGCCAGCAGGGAAAACTATGCCTTATTCTAAAGCTCTTTGGGAACTGCTTGCGTAGCCCCACAGACCTGGGGGCTGCAAGCTTTCCTGCTGCCTTCAGGCTCAAAACCACCCTTTCCCACTTGGCCCCACGCCAGGCACAAAAATGGCCATATGTCTGGAGACTGGTCCCACGCCCAAAGAGCCAGCAGGGAAAACTATGCCTTGTTCTAAAGCTCTTTGGGAACCACTTGCGTAGCCCCACACACCTGCGGGCTGCAGGCTTTTCTGGCACCTTCAGCCTCAAAACCACCCTTTCCCACATGGCGTCACGCCAGGCCCAAAAATGGCCATATGTCTGGAGATTGGTCCTACACCGAAAGAGCCAGCAGGGAAAACTATGCCTTGTTCTAAAGCTCTTTGGGAACCGCTTGCGTAGCCCCACAGACCTGGGGGCTGTAGGCTTTCCTGCTGCCTTCAGCCTCAAAACCAGCCTTTCCCACTTGGCGCCGCGCCAGGCACAAAAATGGCCATATGTCTGGAGACTGGTCCCACGCCCAAAGAGCCAGCAGGGAAAACTATGCCTTGTTCTAAAGCTCTTTGGGAACCACTTGCGTAGCCCCACACACCTGGAGGCTGCAGGCTTTCCTGCTGCCTTCAGCCTCAAAACCACCCTTTCCCACTTGGCGCCGCGCTAGGCCCAAAAATGGCAATATGTCTGGAGATTGGTCCCACGCCCAAAGAGCCAGCAGGGAAAACTATGCCTTGTTCTAAAGCTCTTTGGGAACCGCTTGCGTAGCCCCACAGACCTGGGGGCTGCAGGCTTTCCTGCTGCCTTCAGCCTCAAAACCAGCCTTTCCCACTTGGCGCCACGCAAGGCACAAAAATGGCCATATGTCTGGAGGTTGGTCCCACGCCCAAAGAGCCAGCAGGGAAAACTATGCCTTGTTCTAAAGCTCTTTGGGAACCGCTTGCGTAGCCCCACAGACCTGGGGGCTGCAGGCTTTCCTGCTGCCTTCAGCCTCAAAACAATCCTTTCCCACATGGCGCCGCGCCAGGCCCAAAAATGGCCATATATCTGGAGATTTGTTCCACGCCCAAAGAGCCAGCAGGGAAAACGATGCCTTGTTCTAAAGCTCTTTGGGAACCGCTTGCGTAGCCCCACACACCTCGGGGCTGCAGGCTTTCCTGCTGCCTTCAGCCTCAAAACCACCCTTTCCCACTTGGCGCCACGCAAGGCACAAAAATGGCCATATGTCTGGAGGTTGGTCCCACGCCCAAAGAGCCAGAAGGGAATACTATGCCTTGTTCTAAAGCTCTTTGGGAACCGCTTGCGTAGCCCCACAGACCTGGGGGCTGCAGGCTTTCCTGCTGCCTTCAGCCTCAAAACCACCCTTTCCCAATTGGCGCCACGCCAGGCCCAAAAATGGCCATATGGCTGGAGATTGGTCCCACGCCCAAAGAGACAGCAGGGAAAACTATGCCTTGTTCTAAAGGTCTTTGGGAACCGCTTGCGTAGCCCCACACACCTGGAGGCTGCAGGCTTTCCTGCTGCCTTCAGCCTCAAACCTACCCTTTCCCACATGGCGCTGCGCCAGGCACAAAAATGGCCATATATCTGGAGATTGGTCCCACGCCCAAAGAGCCAGCAGGGAAAACTATGCCTTGTTCTAAAGCTCTTTGGGAACCGCTTGCGTGGCCCCACACACCTTGGGGCTGCAAGCTTTCCTGCTGCCTTCAGCCTCAAAACCACCCTTTCCCACTTGGTCCCACGCCAGGCACAAAAATGGCCATATGTCTGGCGACTGGTCTCACGCCCAAAGAGCCAGCAGGGAAAACTATGCCTTGTTCTAAAGCTCTTTGGGAACCGCTTGCGTAGCCCCACACACCTGGGGGCTGCAGGCTTTCCTGGCACCTTCTGCCTCAAAACCACCCTTTCCCACATGGCGTCACGCCAGGCACAAAAATGGCCATATGTCTGGAGACTGGTCCCACGCCCAAAGAGCCAGCAGGGAAAACTATGCCTTGTTCTAAAGCTCTTTGGGAACCGCTTGCGTGGCCCCACAGACCTGGGGGCTGCAGGCTTTCCTGCTGCCTTCAGCCTCAAAACCACCCTTTCCCACTTGGCGTCGCGCCATGCACAAAAATGGCTATATTTCTGGAGACTGGTCCCTTTCCCAAAGAGCCAGCAGGGAAAATTATGCCTTGTTCTAAAGCTCTTTGGGAACCGCTTGCGTAGCCCCACACACCTGGGGGCTGCAGACTTTCCTGCTGCCTTCAGCCTCAAAACCACCCTTTCCCACTTGGCGCCACGCAAGGCACAAAAATGGCCATATATCTGGAGATTGGTCCTACACCGAAAGAGCCAGCAGGGAAAACTATGCCTTGTTCTAAAGCTCTTTGGGAACCGCTTGCGTAGCCCCACACACCTGGGGGCTGCAGGCTTTCCTGCTGCCTTCAGCCTCAAAACCACCCTTTCCCACATGGCGCCAAGCAAGGCCCAAAAATGGCCATATATCTGGAGACTGTTCCCACGCCCAAAGAGCCAGCAGGGAAAACTATGCCTTGTTCTAAAGCTCTTTGGGAACCGCTTGCGTAGCCCCACAGACCTGGGGGCTGCAGACTTTCCTGCTGCCTTCAGCCTCAAAACCATCGTCTTCAACTTAGCGTGCCGCCAGGCACAAAAATGGCCATATGTCTGGAGATTGGTCCTACACCGAAAGAGCCAGCAGGGAAAACTATGCCTTGTTCTAAAGCTCTTTGGGAACCGCTTGCGTAGCCCCACACACCTGGGGGCTGCAGGCTTTCCTGCTGCCTTCAGCCTCAAAACCACCCTTTCCCACATGGCGCCACGCCAGGCACAAAAATGGCCATATGTCTGGAGGTTGGTCCCACGCCCAAAGAGCCAGCAGGGAAAACTATGCCTTGTTCTAAAGCTCTTTGGGAACCGCTTGCGTAGCCCCACACACCTGCGGGCTGCAGGCTTTCCTGCTGCCTTCAGCCTCAAAACCACCCTTTCCCACATGGCATCACGCCAGGCACAAAAATGGCCATATGTCTGGAGGTTGGTCCCACGCCCAAAGAGCCAGCAGGGAAAACTATGCCTTGTTCTAAAGCTCTTTGGGAACCACTTGCGTAGCCCCACACACCTGGAGGCTGCAGGCTTTCCTGCTGCCTTCAGCCTCAAAACCACCCTTTCCCACTTGGCGCCGCGCCAGGCACAAAAATGGCCATATGTCTGGAGACTGGTCGCACGCCCAAAGAGCCAGCAGGGAAAACTATGCCTTGTTCTAAAGCTCTTTGGGAACCACTTGCGTAGCCCCACACACCTGGGGGCTGCAGGCTTTCCTGCTGCCTTCAGCCTCAAAACCACCCTTTCCCACTTGGCGCCACGCAAGGCACAAAAATGGCCATATGTCTGGAGGTTGGTCCCACGCCCAAAGAGGCAGAAGGGAATACTATGCCTTGTTCTAAAGCTCTTTGGGAACCGCTTGCGTAGCCCCACACACCTGCGGGCTGCAGGCTTTCCTGCTGCCTTCAGCCTCAAAACCACCCTTTCCCACATGGCGTCACGCCAGGCACAAAAATGGCCATATGTCTAAAGATTGGTCCTACACCGAAAGAGCCAGCAGGGAAAACTATGCCTTGTTCTAAAGCTCTTTGGGAACCACTTGCGTAGCCCCACACACCTGCGGGCTGCAGGCTTTCCTGCTGCCTTCAGCCTCAAAACCACCCTTTCCCACATGGCGTCACGCCAGGCACAAAAATGGCCATATGTCTGGAGACTGGTCCCACGCCCAAAGAGCCAGCAGGGAAAACTATGCCTTGTTCTAAAGCTCTTTGGGAACCGCTTGCGTGGCCCCACAGACCTGGGGGCTGCAGGCTTTCCTGCTGCCTTCAGCCTCAAAACCACCCTTTCCCACTTGGCGTCGCGCCATGCACAAAAATGGCTATATTTCTGGAGACTGGTCCCTTTCCCAAAGAGCCAGCAGGGAAAATTATGCCTTGTTCTAAAGCTCTTTGGGAACCGCTTGCGTAGCCCCACACACCTGGGGGCTGCAGACTTTCCTGCTGCCTTCAGCCTCAAAACCACCCTTTCCCACTTGGCGTCGCGCCAGGCACAAAAATGGCCATATATCTGGAGATTGGTCCTACACCGAAAGAGCCAGCAGGGAAAACTATGCCTTGTTCTAAAGCTCTTTGGAAACCGCTTGCGTAGCCCCACACACCTGGGGGCTGCAGGCTTTCCTGCTGCCTTCAGCCTCAAAACCACCCTTTCCCACATGGCGCCAAGCAAGGCCCAAAAATGGCCATATATCTGGAGACTGTTCCCACGCCCAAAGAGCCAGCAGGGAAAACTATGCCTTGTTCTAAAGCTCTTTGGGAACCGCTTGCGTAGCCCCACAGACCTGGGGGCTGCAGACTTTCCTGCTGCCTTCAGCCTCAAAACCACCCTTTCCCACTTGGCGCCGCGCCAGGCACAAAAATGGCCATATGTCTGGAGACTGGTCGCACGCCCAAAGAGCCAGCAGGGAAAACTATGCCTTGTTCTAAAGCTCTTTGGGAACCACTTGCGTAGCCCCACACACCTGGGGGCTGCAGGCTTTCCTGCTGCCTTCAGCCTCAAAACCACCCTTTCCCACTTGGCGCCACGCAAGGCACAAAAATGGCCATATGTCTGGAGGTTGGTCCCACGCCCAAAGAGGCAGAAGGGAATACTATGCCTTGTTCTAAAGCTCTTTGGGAACCGCTTGCGTAGCCCCACAGACCTGGGGGCTGCAGGCTTTCCTGCTGCCTTCAGCCTCAAAATCACCCTTTCCCACTTGGCGCCGCGCCACGCCCAAAAATGGCCATATATCTGGAGATTTGTTCCACGCCCAAAGAGCCAGCAGGGAAAACTATGCCTTATTCTAAAGCTCTTTGGGAACTGCTTGCGTAGCCCCACAGACCTGGGGGCTGCAAGCTTTCCTGCTGCCTTCAGGCTCAAAACCACCCTTTCCCACTTGGCCCCACGCCAGGCACAAAAATGGCCATATGTCTGGAGACTGGTCCCATGCCCAAAGAGCCAGCAGGGAAAACTATGCCTTGTTCTAAAGCTCTTTGGGAACCACTTGCGTAGCCCCACACACCTGCGGGCTGCAGGCTTTTCTGGCACCTTCAGCCTCAAAACCACCCTTTCCCACATGGCGTCACGCCAGGCCCAAAAATGGCCATATGTCTGGAGATTGGTCCTACACCGAAAGAGCCAGCAGGGAAAACTATGCCTTGTTCTAAAGCTCTTTGGGAACCGCTTGCGTAGCCCCACAGACCTGGGGGCTGCAGGCTTTCCTGCTGCCTTCAGCCTCAAAACCAGCCTTTCCCACTTGGCGCCGCGCCAGGCACAAAAATGGCCATATGTCTGGAGACTGGTCCCACGCCCAAAGAGCCAGCAGGGAAAACTATGCCTTGTTCTAAAGCTCTTTGGGAACCACTTGCGTAGCCCCACACACCTGGAGGCTGCAGGCTTTCCTGCTGCCTTCAGCCTCAAAACCACCCTTTCCCACTTGGCGCCGCGCTAGGCCCAAAAATGGCAATATGTCTGGAGATTGGTCCCACGCCCAAAGAGCCAGCAGGGAAAACTATGCCTTGTTCTAAAGCTCTTTGGGAACCGCTTGCGTAGCCCCACACACCTGGGGGCTGCAGGCTTTCCTGCTGCCTTCAGCCTCAAAACCAGCCTTTCCCACTTGGCGCCACGCAAGGCACAAAAATGGCCATATGTCTGGAGGTTGGTCCCACGCCCAAAGAGCCAGCAGGGAAAACTATGCCTTGTTCTAAAGCTCTTTGGGAACCGCTTGCGTAGCCCCACAGACCTGGGGGCTGCAGGCTTTCCTGCTGCCTTCAGCCTCAAAACAATCCTTTCCCACATGGCGCCGCGCCAGGCCCAAAAATGGCCATATATCTGGAGATTTGTTCCACGCCCAAAGAGCCAGCAGGGAAAACGATGCCTTGTTCTAAAGCTCTTTGGGAACCGCTTGCGTAGCCCCACACACCTCGGGGCTGCAGGCTTTCCTGCTGCCTTCAGCCTCAAAACCACCCTTTCCCACTTGGCGCCACGCAAGGCACAAAAATGGCCATATGTCTGGAGGTTGGTCCCACGCCCAAAGAGCCAGAAGGGAATACTATGCCTTGTTCTAAAGCTCTTTGGGAACCGCTTGCGTAGCCCCACAGACCTGGGGGCTGCAGGCTTTCCTGCTGCCTTCAGCCTCAAAACCACCCTTTCCCAATTGGCGCCACGCCAGGCCCAAAAATGGCCATATGGCTGGAGATTGGTCCCACGCCCAAAGAGACAGCAGGGAAAACTATGCCTTGTTCTAAAGGTCTTTGGGAACCGCTTGCGTAGCCCCACACACCTGGAGGCTGCAGGCTTTCCTGCTGCCTTCAGCCTCAAACCTACCCTTTCCCACATGGCGCTGCGCCAGGCACAAAAATGGCCATATATCTGGAGATTGGTCCCACGCCCAAAGAGCCAGCAGGGAAAACTATGCCTTGTTCTAAAGCTCTTTGGGAACCGCTTGCGTGGCCCCACACACCTTGGGGCTGCAAGCTTTCCTGCTGCCTTCAGCCTCAAAACCACCCTTTCCCACTTGGTCCCACGCCAGGCACAAAAATGGCCATATGTCTGGCGACTGGTCTCACGCCCAAAGAGCCAGCAGGGAAAACTATGCCTTGTTCTAAAGCTTTTTGGGAACCGCTTGCGTAGCCCCACACACCTGGGGGCTGCAGGCTTTCCTGGCACCTTCTGCCTCAAAACCACCCTTTCCCACATGGTGTCACGCCAGGCCCAAAAATGGCCATATGTCTGGAGGTTGGTCCCACGCCCAAAGAGCCAGCAGGGAAAACTATGCCTTGTTCTAAAGCTCTTTGGGAAACGCTTTCGTAGCCCCACACACCTGGGGGCTGCAGGCTTTCCTGCTGCCTTCAGCCTCAAAACCACCATTTCCCACTTGGCGCCGTGCCAGGCCCAAAAATGGCCATATATCTGGAGACTGGTCCCACGCCCAAAGAGCCAGCAGGGAAAACTGTGCCTTGTTCTAAAGCTCTTTGGGAACCGCTTGCGTAGCCCCACACACCTGGGGGCTGCAGGCTTTCCTGCTGCCTTCAGCCTCAAAACCACCATTTCCCACTTGGCGCCGTGCCAGGCCCAAAAATGGCCATATATCTGGAGACTGGTCCCACGCCCAAAGAGCCAGCAGGGAAAACTGTGCCTTGTTCTAAAGCTCTTTGGGAACCGCTTGCGTAGCCCCACAGACCTGCGGGCTGCAAGCTTTCCTGCTGCCTTCAGCCTCAAAACCACCCTTTCCCACTTGGCGCCGCGCCAGGCCCAAAAATGTCCATATGGCTGGAGATTGCTCCCACGCCCAAAGAGCCAGCAGGGAAAACTATGCCTTGTTCTAAAGCTCTTTGGGAACCGCTTGCGTAGCCCCACAGACCTGCGGGCTGCATGCTTTCCTGCTGCCTTCAGCCTCAAAACTACCCTTTCCCACATGGCGCTGCGCCAGGCACAAAAATGGCCATATGTCTGGAGATTGGTCCCACGCCCAAAGAGCCAGCAGGGAAAACTATGCCTTGTTCTAAAGCTCTTTGGGAACCGCTTGCGTGGCCCCACAGACCTGCGGGCTGCAGGCTTTCCTGCTGCCTTCAGCCTCAAAACCACCCTTTCCCACTTGGCCCCGCGCCAGGCACAAAAATGGCCATATGTCTGGAGTTTGGTCCCACGCCCAAAGAGCCAGCAGGGAAAACTATGCCTTGTTCTAAAGCTCTTTGGGAACCGCTTGCGTGGCCCCACAGACCTGCGGGCTGCAGGCTTTCCTGCTGCCTTCAGCCTCAAAACCACCCTTTCCCACTTGGCGTCGCGCCATGCACAAAAATGGCTATATTTCTGGAGACTGGTCCCTTTCCCAAAGAGCCAGCAGGGAAAATTATGCCTTGTTCTAAAGCTCTTTGGGAACCGCTTGCGTAGCCCCACACACCTGGGGGCTGCAGACTTTCCTGCTGCCTTCAGCCTCAAAACCACCCTTTCCCACTTGGCGTCGCGCCAGGCACAAAAATGGCCATATGTCTGGAGATTGGTCCTACACCGAAAGAGCCAGCAGGGAAAACTATGCCTTGTTCTAAAGCTCTTTGGGAACCGCTTGCGTAGCCCCACACACCTGGGGGCTGCAGGCTTTCCTGCTGCCTTCAGCCTCAAAACCACCCTTTCCCACATGGCGCCAAGCAAGGCCCAAAAATGGCCATATATCTGGAGACTGTTCCCACGCCCAAAGAGCCAGCAGGGAAAACTATGCCTTGTTCTAAAGCTCTTTGGGAACCGCTTGCGTAGCCCCACAGACCTGGGGGCTGCAGACTTTCCTGCTGCCTTCAGCCTCAAAACCACCCTTTCCCACATGGCGTCACGCCAGGCACAAAAATGGCCATATGTCTGGAGGTTGGTCCCACGCCCAAAGAGCCAGCAGGGAAAACTATGCCTTGTTCTAAAGCTCTTTGGGAACCACTTGCGTAGCCCCACACACCTGGAGGCTGCAGGCTTTCCTGCTGCCTTCAGCCTCAAAACCACCCTTTCCCACTTGGCGCCGCGCCAGGCACAAAAATGGCCATATGTCTGGAGACTGGTCGCACGCCCAAAGAGCCAGCAGGGAAAACTATGCCTTGTTCTAAAGCTCTTTGGGAACCACTTGCGTAGCCCCACACACCTGGGGGCTGCAGGCTTTCCTGCTGCCTTCAGCCTCAAAACCACCCTTTCCCACTTGGCGCCACGCAAGGCACAAAAATGGCCATATGTCTGGAGGTTGGTCCCACGCCCAAAGAGGCAGAAGGGAATACTGTGCCTTGTTCTAAAGCTCTTTGGGAACCGCTTGCGTAGCCCCACACACCTGGAGGCTGCAGGCTTTCCTGCTGCCTTCAGCCTCAAACCTACCCTTTCCCACATGGCGCTGCGCCAGGCACAAAAATGGCCATATATCTGGAGATTGGTCCCACGCCCAAAGAGCCAGCAGGGAAAACTATGCCTTGTTCTAAAGCTCTTTGGGAACCGCTTGCGTGGCCCCACACACCTTGGGGCTGCAAGCTTTCCTGCTGCCTTCAGCCTCAAAACCACCCTTTCCCACTTGGTCCCACGCCAGGCACAAAAATGGCCATATGTCTGGCGACTGGTCTCACGCCCAAAGAGCCAGCAGGGAAAACTATGCCTTGTTCTAAAGCTCTTTGGGAACCGCTTGCGTAGCCCCACACACCTGGGGGCTGCAGGCTTTCCTGGCACCTTCTGCCTCAAAACCACCCTTTCCCACATGGCGTCACGCCAGGCCCAAAAATGGCCATATGTCTGGAGGTTGGTCCCACGCCCAAAGAGCCAGCAGGGAAAACTATGCCTTGTTCTAAAGCTCTTTGGGAAACGCTTGCGTAGCCCCACACACCTGGGGGCTGCAGGCTTTCCTGCTGCCTTCAGCCTCAAAACCACCATTTCCCACTTGGCGCCGTGCCAGGCCCAAAAATGGCCATATATCTGGAGACTGGTCCCACGCCCAAAGAGCCAGCAGGGAAAACTGTGCCTTGTTCTAAAGCTCTTTGGGAACCGCTTGCGTAGCCCCACACACCTGGGGGCTGCAGGCTTTCCTGCTGCCTTCAGCCTCAAAACCACAATTTCCCACTTGGCGCCGTGCCAGGCCCAAAAATGGCCATATATCTGGAGACTGGTCCCACGCCCAAAGAGCCAGCAGGGAAAACTGTGCCTTGTTCTAAAGCTCTTTGGGAACCGCTTGCGTAGCCCCACAGACCTGCGGGCTGCAAGCTTTCCTGCTGCCTTCAGCCTCAAAACCACCCTTTCCCACTTGGCGCCGCGCCAGGCCCAAAAATGTCCATATGGCTGGAGATTGCTCCCACGCCCAAAGAGCCAGCAGGGAAAACTATGCCTTGTTCTAAAGCTCTTTGGGAACCGCTTGCGTAGCCCCACAGACCTGCGGGCTGCATGCTTTCCTGCTGCCTTCAGCCTCAAAACTACCCTTTCCCACATGGCGCTGCGCCAGGCACAAAAATGGCCATATGTCTGGAGATTGGTCCCACGCCCAAAGAGCCAGCAGGGAAAACTATGCCTTGTTCTAAAGCTCTTTGGGAACCGCTTGCGTGGCCCCACAGACCTGCGGGCTGCAGGCTTTCCTGCTGCCTTCAGCCTCAAAACCACCCTTTCCCACTTGGCCCCGCGCCAGGCACAAAAATGGCCATATGTCTGGAGTTTGGTCCCACGCCCAAAGAGCCAGCAGGGAAAACTATGCCTTGTTCTAAAGCTCTTTGGGAACCGCTTGCGTGGCCCCACAGACCTGCGGGCTGCAGGCTTTCCTGCTGCCTTCAGCCTCAAAACCACCCTTTCCCACTTGGCGTCGCGCCATGCACAAAAATGGCTATATTTCTGGAGACTGGTCCCTTTCCCAAAGAGCCAGCAGGGAAAACTATGCCTTGTTCTAAAGCTCTTTGGGAACCGCTTGCGTAGCCCCACACACCTGGGGGCTGCAGACTTTCCTGCTGCCTTCAGCCTCAAAACCACCCTTTCCCACTTGGCGTCGCGCCAGGCACAAAAATGGCCATATATCTGGAGATTGGTCCTACACCGAAAGAGCCAGCAGGGAAAACTATGCCTTGTTCTAAAGCTCTTTGGGAACCGCTTGCGTAGCCCCACACACCTGGGGGCTGCAGGCTTTCCTGCTGCCTTCAGCCTCAAAACCACCCTTTCCCACATGGCGCCAAGCAAGGCCCAAAAATGGCCATATATCTGGAGACTGTTCCCACGCCCAAAGAGCCAGCAGGGAAAACTATGCCTTGTTCTAAAGCTCTTTGGGAACCGCTTGCGTAGCCCCACAGACCTGGGGGCTGCAGACTTTCCTGCTGCCTTCAGCCTCAAAACCACCCTTTCCCACATGGCGTCACGCCAGGCACAAAAATGGCCATATGTCTGGAGGTTGGTCCCACGCCCAAAGAGCCAGCAGGGAAAACTATGCCTTGTTCTAAAGCTCTTTGGGAACCACTTACGTAGCCCCACACACCTGGAGGCTGCAGGCTTTCCTGCTGCCTTCAGCCTCAAAACCACCCTTTCCCACTTGGCGCCGCGCCAGGCACAAAAATGGCCATATGTCTGGAGACTGGTCGCACGCCCAAAGAGCCAGCAGGGAAAACTATGCCTTGTTCTAAAGCTCTTTGGGAACCACTTGCGTAGCCCCACACACCTGGGGGCTGCAGGCTTTCCTGCTGCCTTCAGCCTCAAAACCACCCTTTCCCACTTGGCGCCACGCAAGGCACAAAAATGGCCATATGTCTGGAGGTTGGTCCCACGCCCAAAGAGGCAGAAGGGAATACTGTGCCTTGTTCTAAAGCTCTTTGGGAACCGCTTGCGTAGCCCCACACACCTGGGGGCTGCAGGCTTTCCTGCTGCCTTCAGCCTCAAAACCACCATTTCCCACTTGGCGCCGTGCCAGGCCCAAAAATGGCCATATATCTGGAGACTGGTCCCACGCCCAAAGAGCCAGCAGGGAAAACTGTGCCTTGTTCTAAAGCTCTTTGGGAACCGCTTGCGTAGCCCCACAGACCTGCGGGCTGCAAGCTTTCCTGCTGCCTTCAGCCTCAAAACCACCCTTTCCCACTTGGCGCCGCGCCAGGCCCAAAAATGTCCATATGGCTGGAGATTGCTCCCACGCCCAAAGAGCCAGCAGGGAAAACTATGCCTTGTTCTAAAGCTCTTTGGGAACCGCTTGCGTAGCCCCACAGACCTGCGGGCTGCATGCTTTCCTGCTGCCTTCAGCCTCAAAACTACCCTTTCCCACATGGCGCTGCGCCAGGCACAAAAATGGCCATATGTCTGGAGATTGGTCCCACGCCCAAAGAGCCAGCAGGGAAAACTATGCCTTGTTCTAAAGCTCTTTGGGAACCGCTTGCGTGGCCCCACAGACCTGCGGGCTGCAGGCTTTCCTGCTGCCTTCAGCCTCAAAACCACCCTTTCCCACTTGGCCCCGCGCCAGGCACAAAAATGGCCATATGTCTGGAGTTTGGTCCCACGCCCAAAGAGCCAGCAGGGAAAACTATGCCTTGTTCTAAAGCTCTTTGGGAACCGCTTGCGTGGCCCCACACACCTGGGGGCTGCAGGCTTTCCTGCTGCCTTCAGCCTCAAAACCACCCTTTCCCACTTGGCGTCGCGCCATGCACAAAAATGGCTATATTTCTGGAGACTGGTCCCTTTCCCAAAGAGCCAGCAGGGAAAATTATGCCTTGTTCTAAAGCTCTTTGGGAACCGCTTGCGTAGCCCCACAGACCTGGGGGCTGCAGGCTTTCCTGCTGCCTTCAGCCTCAAAACCACCCTTTCCCACTTGGCGTCGCGCCAGGCACAAAAATGGCCATATATCTGGAGATTGGTCCTACACCGAAAGAGCCAGCAGGGAAAACTATGCCTTGTTCTAAAGCTCTTTGGGAACCGCTTGCGTAGCCCCACACACCTGGGGGCTGCAGGCTTTCCTGCTGCCTTCAGCCTCAAAACCACCCTTTCCCACATGGCGCCAAGCAAGGCCCAAAAATGGCCATATATCTGGAGACTGTTCCCACGCCCAAAGAGCCAGCAGGGAAAACTATGCCTTGTTCTAAAGCTCTTTGGGAACCGCTTGCGTAGCCCCACAGACCTGGGGGCTGCAGACTTTCCTGCTGCCTTCAGCCTCAAAACCACCCTTTCCCACATGGCGTCACGCCAGGCACAAAAATGGCCATATGTCTGGAGGTTGGTCCCACGCCCAAAGAGCCAGCAGGGAAAACTATGCCTTGTTCTAAAGCTCTTTGGGAACCACTTGCGTAGCCCCACACACCTGGAGGCTGCAGGCTTTCCTGCTGCCTTCAGCCTCAAAACCACCCTTTCCCACTTGGCGCCGCGCCAGGCACAAAAATGGCCATATGTCTGGAGACTGGTCGCACGCCCAAAGAGCCAGCAGGGAAAACTATGCCTTGTTCTAAAGCTCTTTGGGAACCACTTGCGTAGCCCCACACACCTGGGGGCTGCAGGCTTTCCTGCTGCCTTCAGCCTCAAAACCACCCTTTCCCACTTGGCGCCACGCAAGGCACAAAAATGGCCATATGTCTGGAGGTTGGTCCCACGCCCAAAGAGGCAGAAGGGAATACTATGCCTTGTTCTAAAGCTCTTTGGGAACCGCTTGCGTAGCCCCACAGACCTGGGGGCTGCAGGCTTTCCTGCTGCCTTCAGCCTCAAAATCACCCTTTCCCACTTGGCGCCGCGCCACGCCCAAAAATGGCCATATGTCTGGAGACTGGTCCCACGCCCAAAGAGCCAGCAGGGAAAACTATGCCTTGTTCTAAAGCTCTTTGGGAACCACTTGCGTAGCCCCACACACCTGCGGGCTGCAGGCTTTTCTGGCACCTTCAGCCTCAAAACCACCCTTTCCCACATGGCGTCACGCCAGGCCCAAAAATGGCCATATGTCTGGAGATTGGTCCTACACCGAAAGAGCCAGCAGGGAAAACTATGCCTTGTTCTAAAGCTCTTTGGGAACCGCTTGCGTAGCCCCACAGACCTGGGGGCTGCAGGCTTTCCTGCTGCCTTCAGCCTCAAAACCACCCTTTCCCACTTGGCGCCGCGCCAGGCCCAAAAATGGCCATATATCTGGAGACTGGTCCCACGCCCAAAGAGCCAGCAGGGAAAACTATGCCTTGTTCTAAAGCTCTTTGGGAACCACTTGCGTAGCCCCACACACCTGGAGGCTGCAGGCTTTCCTGCTGCCTTCAGCCTCAAAACCACCCTTTCCCACTTGGCGCCGCGCTAGGCCCAAAAATGGCAATATGTCTGGAGATTGGTCCCACGCCCAAAGAGCCAGCAGGGAAAACTATGCCTTGTTCTAAAGCTCTTTGGGAACCGCTTGCGTAGCCCCACACACCTGGGGGCTGCAGGCTTTCCTGCTGCCTTCAGCCTCAAAACCACCCTTTCCCACTTGGCGCCACGCAAGGCCCAAAAATGGCCATATGTCTGGAGGTTGGTCCCACGCCCAAAGAGCCAGCAGGGAAAACTGTGCCTTGTTCTAAAGCTCTTTGGGAACCGCTTGCGTAGCCCCACAGACCTGGGGGCTGCAGGCTTTCCTGCTGCCTTCAGCCTCAAAACAATCCTTTCCCACATGGCGCCGCGCCAGGCCCAAAAATGGCCATATATCTGGAGATTTGTTCCACGCCCAAAGAGACAGCAGGGAAAACTATGCCTTGTTCTAAAGGTCTTTGGGAACCGCTTGCGTAGCCCCACACACCTGGAGGCTGCAGGCTTTCCTGCTGCCTTCAGCCTCAAACCTACCCTTTCCCACATGGCGCTGCGCCAGGCACAAAAATGGCCATATATCTGGAGATTGGTCCCACGCCCAAAGAGCCAGCAGGGAAAACTATGCCTTGTTCTAAAGCTCTTTGGGAACCGCTTGCGTGGCCCCACACACCTTGGGGCTGCAAGCTTTCCTGCTGCCTTCAGCCTCAAAACCACCCTTTCCCACTTGGTCCCACGCCAGGCACAAAAATGGCCATATGTCTGGCGACTGGTCTCACGCCCAAAGAGCCAGCAGGGAAAACTATGCCTTGTTCTAAAGCTCTTTGGGAACCGCTTGCGTAGCCCCACACACCTGGGGGCTGCAGGCTTTCCTGGCACCTTCTGCCTCAAAACCACCCTTTCCCACATGGCGTCACGCCAGGCCCAAAAATGGCCATATGTCTGGAGACTGGTCCCACGCCCAAAGAGCCAGCAGGGAAAACTATGCCTTGTTCTAAAGCTCTTTGGGAAACGCTTGCGTAGCCCCACACACCTGCGAGCTGCAGGCTTTCCTGCTGCCTTCAGCCTCAAAACCACCATTTCCCACTTGGCGCCGTGCCAGGCCCAAAAATGGCCATATATCTGGAGACTGGTCCCACGCCCAAAGAGCCAGCAGGGAAAACTGTGCCTTGTTCTAAAGCTCTTTGGGAACCGCTTGCGTAGCCCCACACACCTGGGGGCTGCAGGCTTTCCTGCTGCCTTCAGCCTCAAAACCACCATTTCCCACTTGGCGCCGTGCCAGGCCCAAAAATGGCCATATATCTGGAGACTGGTCCCACGCCCAAAGAGCCAGCAGGGAAAACTGTGCCTTGTTCTAAAGCTCTTTGGGAACCGCTTGGTTGGCCCCACAGACCTGCGGGCTGCAAGCTTTCCTGCTGCCTTCAGCCTCAAAACCACCCTTTCCCACTTGGCGCCGCGCCAGGCCCAAAAATGTCCATATGGCTGGAGATTGCTCCCACGCCCAAAGAGCCAGCAGGGAAAACTATGCCTTGTTCTAAAGCTCTTTGGGAACCGCTTGCGTAGCCCCACAGACCTGCGGGCTGCATGCTTTCCTGCTGCCTTCAGCCTCAAAACTACCCTTTCCCACATGGCGCTGCGCCAGGCACAAAAATGGCCATATGTCTGGAGTTTGGCCCCACGCCCAAAGAGCCAGCAGGGAAAACTATGCCTTGTTCTAAAGCTCTTTGGGAACCGCTTGCGTGGCCCCACAGACCTGCGGGCTGCAGGCTTTCCTGCTGCCTTCAGCCTCAAAACCACCCTTTCCCACTTGGCCCCGCGCCAGGCACAAAAATGGCCATATGTCTGGAGTTTGGTCCCACGCCCAAAGAGCCAGCAGGGAAAACTATGCCTTGTTCTAAAGCTCTTTGGGAACCGCTTGCGTGGCCCCACAGACCTGCGGGCTGCAGGCTTTCCTGCTGCCTTCAGCCTCAAAACCACCCTTTCCCACTTGGCGTCACGCCATTCACAAAAATGGCTATATTTCTGGAGACTGGTCCCTTTCCCAAAGAGCCAGCAGGGAAAACTATGCCTTGTTCTAAAGCTCTTTGGGAACCGCTTGCGTAGCCCCACACACCTGGGGGCTGCAGACTTTCCTGCTGCCTTCAGCCTCAAAACCACCCTTTCCCACATGGCGCCAAGCAAGGCCCAAAAATGGCCATATGTCTGGAGGTTGGTCCTACACCGAAAGAGCCAGCAGGGAAAACTATGCCTTGTTCTAAAGCTCTTTGGGAACCGCTTGCGTAGCCCCACAGACCTGGGGGCTGCAGACTTTCCTGCTGCCTTCAGCCTCAAAACCATCGTCTTCAACTTGGCGTGCCGCCAGGCACAAAAATGGCCATATGTCTGGAGATTGGTCCTACACCGAAAGAGCCAGCAGGGAAAACTATGCCTTGTTCTAAAGCTCTTTGGGAACCACTTGCGTAGCCCCACACACCTGCGGGCTGCAGGCTTTCCTGCTGCCTTCAGCCTCAAAACCACCCTTTCCCACATGGCGTCACGCCAGGCACAAAAATGGCCATATGTCTGGAGACTGGTCCCACGCCCAAAGAGCCAGCAGGGAAAACTATGCCTTGTTCTAAAGCTCTTTGGGAACCGCTTGCGTGGCCCCACAGACCTGGGGGCTGCAGGCTTTCCTGCTGCCTTCAGCCTCAAAACCACCCTTTCCCACTTGGCGTCGCGCCATGCACAAAAATGGCTATATTTCTGGAGACTGGTCCCTTTCCCAAAGAGCCAGCAGGGAAAATTATGCCTTGTTCTAAAGCTCTTTGGGAACCGCTTGCGTAGCCCCACACACCTGGGGGCTGCAGACTTTCCTGCTGCCTTCAGCCTCAAAACCACCCTTTCCCACTTGGCGTCGCGCCAGGCACAATAATGGCCATATATCTGGAGATTGGTCCTACACCGAAAGAGCCAGCAGGGAAAACTATGCCTTGTTCTAAAGCTCTTTGGGAACCGCTTGCGTAGCCCCACACACCTGGGGGCTGCAGGCTTTCCTGCTGCCTTCAGCCTCAAAACCACCCTTTCCCACTTGGCGCCACGCAAGGCCCAAAAATGGCCATATGTCTGGAGGTTGGTCCCACGCCCAAAGAGCCAGCAGGGAAAACTGTGCCTTGTTCTAAAGCTCTTTGGGAACCGCTTGCGTAGCCCCACAGACCTGGGGGCTGCAGGCTTTCCTGCTGCCTTCAGCCTCAAAACAATCCTTTCCCACATGGCGCCGCGCCAGGCCCAAAAATGGCCATATATCTGGAGATTTGTTCCACGCCCAAAGAGACAGCAGGGAAAACTATGCCTTGTTCTAAAGGTCTTTGGGAACCGCTTGCGTAGCCCCACACACCTGGAGGCTGCAGGCTTTCCTGCTGCCTTCAGCCTCAAACCTACCCTTTCCCACATGGCGCTGCGCCAGGCACAAAAATGGCCATATATCTGGAGATTGGTCCCACGCCCAAAGAGCCAGCAGGGAAAACTATGCCTTGTTCTAAAGCTCTTTGGGAACCGCTTGCGTGGCCCCACACACCTTGGGGCTGCAAGCTTTCCTGCTGCCTTCAGCCTCAAAACCACCCTTTCCCACTTGGTCCCACGCCAGGCACAAAAATGGCCATATGTCTGGCGACTGGTCTCACGCCCAAAGAGCCAGCAGGGAAAACTATGCCTTGTTCTAAAGCTCTTTGGGAACCGCTTGCGTAGCCCCACACACCTGGGGGCTGCAGGCTTTCCTGGCACCTTCTGCCTCAAAACCACCCTTTCCCACATGGCGTCACGCCAGGCCCAAAAATGGCCATATGTCTGGAGACTGGTCCCACGCCCAAAGAGCCAGCAGGGAAAACTATGCCTTGTTCTAAAGCTCTTTGGGAAACGCTTGCGTAGCCCCACACACCTGGAGGCTGCAGGCTTTCCTGCTGCCTTCAGCCTCAAAACCACCATTTCCCACTTGGCGCCGTGCCAGGCCCAAAAATGGCCATATATCTGGAGACTGGTCCCACGCCCAAAGAGCCAGCAGGGAAAACTGTGCCTTGTTCTAAAGCTCTTTGGGAACCGCTTGCGTAGCCCCACACACCTGGGGGCTGCAGGCTTTCCTGCTGCCTTCAGCCTCAAAACCACCATTTCCCACTTGGCGCCGTGCCAGGCCCAAAAATGGCCATATATCTGGAGACTGGTCCCACGCCCAAAGAGCCAGCAGGGAAAACTGTGCCTTGTTCTAAAGCTCTTTGGGAACCGCTTGGTTGGCCCCACAGACCTGCGGGCTGCAAGCTTTCCTGCTGCCTTCAGCCTCAAAACCACCCTTTCCCACTTGGCGCCGCGCCAGGCCCAAAAATGTCCATATGGCTGGAGATTGCTCCCACGCCCAAAGAGCCAGCAGGGAAAACTATGCCTTGTTCTAAAGCTCTTTGGGAACCGCTTGCGTAGCCCCACAGACCTGCGGGCTGCATGCTTTCCTGCTGCCTTCAGCCTCAAAACTACCCTTTCCCACATGGCGCTGCGCCAGGCACAAAAATGGCCATATGTCTGGAGTTTGGCCCCACGCCCAAAGAGCCAGCAGGGAAAACTATGCCTTGTTCTAAAGCTCTTTGGGAACCGCTTGCGTGGCCCCACAGACCTGCGGGCTGCAGGCTTTCCTGCTGCCTTCAGCCTCAAAACCACCCTTTCCCACTTGGCCCCGCGCCAGGCACAAAAATGGCCATATGTCTGGAGTTTGGTCCCACGCCCAAAGAGCCAGCAGGGAAAACTATGCCTTGTTCTAAAGCTCTTTGGGAACCGCTTGCGTGGCCCCACAGACCTGCGGGCTGCAGGCTTTCCTGCTGCCTTCAGCCTCAAAACCACCCTTTCCCATTTGGCGTCGCGCCATTCACAAAAATGGCTATATTTCTGGAGACTGGTCCCTTTCCCAAAGAGCCAGCAGGGAAAACTATGCCTTGTTCTAAAGCTCTTTGGGAACCGCTTGCGTAGCCCCACACACCTGGGGGCTGCAGACTTTCCTGCTGCCTTCAGCCTCAAAACCACCCTTTCCCACATGGCGCCAAGCAAGGCCCAAAAATGGCCATATGTCTGGAGATTGGTCCTACACCGAAAGAGCCAGCAGGGAAAACTATGCCTTGTTCTAAAGCTCTTTGGGAACCGCTTGCGTAGCCCCACAGACCTGGGGGCTGCAGACTTTCCTGCTGCCTTCAGCCTCAAAACCATCGTCTTCAACTTGGCGTGCCGCCAGGCACAAAAATGGCCATATGTCTGGAGATTGGTCCTACACCGAAAGAGCCAGCAGGGAAAACTATGCCTTGTTCTAAAGCTCTTTGGGAACCACTTGCGTAGCCCCACACACCTGCGGGCTGCAGGCTTTCCTGCTGCCTTCAGCCTCAAAACCACCCTTTCCCACATGGCGTCACGCCAGGCACAAAAATGGCCATATGTCTGGAGACTGGTCCCACGCCCAAAGAGCCAGCAGGGAAAACTATGCCTTGTTCTAAAGCTCTTTGGGAACCGCTTGCGTGGCCCCACAGACCTGGGGGCTGCAGGCTTTCCTGCTGCCTTCAGCCTCAAAACCACCCTTTCCCACTTGGCGTCGCGCCATGCACAAAAATGGCTATATTTCTGGAGACTGGTCCCTTTCCCAAAGAGCCAGCAGGGAAAATTATGCCTTGTTCTAAAGCTCTTTGGGAACCGCTTGCGTAGCCCCACACACCTGGGGGCTGCAGACTTTCCTGCTGCCTTCAGCCTCAAAACCACCCTTTCCCACTTGGCGTCGCGCCAGGCACAAAAATGGCCATATATCTGGAGATTGGTCCTACACCGAAAGAGCCAGCAGGGAAAACTATGCCTTGTTCTAAAGCTCTTTGGGAACCGCTTGCGTAGCCCCACACACCTGGGGGCTGCAGGCTTTCCTGCTGCCTTCAGCCTCAAAACCACCCTTTCCCACATGGCGCCAAGCAAGGCCCAAAAATGGCCATATGTCTGGAGACTGTTCCCACGCCCAAAGAGCCAGCAGGGAAAACTATGCCTTGTTCTAAAGCTCTTTGGGAACCGCTTGCGTAGCCCCACAGACCTGGGGGCTGCAGACTTTCCTGCTGCCTTCAGCCTCAAAACCATCGTCTTCAACTTGGCGTGCCGCCAGGCACAAAAATGGCCATATGTCTGGAGATTGGTCCTACACCGAAAGAGCCAGCAGGGAAAACTATGCCTTGTTCTAAAGCTCTTTGGGAACCGCTTGCGTAGCCCCACACACCTGGGGGCTGCAGGCTTTCCTGCTGCCTTCAGCCTCAAAACCACCCTTTCCCACATGGCGCCACGCCAGGCACAAAAATGGCCATATGTCTGGAGGTTGGTCCCACGCCCAAAGAGCCAGCAGGGAAAACTATGCCTTGTTCTAAAGCTCTTTGGGAACCGCTTGCGTAGCCCCACACACCTGCGGGCTGCAGGCTTTCCTGCTGCCTTCAGCCTCAAAACCACCCTTTCCCACATGGCGTCACGCCAGGCACAATAATGGCCATATGTCTGGAGGTTGGTCCCACGCCCAAAGAGCCAGCAGGGAAAACTATGCCTTGTTCTAAAGCTCTTTGGGAACCACTTGCGTAGCCCCACACACCTGGAGGCTGCAGGCTTTCCTGCTGCCTTCAGCCTCAAAACCACCCTTTCCCACTTGGCGCCGCGCCAGGCACAAAAATGGCCATATGTCTGGAGACTGGTCGCACGCCCAAAGAGCCAGCAGGGAAAACTATGCCTTGTTCTAAAGCTCTTTGGGAACCACTTGCGTAGCCCCACACACCTGGGGGCTGCAGGCTTTCCTGCTGCCTTCAGCCTCAAAACCACCCTTTCCCACTTGGCGCCACGCAAGGCACAAAAATGGCCATATGTCTGGAGGTTGGTCCCACGCCCAAAGAGGCAGAAGGGAATACTATGCCTTGTTCTAAAGCTCTTTGGGAACCGCTTGCGTAGCCCCACAGACCTGGGGGCTGCAGGCTTTCCTGCTGCCTTCAGCCTCAAAATCACCCTTTCCCACTTGGCGCCGCGCCACGCCCAAAAATGGCCATATATCTGGAGATTTGTTCCACGCCCAAAGAGCCAGCAGGGAAAACTATGCCTTGTTCTAAAGCTCTTTGGGAACCGCTTGCGTAGCCCCACAGACCTGGGGGCTGCAAGCTTTCCTGCTGCCTTCAGCCTCAAAACCACCCTTTCCCACTTGGCCCCACGCCAGGCACAAAAATGGCCATATGTCTGGAGACTGGTCCCACGCCCAAAGAGCCAGCAGGGAAAACTATGCCTTGTTCTAAAGCTCTTTGGGAACCACTTGCGTAGCCCCACACACCTGCGGGCTGCAGGCTTTTCTGGCACCTTCAGCCTCAAAACCACCCTTTCCCACATGGCGTCACGCCAGGCCCAAAAATGGCCATATGTCTGGAGATTGGTCCTACACCGAAAGAGCCAGCAGGGAAAACTATGCCTTGTTCTAAAGCTCTTTGGGAACCGCTTGCGTAGCCCCACACACCTCGGGGCTGCAGGCTTTCCTGCTGCCTTCAGCCTCAAAACCACCCTTTCCCACTTGGCGCCACGCAAGGCACAAAAATGGCCATATGTCTGGAGGTTGGTCCCACGCCCAAAGAGCCAGAAGGGAAAACTATGCCTTGTTCTAAAGCTCTTTGGGAACCGCTTGCGTAGCCCCACAGACCTGGGGGCTGCAGGCTTTCCTGCTGCCTTCAGCCTCAAAACAATCCTTTCCCACATGGCGCCGCGCCAGGCCCAAAAATGGCCATATATCTGGAGATTTGTTCCACGCCCAAAGAGCCAGCAGGGAAAACGATGCCTTGTTCTAAAGCTCTTTGGGAACCGCTTGCGTGGCCCCAGAGACCTGGGGGCTTGCAAGCTTTCCTGCTGCCTTCAGCCTCAAAACCACCCTTTCCCACTTGGCGCTGCACCAGGCCCAAAAATGGCCATATGTCTGGAGACTGGTCCCACGCCCAAAGAGCCAGCAGGGAAAACTATGCCTTGTTCTAAAGCTCTTTGGGAACAGCTTGCGTGGCCCCACAGACCTGGGGGCTGCAGGCTTTCCTACTGCCTTCAGCCTCAAAACCACCCTTTCCCACTTGGCGTCGCGTCAGGCACAAAAATGGCTATATTTCTAGAGACTGGTCCCTTTCCCAAAGAGCCAGCAGGGAAAATTATGCCTTATTCTAAAGCTCTTTGGGAACCGCTTGTGTAGCCCCACACACCTGGGGGCTGCAGACTTTCCTGCTGCCTTCAGCCTCAAAACCATCGTCTGCAACATGGCGTGCCGCCAGGCCCAAAAATGGCCATATGTCTGGAGGTTGGTCCCACGCCCAAAGAGCCAGCAGGGAAAACTATGCCTTGTTCTAAAGCTCTTTGGGAACCGCTTGCGTAGCCCCACACACCTGCGGGCTGCAGGCTTTCCTGCTGCCTTCAGCCTCAAAACCACCCTTTCCCACATGGCGTCACGCCAGGCACAAAAATGGCCATATGTCTGGAGGTTGGTCCCACGCCCAAAGAGCCAGCAGGGAAAACTATGCCTTGTTCTAAAGCTCTTTGGGAACCACTTGCGTAGCCCCACACACCTGGAGGCTGCAGGCTTTCCTGCTGCCTTCAGCCTCAAAACCACCCTTTCCCACTTGGCGCCGCGCCAGGCACAAAAATGGCCATATGTCTGGAGACTGGTCCCACGCCCAAAGAGCCAGCAGGGAAAACTATGCCTTGTTCTAAAGCTCTTTGGGAACCACTTGCGTAGCCCCACACACCTGGGGGCTGCAGGCTTTCCTGCTGCCTTCAGCCTCAAAACCACCCTTTCCCACTTGGCGCCACGCAAGGCACAAAAATGGCCATATGTCTGGAGGTTGGTCCCACGCCCAAAGAGGCAGAAGGGAATACTATGCCTTGTTCTAAAGCTCTTTGGGAACCGCTTGCGTAGCCCCACAGACCTGGGGGCTGCAGGCTTTCCTGCTGCCTTCAGCCTCAAAATCACCCTTTCCCACTTGGCGCCGCGCCAGGCCCAAAAATGGCCATATATCTGGAGATTTGTTCCACGCCCAAAGAGCCAGCAGGGAAAACTATGCCTTGTTCTAAAGCTATTTGGGAACCGCTTGCGTGGCCCCAGAGACCTGGGGGCTTGCAAGCTTTCCTGCTGCCTTCAGCCCAAAACCACCCTTTCCCACTTGGCGCTGCGCCAGGCCCAAAAATGGCCATATGGCTGGAGACTGGTCCCACGCCCAAAGAGCCAGCAGGGAAAACTATGCCTTGTTCTAAAGCTCTTTGGGAACCGCTTGCGTAGCCCCACAGACCTGGGGGCTGCAGGCTTTCCTGCTGCCTTCAGCCTCAAAACCACCCTTTCCCACTTGGCGCAGCGCCAGGCCCAAAAATGGCCATATGGCTGGAATTTGGTCCCACGCCCAAAGAGCCAGCAGGGAAAACTATGCCTTTTTCTAAAGCTCTTTGGGAACAGCTTGCGTGGCCCCACAGACCTGGGGGCTGCAGGCTTTCCTGCTGCCTTCAGCCTCAAAACCACCCTTTCCCACTTGGCGTCGCGCCAGGCACAAAAATGGCTATATTTCTGGAGACTGGTCCCTTTCCCAAAGAGCCAGCAGGGAAAACTATGCCTTGTTCTAAAGCTCTTTGGGAACCGCTTGCGTAGCCCCACACAGCTGGGGGCTGCAGGCTTTCCTGCTGCCTTTAGCCTCAAAACCATCCTCTGCAACTTGGCGTGCCGCCAGGCACAAAAATGGCCATATGTCTGGAGATTGGTCCTACACCGAAAGAGCCAGCAGGGAAAACTATGCCTTGTTCTAAAGCTCTTTGGGAACCGCTTGCGTAGCCCCACAGACCTGGGGGCTGCAGGCTTTCCTGCTGCCTTCAGCCTCAAAACCAGCCTTTCCCACTTGGCGCCGCGCCAGGCCCAAAAATGGCCATATGTCTGGAGACTGGTCCCACGCCCAAAGAGCCAGCAGGGAAAACTATGCCTTGTTCTAAAGCTCTTTGGGAACCACTTGCGTAGCCCCACACACCTGGGGGCTGCAGGCTTTCCTGCTGCCTTCAGCCTCAAAACCACCCTTTCCCACTTGGCGCCACGCAAGGCACAAAAATGGCCATATGTCTGGAGGTTGGTCCCACGCCCAAAGAGGCAGAAGGGAATACTATGCCTTGTTCTAAAGCTCTTTGGGAACCGCTTGCGTAGCCCCACAGACCTGGGGGCTGCAGGCTTTCCTGCTGCCTTCAGCCTCAAAATCACCCTTTCCCACTTGGCGCCGCGCCACGCCCAAAAATGGCCATATATCTGGAGATTTGTTCCACGCCCAAAGAGCCAGCAGGGAAAACTATGCCTTGTTCTAAAGCTCTTTGGGAACCGCTTGCGTAGCCCCACACACCTGGGGGCTGCAAGCTTTCCTGCTGCCTTCAGCCTCAAAACCACCCTTTCCCACTTGGCCCCACGCCAGGCACAAAAATGGCCATATGTCTGGAGACTGGTCCCACGCCCAAAGAGCCAGCAGGGAAAACTATGCCTTGTTCTAAAGCTCTTTGGGAACCACTTGCGTAGCCCCACACACCTGGAGGCTGCAGGCTTTCCTGCTGCCTTCAGCCTCAAAACCACCCTTTCCCACTTGGCGCCGCGCCAGGCACAAAAATGGCCATATGTCTGGAGACTGGTCCCACGCCCAAAGAGCCAGCAGGGAAAACTATGCCTTGTTCTAAAGCTCTTTGGGAACCACTTGCGTAGCCCCACACACCTGGGGGCTGCAGGCTTTCCTGCTGCCTTCAGCCTCAAAACCACCCTTTCCCACTTGGCGCCACGCAAGGCACAAAAATGGCCATATGTCTGGAGGTTGGTCCCACGCCCAAAGAGGCAGAAGGGAATACTATGCCTTGTTCTAAAGCTCTTTGGGAACCGCTTGCGTAGCCCCACAGACCTGGGGGCTGCAGGCTTTCCTGCTGCCTTCTGCCTCAAAATCACCCTTTCCCACTTGGCGCCGCGCCAGGCCCAAAAATGGCCATATGTCTGGAGATTTGTTCCACGCCCAAAGAGCCAGCAGGGAAAACTATGCCTTGTTCTAAAGCTATTTGGGAACCGCTTGCGTGGCCCCAGAGACCTGGGGGCTTGCAAGCTTTCCTGCTGCCTTCAGCCCAAAACCACCCTTTCCCACTTGGCGCTGCGCCAGGCCCAAAAATGGCCATATGGCTGGAGACTGGTCCCACGCCCAAAGAGCCAGCAGGGAAAACTATGCCTTGTTCTAAAGCTCTTTGGGAACCGCTTGCGTAGCCCCACAGACCTGGGGGCTGCAGGCTTTCCTGCTGCCTTCAGCCTCAAAACCACCCTTTCCCACTTGGCGCAGCGCCAGGCCCAAAAATGGCCATATGGCTGGAATTTGGTCCCACGCCCAAAGAGCCAGCAGGGAAAACTATGCCTTTTTCTAAAGCTCTTTGGGAACAGCTTGCGTGGCCCCACAGACCTGGGGGCTGCAGGCTTTCCTGCTGCCTTCAGCCTCAAAACCACCCTTTCCCACTTGGCGTCGCGCCAGGCACAAAAATGGCTATATTTCTGGAGACTGGTCCCTTTCCCAAAGAGCCAGCAGGGAAAACTATGCCTTGTTCTAAAGCTCTTTGGGAACCGCTTGCGTAGCCCCACACAGCTGGGGGCTGCAGGCTTTCCTGCTGCCTTTAGCCTCAAAACCATCCTCTGCAACTTGGCGTGCCGCCAGGCACAAAAATGGCCATATGTCTGGAGATTGGTCCTACACCGAAAGAGCCAGCAGGGAAAACTATGCCTTGTTCTAAAGCTCTTTGGGAACCGCTTGCGTAGCCCCACAGACCTGGGGGCTGCAGGCTTTCCTGCTGCCTTCAGCCTCAAAACCAGCCTTTCCCACTTGGCGCCGCGCCAGGCCCAAAAATGGCCATATGTCTGGAGACTGGTCCCACGCCCAAAGAGCCAGCAGGGAAAACTATGCCTTGTTCTAAAGCTCTTTGGGAACCACTTGCGTAGCCCCACACACCTGGGGGCTGCAGGCTTTCCTGCTGCCTTCAGCCTCAAAACCACCCTTTCCCACTTGGCGCCACGCAAGGCACAAAAATGGCCATATGTCTGGAGGTTGGTCCCACGCCCAAAGAGGCAGAAGGGAATACTATGCCTTGTTCTAAAGCTCTTTGGGAACCGCTTGCGTAGCCCCACAGACCTGGGGGCTGCAGGCTTTCCTGCTGCCTTCAGCCTCAAAATCACCCTTTCCCACTTGGCGCCGCGCCACGCCCAAAAATGGCCATATATCTGGAGATTTGTTCCACGCCCAAAGAGCCAGCAGGGAAAACTATGCCTTGTTCTAAAGCTCTTTGGGAACCGCTTGCGTAGCCCCACACACCTGGGGGCTGCAAGCTTTCCTGCTGCCTTCAGCCTCAAAACCACCCTTTCCCACTTGGCCCCACGCCAGGCACAAAAATGGCCATATGTCTGGAGACTGGTCCCACGCCCAAAGAGCCAGCAGGGAAAACTATGCCTTGTTCTAAAGCTCTTTGGGAACCACTTGCGTAGCCCCACACACCTGCGGGCTGCAGGCTTTTCTGGCACCTTCAGCCTCAAAACCACCCTTTCCCACATGGCGTCACGCCAGGCCCAAAAATGGCCATATGTCTGGAGATTGGTCCTACACCGAAAGAGCCAGCAGGGAAAACTATGCCTTGTTCTAAAGCTCTTTGGGAACCGCTTGCGTAGCCCCACAGACCTGGGGGCTGCAGGCTTTCCTGCTGCCTTCAGCCTCAAAACCAGCCTTTCCCACTTGGCGCCGCGCCAGGCCCAAAAATGGCCATATTTCTGGAGACTGGTCCCACGCCCAAAGAGCCAGCAGGGAAAACTATGCCTTGTTCTAAAGCTCTTTGGGAACCACTTGCGTAGCCCCACACACCTGGAGGCTGCAGGCTTTCCTGCTGCCTTCAGCCTCAAAACCACCCTTTCCCACTTGGCGCCGCGCTAGGCCCAAAAATGGCAATATGTCTGGAGATTGGTCCCACGCCCAAAGAGCCAGCAGGGAAAACTATGCCTTGTTCTAAAGCTCTTTGGGAACCGCTTGCGTAGCCCCACACACCTGGGGGCTGCAGGCTTTCCTGCTGCCTTCAGCCTCAAAACCACCCTTTCCCACTTGGCGCCACGCAAGGCACAAAAATGGCCATATGTCTGGAGGTTGGTCCCACGCCCAAAGAGCCAGCAGGGAAAACTATGCCTTGTTCTAAA
The DNA here is from genome assembly GCF_963924245.1 of Chroicocephalus ridibundus. Lineage (NCBI taxonomy): Eukaryota > Metazoa > Chordata > Aves > Charadriiformes > Laridae > Chroicocephalus > Chroicocephalus ridibundus. Next base: position 1,209,279 of record NW_026961728.1, read on the forward strand.
GCTCTTTGGGAACCGCTTGCGTAGCCCCACACACCTCGGGGGTGCAGGCTTTCCTGCTGCCTTCAGCCTCAAAACCACCCTTTCCCACTTGGCGCCACGCAAGGCACAAAAATGGCCATATGTCTGGAGGTTGGTCCCACGCCCAAAGAGCCAGAAGGGAAAACTATGCCTTGTTCTAAAGCTCTTTGGGAACCGCTTGCGTAGCCCCACAGACCTGGGGGCTGCAGGCTTTCCTGCTGCCTTCAGCCTCAAAACAATCCTTTCCCACATGGCGCCGCGCCAGGCCCAAAAATGGCCATATATCTGGAGATTTGTTCCACGCCCAAAGAGACAGCAGGGAAAACGATGCCTTGTTCTAAAGCTCTTTGGGAACCGCTTGCGTGGCCCCAGAGACCTGGGGGCTTGCAAGCTTTCCTGCTGCCTTCAGCCTCAAAACCACCCTTTCCCACTTGGCGCTGCACCAGGCCCAAAAATGGCCATATGTCTGGAGACTGGTCCCACGCCCAAAGAGCCAGCAGGGAAAACTATGCCTTGTTCTAAAGCTCTTTGGGAACAGCTTGCGTGGCCCCACAGACCTGGGGGCTGCAGGCTTTCCTACTGCCTTCAGCCTCAAAACCACCCTTTCCCACTTGGCGTCGCGTCAGGCACAAAAATGGCTATATTTCTAGAGACTGGTCCCTTTCCCAAAGAGCCAGCAGGGAAAATTATGCCTTATTCTAAAGCTCTTTGGGAACCGCTTGTGTAGCCCCACACACCTGGGGGCTGCAGACTTTCCTGCTGCCTTCAGCCTCAAAACCATCGTCTGCAACATGGCGTGCCGCCAGGCCCAAAAATGGCCATATGTCTGGAGGTTGGTCCCACGCCCAAAGAGCCAGCAGGGAAAACTATGCCTTGTTCTAAAGCTCTTTGGGAACCGCTTGCGTAGCCCCACACACCTGCGGGCTGCAGGCTTTCCTGCTGCCTTCAGCCTCAAAACCACCCTTTCCCACTTGGCGTCACGCCAGGCACAAAAATGGCCATATGTCTGGAGGTTGGTCCCACGCCCAAAGAGCCAGCAGGGAAAACTATGCCTTGTTCTAAAGCTCTTTGGGAACCACTTGCGTAGCCCCACACACCTGGAGGCTGCAGGCTTTCCTGCTGCCTTCAGCCTCAAAACCACCCTTTCCCACTTGGCGCCGCGCCAGGCACAAAAATGGCCATATGTCTGGAGACTGGTCCCACGCCCAAAGAGCCAGCAGGGAAAACTATGCCTTGTTCTAAAGCTCTTTGGGAACCACTTGCGTAGCCCCACACACCTGGGGGCTGCAGGCTTTCCTGCTGCCTTCAGCCTCAAAACCACCCTTTCCCACTTGGCGCCACGCAAGGCACAAAAATGGCCATATGTCTGGAGGTTGGTCCCACGCCCAAAGAGGCAGAAGGGAATACTATGCCTTGTTCTAAAGCTCTTTGGGAACCGCTTGCGTAGCCCCACAGACCTGGGGGCTGCAGGCTTTCCTGCTGCCTTCAGCCTCAAAATCACCCTTTCCCACTTGGCGCCGCGCCAGGCCCAAAAATGGCCATATATCTGGAGATTTGTTCCACGCCCAAAGAGCCAGCAGGGAAAACTATGCCTTGTTCTAAAGCTATTTGGGAACCGCTTGCGTGGCCCCAGAGACCTGGGGGCTTGCAAGCTTTCCTGCTGCCTTCAGCCCAAAACCACCCTTTCCCACTTGGCGCTGCGCCAGGCCCAAAAATGGCCATATGGCTGGAGACTGGTCCCACGCCCAAAGAGCCAGCAGGGAAAACTATGCCTTGTTCTAAAGCTCTTTGGGAACCGCTTGCGTAGCCCCACAGACCTGGGGGCTGCAGGCTTTCCTGCTGCCTTCAGCCTCAAAACCACCCTTTCCCACTTGGCGCAGCGCCAGGCCCAAAAATGGCCATATGGCTGGAATTTGGTCCCACGCCCAAAGAGCCAGCAGGGAAAACTATGCCTTTTTCTAAAGCTCTTTGGGAACAGCTTGCGTGGCCCCACAGACCTGGGGGCTGCAGGCTTTCCTGCTGCCTTCAGCCTCAAAACCACCCTTTCCCACTTGGCGTCGCGCCAGGCACAAAAATGGCTATATTTCTGGAGACTGGTCCCTTTCCCAAAGAGCCAGCAGGGAAAACTATGCCTTGTTCTAAAGCTCTTTGGGAACCGCTTGCGTAGCCCCACACAGCTGGGGGCTGCAGGCTTTCCTGCTGCCTTTAGCCTCAAAACCATCCTCTGCAACTTGGCGTGCCGCCAGGCACAAAAATGGCCATATGTCTGGAGATTGGTCCTACACCGAAAGAGCCAGCAGGGAAAACTATGCCTTGTTCTAAAGCTCTTTGGGAACCGCTTGCGTAGCCCCACAGACCTGCGGGCTGCAGGCTTTCCTGCTGCCTTCAGCCTCAAAACCACCCTTTCCCACTTGGCGCCGCGCCAGGCCCAAAAATGGCCATATGTCTGGAGACTGGTCCCACGCCCAAAGAGCCAGCAGGGAAAACTATGCCTTGTACTAAAGCTCTTTGGGAACCACTTGCGTAGCCCCACACACCTGGAGGCTGCAGGCTTTCCTGCTGCCTTCAGCCTCAAAACCACCCTTTCCCACTTGGCGCCGCGCTAGGCCCAAAAATGGCAATATGTCTGGAGATTGGTCCCACGCCCAAAGAGCCAGCAGGGAAAATTATGCCTTGTTCTAAAGCTCTTTGGGAACCGCTTGCGTAGCCCCACACACCTGGGGGCTGCAGGCTTTCCTGCTGCCTTCAGCCTCAAAACCACCCTTTCCCACTTGGCGCCACGCAAGGCACAAAAATGGCCATATGTCTGGAGGTTGGTCCCACGCCCAAAGAGCCAGCAGGGAAAACTATGCCTTGTTCTAAAGCTCTTTGGGAACCGCTTGCGTAGCCCCACACACCTGCGGGCTGCAGGCTTTCCTGCTGCCTTCAGCCTCAAAACCACCCTTTCCCACATGGCGTCACGCCAGGCACAAAAATGGCCATATGTCTGGAGGTTGGTCCCACGCCCAAAGAGCCAGCAGGGAAAACTATGCCTTGTTCTAAAGCTCTTTGGGAACCACTTGCGTAGCCCCACACACCTGGAGGCTGCAGGCTTTCCTGCTGCCTTCAGCCTCAAAACCACCCTTTCCCACTTGGCGCCGCGCCAGCCACAAAAATGGCCATATGTCTGGAGACTGGTCGCACGCCCAAAGAGCCAGCAGGGAAAACTATGCCTTGTTCTAAAGCTCTTTGGGAACCACTTGCGTAGCCCCACACACCTGGGGGCTGCAGGCTTTCCTGCTGCCTTCAGCCTCAAAACCACCCTTTCCCACTTGGCGCCACGCAAGGCACAAAAATGGCCATATGTCTGGAGGTTGGTCCCACGCCCAAAGAGGCAGAAGGGAATACTATGCCTTGTTCTAAAGCTCTTTGGGAACCGCTTGCGTAGCCCCACAGACCTGGGGGCTGCAGGCTTTCCTGCTGCCTTCAGCCTCAAAATCACCCTTTCCCACTTGGCGCCGCGCCAGGCCCAAAAATGGCCATAAATCTGGAGATTTGTTCCACGCCCAAAGAGCCAGCAGGGAAAACTATGCCTTGTTCTAAAGCTATTTGGGAACCGCTTGCGTGGCCCCAGAGACCTGGGGGCTTGCAAGCTTTCCTGCTGCCTTCAGCCTCAAAACCACCCTTTCCCACTTGGCGCTGCGCCAGGCCCAAAAATGGCCATATGGCTGGAGACTGGTCCCACGCCCAAAGAGCCAGCAGGGAAAACTATGCCTTGTTCTAAAGCTCTTTGGGAACCGCTTGCGTAGCCCCACAGACCTGGGGGCTGCAGGCTTTCCTGCTGCCTTCAGCCTCAAAACCACCCTTTCCCACTTGGCGCAGCGCCAGGCCCAAAAATGGCCATATGGCTGGAATTTGGTCCCACGCCCAAAGAGCCAGCAGGGAAAACTATGCCTTGTTCTAAAGCTCTTTGGGAACAGCTTGCGTGGCCCCACAGACCTGGGGGCTGCAGGCTTTCCTGCTGCCTTCAGCCTCAAAACCACCCTTTCCCACTTGGCGTCGCGCCAGGCACAAAAATGGCTATATTTCTGGAGACTGGTCCCTTTCCCAAAGAGCCAGCAGGGAAAACTATGCCTTGTTCTAAAGCTCTTTGGGAACCGCTTGCGTAGCCCCACACAGCTGGGGGCTGCAGGCTTTCCTGCTGCCTTTAGCCTCAAAACCATCCTCTGCAACTTGGCGTGCCGCCAGGCACAAAAATGGCCATATGTCTGGAGATTGGTCCTACACCGAAAGAGCCAGCAGGGAAAACTATGCCTTGTTCTAAAGCTCTTTGGGAACCGCTTGCGTAGCCCCACAGACCTGGGGGCTGCAGGCTTTCCTGCTGCCTTCAGCCTCAAAACCAGCCTTTCCCACTTGGCGTCACGCCAGGCCCAAAAATGGCCATATGTCTGGAGACTGGTCCCACGCCCAAAGAGCCAGCAGGGAAAACTATGCCTTGTTCTAAAGCTCTTTGGGAACCACTTGCGTAGCCCCACACACCTGGAGGCTGCAGGCTTTCCTGCTGCCTTCAGCCTCAAAACCACCCTTTCCCACTTGGCGCCGCGCTAGGCCCAAAAATGGCAATATGTCTGGAGATTGGTCCCACGCCCAAAGAGCCAGCAGGGAAAACTATGCCTTGTTCTAAAGCTCTTTGGGAACCGCTTGCGTAGCCCCACACACCTGGGGGCTGCAGGCTTTCCTGCTGCCTTCAGCCTCAAAACCACCCTTTCCCACTTGGCGCCACGCAAGGCACAAAAATGGCCATATGTCTGGAGGTTGGTCCCACGCCCAAAGAGCCAGCAGGGAAAACGATGCCTTGTTCTAAAGCTCTTTGGGAACCGCTTGCGTAGCCCCACACACCTGCGGGCTGCAGGCTTTCCTGCTGCCTTCAGCCTCAAAACCACCCTTTCCCACATGGCGTCACGCCAGGCACAAAAATGGCCATATGTCTGGAGGTTGGTCCCACGCCCAAAGAGCCAGCAGGGAAAACTATGCCTTGTTCTAAAGCTCTTTGGGAACCACTTGCGTAGCCCCACACACCTGGAGGCTGCAGGCTTTCCTGCTGCCTTCAGCCTCAAAACCACCCTTTCCCACTTGGCCCCGCGCCAGGCACAAAAATGGCCATATGTCTGGAGACTGGTCCCACGCCCAAAGAGCCAGCAGGGAAAACTATGCCTTGTTCTAAAGCTCTTTGGGAACCGCTTGCGTAGCCCCACAGACCTGGGGGCTGCAGGCTTTCCTGCTGCCTTCAGCCTCAAAACCACCCTTTCCCACTTGGCGCCACGCAAGGCACAAAAATGGCCATATGTCTGGAGGTTGGTCCCACGCCCAAAGAGGCAGAAGGGAATACTATGCCTTGTTCTAAAGCTCTTTGGGAACCGCTTGCGTAGCCCCACAGACCTGGGGGCTGCAGGCTTTCCTGCTGCCTTCAGCCTCAAAACAATCCTTTCCCACATGGCGCCGCGCCAGGCCCAAAAATGGCCATATATCTGGAGATTTGTTCCACGCCCAAAGAGCCAGCAGGGAAAACGATGCCTTGTTCTAAAGCTCTTTGGGAACCGCTTGCGTGGCCCCAGAGACCTGGGGGCTTGCAAGCTTTCCTGCTTCCTTCAGCCTCAAAACCACCCTTTCCCACTTGGCGCTGCGCCAGGCCCAAAAATGGCCATATGTCTGGAGACTGGTCCCACGCCCAAAGAGCCAGCAGGGAAAACTATGCCTTGTTCTAAAGCTCTTTGGGAACAGCTTGCGTGGCCCCACAGACCTGGGGGCTGCAGGCTTTCCTGCTGCCTTCAGCCTCAAAACCACCCTTTCCCACTTGGCGTCGCGCCAGGCACACAAATGGCTATATTTCTAGAGACTGGTCCCTTTCCCAAAGAGCCAGCAGGGAAAACTATGCCTTGTTCTAAAGCTCTTTGGGAACCGCTTGCATAGCCCCACACACCTGGGGGCTGCAGACTTTCCTGCTGCCTTCAGCCTCAAAACCATCGTCTGCAACTTGGCGTGCCGCCAGGGCCAAAAATGGCCATATGTCTGGAGGTTGGTCCCACGCCCAAAGAGCCAGCAGGGAAAACTATGCCTTGTTCTAAAGCTCTTTGGGAACCGCTTGCGTAGCCCCACAGACCTGGGGGCTGCAGGCTTTCCTGCTGCCTTCAGCCTCAAAACCACCCTTTCCACATGGCGTCACGCCAGGCACAAAAATGGCCATATGTCTGGAGGTTGGTCCCACGCCCAAAGAGCCAGCAGGGAAAACTATGCCTTGTTCTAAAGCTCTTTGGGAACCACTTGCGTAGCCCCACACACCTGGAGGCTGCAGGCTTTCCTGCTGCCTTCAGCCTCAAAACCACCCTTTCCCACTTGGCGCCGCGCCAGGCCCAAAAATGGCCATATGTCTGGAGACTGGTCCCACGCCCAAAGAGCCAGCAGGGAAAACTATGCCTTGTTCTAAAGCTCTTTGGGAACCACTTGCGTAGCCCCACACACCTGGGGGCTGCAGGCTTTCCTGCTGCCTTCAGCCTCAAAACCACCCTTTCCCACTTGGCGCCACGCAAGGCACAAAAATGGCCATATGTCTGGAGGTTGGTCCCACGCCCAAAGAGGCAGAAGGGAATACTATGCCTTGTTCTAAAGCTCTTTGGGAACCGCTTGCGTAGCCCCACAGACCTGGGGGCTGCAGGCTTTCCTGCTGCCTTCAGCCTCAAAATCACCCTTTCCCACTTGGCGCCGCGCCAGGCCCAAAAATGGCCATATATCTGGAGATTTGTTCCACGCCCAAAGAGCCAGCAGGGAAAACTATGCCTTGTTGTAAAGCTATTTGGGAACCGCTTGCGTGGCCCCAGAGACCTGGGGGCTTGCAAGCTTTCCTGCTGCCTTCAGCCCAAAACCACCCTTTCCCACTTGGCGCTGCGCCAGGCCCAAAAATGGCCATATGGCTGGAGACTGGTCCCACGCCCAAAGAGCCAGCAGGGAAAACTATGCCTTGTTCTAAAGCTCTTTGGGAACCGCTTGCGTAGCCCCACAGACATGGGGGCTGCAGGCTTTCCTGCTGCCTTCAGCCTCAAAACCACCCTTTCCCACTTGGCGCAGCGCCAGGCCCAAAAATGGCCATATGGCTGGAATTTGGTCCCACGCCCAAAGAGCCAGCAGGGAAAACTATGCCTTGTTCTAAAGCTCTTTGGGAACAGCTTGCGTGGCCCCACAGACCTGGGGGCTGCAGGCTTTCCTGCTGCCTTCAGCCTCAAAACCACCCTTTCCCACTTGGCGTCGCGCCAGGCACAAAAATGGCTATATTTCTGGAGACTGGTCCCTTTCCCAAAGAGCCAGCAGGGAAAACTATGCCTTGTTCTAAAGCTCTTTGGGAACCGCTTGCGTAGCCCCACACAGCTGGGGGCTGCAGGCTTTCCTGCTGCCTTTAGCCTCAAAACCATCCTCTGCAACTTGGCGTGCCGCCAGGCACAAAAATGGCCATATGTCTGGAGATTGGTCCTACACCGAAAGAGCCAGCAGGGAAAACTATGCCTTGTTCTAAAGCTCTTTGGGAACCGCTTGCGTAGCCCCACAGACCTGGGGGCTGCAGGCTTTCCTGCTGCCTTCAGCCTCAAAACCAGCCTTTCCCACTTGGCGCCGCGCCAGGCCCAAAAATGGCCATATGTCTGGAGACTGGTCCCACGCCCAAAGAGCCAGCAGGGAAAACTATGCCTTGTTCTAAAGCTCTTTGGGAACCACTTGCGTAGCCCCACACACCTGGAGGCTGCAGGCTTTCCTGCTGCCTTCAGCCTCAAAACCACCCTTTCCCACTTGGCGCCGCGCTAGGCCCAAAAATGGCAATATGTCTGGAGATTGGTCCCACGCCCAAAGAGCCAGCAGGGAAAACTATGCCTTGTTCTAAAGCTCTTTGGGAACCGCTTGCGTAGCCCCACAGACCTGGGGGCTGCAGGCTTTCCTGCTGCCTTCAGCCTCAAAACCACCCTTTCCCACTTGGCGCCACGCAAGGCACAAAAATGGCCATATGTCTGGAGGTTGGTCCCACGCCCAAAGAGCCAGCAGGGAAAACTATGCCTTGTTCTAAAGCTCTTTGGGAACCGCTTGCGTAGCCCCACACACCTGCGGGCTGCAGGCTTTCCTGCTGCCTTCAGCCTCAAAACCACCCTTTCCCACATGGCGTCACGCCAGGCACAAAAATGGCCATATGTCTGGAGGTTGGTCCCACGCCCAAAGAGCCAGCAGGGAAAACTATGCCTTGTTCTAAAGCTCTTTGGGAACCACTTGCGTAGCCCCACACACCTGGAGGCTGCAGGCTTTCCTGCTGCCTTCAGCCTCAAAACCACCCTTTCCCACTTGGCGCCGCGCCAGCCACAAAAATGGCCATATGTCTGGAGACTGGTCGCACGCCCAAAGAGCCAGCAGGGAAAACTATGCCTTGTTCTAAAGCTCTTTGGGAACCACTTGCGTAGCCCCACACACCTGGGGGCTGCAGGCTTTCCTGCTGCCTTCAGCCTCAAAACCACCCTTTCCCACTTGGCGCCACGCAAGGCACAAAAATGGCCATATGTCTGGAGGTTGGTCCCACGCCCAAAGAGGCAGAAGGGAATACTATGCCTTGTTCTAAAGCTCTTTGGGAACCGCTTGCGTAGCCCCACAGACCTGGGGGCTGCAGGCTTTCCTGCTGCCTTCAGCCTCAAAATCACCCTTTCCCACTTGGCGCCGCGCCAGGCCCAAAAATGGCCATAAATCTGGAGATTTGTTCCACGCCCAAAGAGCCAGCAGGGAAAACTATGCCTTGTTCTAAAGCTATTTGGGAACCGCTTGCGTGGCCCCAGAGACCTGGGGGCTTGCAAGCTTTCCTGCTGCCTTCAGCCTCAAAACCACCCTTTCCCACTTGGCGCTGCGCCAGGCCCAAAAATGGCCAGATGGCTGGAGACTGGTCCCACGCCCAAAGAGCCAGCAGGGAAAACTATGCCTTGTTCTAAAGCTCTTTGGGAACCGCTTACGTAGCCCCACAGACCTGGGGGCTGCAGGCTTTCCTGCTGCCTTCAGCCTCAAAACCACCCTTTCCCACTTGGCGCAGCGCCAGGCCCAAAAATGGCCATATGGCTGGAATTTGGTCCCACGCCCAAAGAGCCAGCAGGGAAAACTATGCCTTGTTCTAAAGCTCTTTGGGAACAGCTTGCGTGGCCCCACAGACCTGGGGGCTGCAGGCTTTCCTGCTGCCTTCAGCCTCAAAACCACCCTTTCCCACTTGGCGCCGCGCTAGGCCCAAAAATGGCAATATGTCTGGAGATTGGTCCCACGCCCAAAGAGCCAGCAGGGAAAACTATGCCTTGTTCTAAAGCTCTTTGGGAACCGCTTGCGTAGCCCCACACACCTGGGGGCTGCAGGCTTTCCTGCTGCCTTCAGCCTCAAAACCACCCTTTCCCACTTGGCGCCACGCAAGGCACAAAAATGGCCATATGTCTGGAGGTTGGTCCCACGCCCAAAGAGCCAGCAGGGAAAACTATGCCTTGTTCTAAAGCTCTTTGGGAACCGCTTGCGTAGCCCCACACACCTGCGGGCTGCAGGCTTTCTTGCTGCCTTCAGCCTCAAAACCACCCTTTCCCACATGGCGTCACGCCAGGCACAAAAATGGCCATATGTCTGGAGGTTGGTCCCACGCCCAAAGAGCCAGCAGGGAAAACTATGCCTTGTTCTAAAGCTCTTTGGGAACCACTTGCGTAGCCCCACACACCTGGAGGCTGCAGGCTTTCCTGCTGCCTTCAGCCTCAAAACCACCCTTTCCCACTTGGCGCCGCGCTAGGCCCAAAAATGGCAATATGTCTGGAGATTGGTCCCACGCCCAAAGAGCCAGCAGGGAAAACTATGCCTTGTTCTAAAGCTCTTTGGGAACCGCTTGCGTAGCCCCACACACCTGGGGGCTGCAGGCTTTCCTGCTGCCTTCAGCCTCAAAACCACCCTTTCCCACTTGGCGCTGCGCCAGGCCCAAAAATGGCCAGATGGCTGGAGACTGGTCCCACGCCCAAAGAGCCAGCAGGGAAAACTATGCCTTGTTCTAAAGCTCTTTGGGAACCGCTTACGTAGCCCCACAGACCTGGGGGCTGCAGGCTTTCCTGCTGCCTTCAGCCTCAAAACCACCCTTTCCCACTTGGCGCAGCGCCAGGCCCAAAAATGGCCATATGGCTGGAATTTGGTCCCACGCCCAAAGAGCCAGCAGGGAAAACTATGCCTTGTTCTAAAGCTCTTTGGGAACAGCTTGCGTGGCCCCACAGACCTGGGGGCTGCAGGCTTTCCTGCTGCCTTCAGCCTCAAAACCACCCTTTCCCACTTGGCGCCGCGCTAGGCCCAAAAATGGCAATATGTCTGGAGATTGGTCCCACGCCCAAAGAGCCAGCAGGGAAAACTATGCCTTGTTCTAAAGCTCTTTGGGAACCGCTTGCGTAGCCCCACACACCTGGGGGCTGCAGGCTTTCCTGCTGCCTTCAGCCTCAAAACCACCCTTTCCCACTTGGCGCCACGCAAGGCACAAAAATGGCCATATGTCTGGAGGTTGGTCCCACGCCCAAAGAGCCAGCAGGGAAAACTATGCCTTGTTCTAAAGCTCTTTGGGAACCGCTTGCGTAGCCCCACACACCTGCGGGCTGCAGGCTTTCTTGCTGCCTTCAGCCTCAAAACCACCCTTTCCCACATGGCGTCACGCCAGGCACAAAAATGGCCATATGTCTGGAGGTTGGTCCCACGCCCAAAGAGCCAGCAGGGAAAACTATGCCTTGTTCTAAAGCTCTTTGGGAACCACTTGCGTAGCCCCACACACCTGGAGGCTGCAGGCTTTCCTGCTGCCTTCAGCCTCAAAACCACCCTTTCCCACTTGGCGCCGCGCTAGGCCCAAAAATGGCAATATGTCTGGAGATTGGTCCCACGCCCAAAGAGCCAGCAGGGAAAACTATGCCTTGTTCTAAAGCTCTTTGGGAACCGCTTGCGTAGCCCCACACACCTGGGGGCTGCAGGCTTTCCTGCTGCCTTCAGCCTCAAAACCACCCTTTCCCACTTGGCGCCACGCAAGGCACAAAAATGGCCATATGTCTGGAGGTTGGTCCCACGCCCAAAGAGCCAGCAGGGAAAACGATGCCTTGTTCTAAAGCTCTTTGGGAACCGCTTGCGTAGCCCCACACACCTGCGGGCTGCAGGCTTTCCTGCTGCCTTCAGCCTCAAAACCACCCTTTCCCACATGGCGTCACGCCAGGCACAAAAATGGCCATATGTCTGGAGGTTGGTCCCACGCCCAAAGAGCCAGCAGGGAAAACTATGCCTTGTTCTAAAGCTCTTTGGGAACCACTTGCGTAGCCCCACACACCTGGAGGCTGCAGGCTTTCCTGCTGCCTTCAGCCTCAAAACCACCCTTTCCCACTTGGCCCCGCGCCAGGCACAAAAATGGCCATATGTCTGGAGACTGGTCCCACGCCCAAAGAGCCAGCAGGGAAAACTATGCCTTGTTCTAAAGCTCTTTGGGAACCGCTTGCGTAGCCCCACAGACCTGGGGGCTGCAGGCTTTCCTGCTGCCTTCAGCCTCAAAACCACCCTTTCCCACTTGGCGCCACGCAAGGCACAAAAATGGCCATATGTCTGGAGGTTGGTCCCACGCCCAAAGAGGCAGAAGGGAATACTATGCCTTGTTCTAAAGCTCTTTGGGAACCGCTTGCGTAGCCCCACAGACCTGGGGGCTGCAGGCTTTCCTGCTGCCTTCAGCCTCAAAACAATCCTTTCCCACATGGCGCCGCGCCAGGCCCAAAAATGGCCATATATCTGGAGATTTGTTCCACGCCCAAAGAGCCAGCAGGGAAAACGATGCCTTGTTCTAAAGCTCTTTGGGAACCGCTTGCGTGGCCCCAGAGACCTGGGGGCTTGCAAGCTTTCCTGCTGCCTTCAGCCTCAAAACCACCCTTTCCCACTTGGCGCTGCGCCAGGCCCAAAAATGGCCATATGTCTGGAGACTGGTCCCACGCCCAAAGAGCCAGCAGGGAAAACTATGCCTTGTTCTAAAGCTCTTTGGGAACAGCTTGCGTGGCCCCACAGACCTGGGGGCTGCAGGCTTTCCTGCTGCCTTCAGCCTCAAAACCACCCTTTCCCACTTGGCGTCGCGCCAGTCACAAAAATGGCTATATTTCTAGAGACTGGTCCCTTTCCCAAAGAGCCAGCAGGGAAAACTATGCCTTGTTCTAAAGCTCTTTGGGAACCGCTTGCATAGCCCCACACACCTGGGGGCTGCAGGCTTTCCTGCTGCCTTCAGCCTCAAAACCATCGTCTGCAACTTGGCGTGCCGCCAGGCCCAAAAATGGCCATATGTCTGGAGGTTGGTCCCACGCCCAAAGAGCCAGCAGGGAAAACTATGCCTTGTTCTAAAGCTCTTTGGGAACCGCTTGCGTAGCCCCACAGACCTGGGGGCTGCAGGCTTTCCTGCTGCCTTCAGCCTCAAAACCACCCTTTCCACATGGCGTCACGCCAGGCACAAAAATGGCCATATGTCTGGAGGTTGGTCCCACGCCCAAAGAGCCAGCAGGGAAAACTATGCCTTGTTCTAAAGCTCTTTGGGAACCACTTGCGTAGCCCCACACACCTGGAGGCTGCAGGCTTTCCTGCTGCCTTCAGCCTCAAAACCACCCTTTCCCACTTGGCGCCGCGCCAGGCCCAAAAATGGCCATATGTCTGGAGACTGGTCCCACGCCCAAAGAGCCAGCAGGGAAAACTATGCCTTGTTCTAAAGCTCTTTGGGAACCACTTGCGTAGCCCCACACACCTGGGGGCTGCAGGCTTTCCTGCTGCCTTCAGCCTCAAAACCACCCTTTCCCACTTGGCGCCACGCAAGGCACAAAAATGGCCATATGTCTGGAGGTTGGTCCCACGCCCAAAGAGGCAGAAGGGAATACTATGCCTTGTTCTAAAGCTCTTTGGGAACCGCTTGCGTAGCCCCACAGACCTGGGGGCTGCAGGCTTTCCTGCTGCCTTCAGCCTCAAAATCACCCTTTCCCACTTGGCGCCGCGCCAGGCCCAAAAATGGCCATATATCTGGAGATTTGTTCCACGCCCAAAGAGCCAGCAGGGAAAACTATGCCTTGTTGTAAAGCTATTTGGGAACCGCTTGCGTGGCCCCAGAGACCTGGGGGCTTGCAAGCTTTCCTGCTGCCTTCAGCCCAAAACCACCCTTTCCCACTTGGCGCTGCGCCAGGCCCAAAAATGGCCATATGGCTGGAGACTGGTCCCACGCCCAAAGAGCCAGCAGGGAAAACTATGCCTTGTTCTAAAGCTCTTTGGGAACCGCTTGCGTAGCCCCACAGACATGGGGGCTGCAGGCTTTCCTGCTGCCTTCAGCCTCAAAACCACCCTTTCCCACTTGGCGCAGCGCCAGGCCCAAAAATGGCCATATGGCTGGAATTTGGTCCCACGCCCAAAGAGCCAGCAGGGAAAACTATGCCTTGTTCTAAAGCTCTTTGGGAACAGCTTGCGTGGCCCCACAGACCTGGGGGCTGCAGGCTTTCCTGCTGCCTTCAGCCTCAAAACCACCCTTTCCCACTTGGCGTCGCGCCAGGCACAAAAATGGCTATATTTCTGGAGACTGGTCCCTTTCCCAAAGAGCCAGCAGGGAAAACTATGCCTTGTTCTAAAGCTCTTTGGGAACCGCTTGCATAGCCCCACACACCTGGGGGCTGCAGACTTTCCTGCTGCCTTCAGCCTCAAAACCATCGTCTGCAACTTGGCGTGCCGCCAGGCCCAAAAATGGCCATATGTCTGGAGGTTGGTCCCACGCCCAAAGAGCCAGCAGGGAAAACTATGCCTTGTTCTAAAGCTCTTTGGGAACCGCTTGCGTAGCCCCACAGACCTGGGGGCTGCAGGCTTTCCTGCTGCCTTCAGCCTCAAAACCACCCTTTCCACATGGCGTCACGCCAGGCACAAAAATGGCCATATGTCTGGAGGTTGGTCCCACGCCCAAAGAGCCAGCAGGGAAAACTATGCCTTGTTCTAAAGCTCTTTGGGAACCACTTGCGTAGCCCCACACACCTGGAGGCTGCAGGCTTTCCTGCTGCCTTCAGCCTCAAAACCACCCTTTCCCACTTGGCGCCGCGCCAGGCCCAAAAATGGCCATATGTCTGGAGACTGGTCCCACGCCCAAAGAGCCAGCAGGGAAAACTATGCCTTGTTCTAAAGCTCTTTGGGAACCACTTGCGTAGCCCCACACACCTGGGGGCTGCAGGCTTTCCTGCTGCCTTCAGCCTCAAAACCACCCTTTCCCACTTGGCGCCACGCAAGGCACAAAAATGGCCATATGTCTGGAGGTTGGTCCCACGCCCAAAGAGGCAGAAGGGAATACTATGCCTTGTTCTAAAGCTCTTTGGGAACCGCTTGCGTAGCCCCACAGACCTGGGGGCTGCAGGCTTTCCTGCTGCCTTCAGCCTCAAAATCACCCTTTCCCACTTGGCGCCGCGCCAGGCCCAAAAATGGCCATATATCTGGAGATTTGTTCCACGCCCAAAGAGCCAGCAGGGAAAACTATGCCTTGTTGTAAAGCTATTTGGGAACCGCTTGCGTGGCCCCAGAGACCTGGGGGCTTGCAAGCTTTCCTGCTGCCTTCAGCCCAAAACCACCCTTTCCCACTTGGCGCTGCGCCAGGCCCAAAAATGGCCATATGGCTGGAGACTGGTCCCACGCCCAAAGAGCCAGCAGGGAAAACTATGCCTTGTTCTAAAGCTCTTTGGGAACCGCTTGCGTAGCCCCACAGACATGGGGGCTGCAGGCTTTCCTGCTGCCTTCAGCCTCAAAACCACCCTTTCCCACTTGGCGCAGCGCCAGGCCCAAAAATGGCCATATGGCTGGAATTTGGTCCCACGCCCAAAGAGCCAGCAGGGAAAACTATGCCTTGTTCTAAAGCTCTTTGGGAACAGCTTGCGTGGCCCCACAGACCTGGGGGCTGCAGGCTTTCCTGCTGCCTTCAGCCTCAAAACCACCCTTTCCCACTTGGCGTCGCGCCAGGCACAAAAATGGCTATATTTCTGGAGACTGGTCCCTTTCCCAAAGAGCCAGCAGGGAAAACTATGCCTTGTTCTAAAGCTCTTTGGGAACCGCTTGCGTAGCCCCACACAGCTGGGGGCTGCAGGCTTTCCTGCTGCCTTTAGCCTCAAAACTATCCTCTGCAACTTGGCGTGCCGCCAGGCACAAAAATGGCCATATGTCTGGAGATTGGTCCTACACCGAAAGAGCCAGCAGGGAAAACTATGCCTTGTTCTAAAGCTCTTTGGGAACCGCTTGCGTAGCCCCACAGACCTGGGGGCTGCAGGCTTTCCTGCTGCCTTCAGCCTCAAAACCAGCCTTTCCCACTTGGCGCCGCGCCAGGCCCAAAAATGGCCATATGTCTGGAGACTGGTCCCACGCCCAAAGAGCCAGCAGGGAAAACTATGCCTTGTTCTAAAGCTCTTTGGGAACCACTTGCGTAGCCCCACACACCTGGAGGCTGCAGGCTTTCCTGCTGCCTTCAGCCTCAAATCCACCCTTTCCCACTTGGCGCCGCGCTAGGCCCAAAAATGGCAATATGTCTGGAGATTGGTCCCACGCCCAAAGAGCCAGCAGGGAAAACTATGCCTTGTTCTAAAGCTCTTTGGGAACCGCTTGCGTAGCCCCACAGACCTGGGGGCTGCAGGCTTTCCTGCTGCCTTCAGCCTCAAAACCACCCTTTCCCACTTGGCGCCACGCAAGGCACAAAAATGGCCATATGTCTGGAGGTTGGTCCCACGCCCAAAGAGCCAGCAGGGAAAACTATGCCTTGTTCTAAAGCTCTTTGGGAACCGCTTGCGTAGCCCCACACACCTGCGGGCTGCAGGCTTTCCTGCTGCCTTCAGCCTCAAAACCACCCTTTCCCACATGGCGTCACGCCAGGCACAAAAATGGCCATATGTCTGGAGGTTGGTCCCACGCCCAAAGAGCCAGCAGGGAAAACTATGCCTTGTTCTAAAGCTCTTTGGGAACCACTTGCGTAGCCCCACACACCTGGAGGCTGCAGGCTTTCCTGCTGCCTTCAGCCTCAAAACCACCCTTTCCCACTTGGCGCCGCGCCAGCCACAAAAATGGCCATATGTCTGGAGACTGGTCGCACGCCCAAAGAGCCAGCAGGGAAAACTATGCCTTGTTCTAAAGCTCTTTGGGAACCACTTGCGTAGCCCCACACACCTGGGGGCTGCAGGCTTTCCTGCTGCCTTCAGCCTCAAAACCACCCTTTCCCACTTGGCGCCACGCAAGGCACAAAAATGGCCATATGTCTGGAGGTTGGTCCCACGCCCAAAGAGGCAGAAGGGAATACTATGCCTTGTTCTAAAGCTCTTTGGGAACCGCTTGCGTAGCCCCACAGACCTGGGGGCTGCAGGCTTTCCTGCTGCCTTCAGCCTCAAAATCACCCTTTCCCACTTGGCGCCGCGCCAGGCCCAAAAATGGCCATAAATCTGGAGATTTGTTCCACGCCCAAAGAGCCAGCAGGGAAAACTATGCCTTGTTCTAAAGCTATTTGGGAACCGCTTGCGTGGCCCCAGAGACCTGGGGGCTTGCAAGCTTTCCTGCTGCCTTCAGCCTCAAAACCACCCTTTCCCACTTGGCGCTGCGCCAGGCCCAAAAATGGCCAGATGGCTGGAGACTGGTCCCACGCCCAAAGAGCCAGCAGGGAAAACTATGCCTTGTTCTAAAGCTCTTTGGGAACCGCTTACGTAGCCCCACAGACCTGGGGGCTGCAGGCTTTCCTGCTGCCTTCAGCCTCAAAACCACCCTTTCCCACTTGGCGCAGCGCCAGGCCCAAAAATGGCCATATGGCTGGAATTTGGTCCCACGCCCAAAGAGCCAGCAGGGAAAACTATGCCTTGTTCTAAAGCTCTTTGGGAACAGCTTGCGTGGCCCCACAGACCTGGGGGCTGCAGGCTTTCCTGCTGCCTTCAGCCTCAAAACCACCCTTTCCCACTTGGCGCCGCGCTAGGCCCAAAAATGGCAATATGTCTGGAGATTGGTCCCACGCCCAAAGAGCCAGCAGGGAAAACTATGCCTTGTTCTAAAGCTCTTTGGGAACCGCTTGCGTAGCCCCACAGACCTGGGGGCTGCAGGCTTTCCTGCTGCCTTCAGCCTCAAAACCACCCTTTCCCACTTGGCGCCACGCAAGGCACAAAAATGGCCATATGTCTGGAGGTTGGTCCCACGCCCAAAGAGCCAGCAGGGAAAACTATGCCTTGTTCTAAAGCTCTTTGGGAACCGCTTGCGTAGCCCCACACACCTGCGGGCTGCAGGCTTTCCTGCTGCCTTCAGCCTCAAAATCACCCTTTCCCACTTGGCGCCGCGCCAGGCCCAAAAATGGCCATATATCTGGAGATTTGTTCCACGCCCAAAGAGCCAGCAGGGAAAACTATGCCTTGTTGTAAAGCTATTTGGGAACCGCTTGCGTGGCCCCAGAGACCTGGGGGCTTGCAAGCTTTCCTGCTGCCTTCAGCCCAAAACCACCCTTTCCCACTTGGCGCTGCGCCAGGCCCAAAAATGGCCATATGGCTGGAGACTGGTCCCACGCCCAAAGAGCCAGCAGGGAAAACTATGCCTTGTTCTAAAGCTCTTTGGGAACCGCTTGCGTAGCCCCACAGACATGGGGGCTGCAGGCTTTCCTGCTGCCTTCAGCCTCAAAACCACCCTTTCCCACTTGGCGCAGCGCCAGGCCCAAAAATGGCCATATGGCTGGAATTTGGTCCCACGCCCAAAGAGCCAGCAGGGAAAACTATGCCTTGTTCTAAAGCTCTTTGGGAACAGCTTGCGTGGCCCCACAGACCTGGGGGCTGCAGGCTTTCCTGCTGCCTTCAGCCTCAAAACCACCCTTTCCCACTTGGCGTCGCGCCAGGCACAAAAATGGCTATATTTCTGGAGACTGGTCCCTTTCCCAAAGAGCCAGCAGGGAAAACTATGCCTTGTTCTAAAGCTCTTTGGGAACCGCTTGCGTAGCCCCACACAGCTGGGGGCTGCAGGCTTTCCTGCTGCCTTTAGCCTCAAAACTATCCTCTGCAACTTGGCGTGCCGCCAGGCACAAAAATGGCCATATGTCTGGAGATTGGTCCTACACCGAAAGAGCCAGCAGGGAAAACTATGCCTTGTTCTAAAGCTCTTTGTGAACCGCTTGCGTAGCCCCACAGACCTGGGGGCTGCAGGCTTTCCTGCTGCCTTCAGCCTCAAAACCAGCCTTTCCCACTTGGCGCCGCGCCAGGCCCAAAAATGGCCATATGTCTGGAGACTGGTCCCACGCCCAAAGAGCCAGCAGGGAAAACTATGCCTTGTTCTAAAGCTCTTTGGGAACCACTTGCGTAGCCCCACACACCTGGAGGCTGCAGGCTTTCCTGCTGCCTTCAGCCTCAAATCCACCCTTTCCCACTTGGCGCCGCGCTAGGCCCAAAAATGGCAATATGTCTGGAGATTGGTCCCACGCCCAAAGAGCCAGCAGGGAAAACTATGCCTTGTTCTAAAGCTCTTTGGGAACCGCTTGCGTAGCCCCACAGACCTGGGGGCTGCAGGCTTTCCTGCTGCCTTCAGCCTCAAAACCACCCTTTCCCACTTGGCGCCACGCAAGGCACAAAAATGGCCATATGTCTGGAGGTTGGTCCCACGCCCAAAGAGCCAGCAGGGAAAACTATGCCTTGTTCTAAAGCTCTTTGGGAACCGCTTGCGTAGCCCCACACACCTGCGGGCTGCAGGCTTTCCTGCTGCCTTCAGCCTCAAAACCACCCTTTCCCACATGGCGTCACGCCAGGCACAAAAATGGCCATATGTCTGGAGGTTGGTCCCACGCCCAAAGAGCCAGCAGGGAAAACTATGCCTTGTTCTAAAGCTCTTTGGGAACCACTTGCGTAGCCCCACACACCTGGAGGCTGCAGGCTTTCCTGCTGCCTTCAGCCTCAAAACCACCCTTTCCCACTTGGCGCCGCGCCAGCCACAAAAATGGCCATATGTCTGGAGACTGGTCGCACGCCCAAAGAGCCAGCAGGGAAAACTATGCCTTGTTCTAAAGCTCTTTGGGAACCACTTGCGTAGCCCCACACACCTGGGGGCTGCAGGCTTTCCTGCTGCCTTCAGCCTCAAAACCACCCTTTCCCACTTGGCGCCACGCAAGGCACAAAAATGGCCATATGTCTGGAGGTTGGTCCCACGCCCAAAGAGGCAGAAGGGAATACTATGCCTTGTTCTAAAGCTCTTTGGGAACCGCTTGCGTAGCCCCACAGACCTGGGGGCTGCAGGCTTTCCTGCTGCCTTCAGCCTCAAAATCACCCTTTCCCACTTGGCGCCGCGCCAGGCCCAAAAATGGCCATAAATCTGGAGATTTGTTCCACGCCCAAAGAGCCAGCAGGGAAAACTATGCCTTGTTCTAAAGCTATTTGGGAACCGCTTGCGTGGCCCCAGAGACCTGGGGGCTTGCAAGCTTTCCTGCTGCCTTCAGCCTCAAAACCACCCTTTCCCACTTGGCGCTGCGCCAGGCCCAAAAATGGCCAGATGGCTGGAGACTGGTCCCACGCCCAAAGAGCCAGCAGGGAAAACTATGCCTTGTTCTAAAGCTCTTTGGGAACCGCTTACGTAGCCCCACAGACCTGGGGGCTGCAGGCTTTCCTGCTGCCTTCAGCCTCAAAACCACCCTTTCCCACTTGGCGCAGCGCCAGGCCCAAAAATGGCCATATGGCTGGAATTTGGTCCCACGCCCAAAGAGCCAGCAGGGAAAACTATGCCTTGTTCTAAAGCTCTTTGGGAACAGCTTGCGTGGCCCCACAGACCTGGGGGCTGCAGGCTTTCCTGCTGCCTTCAGCCTCAAAACCACCCTTTCCCACTTGGCGCCGCGCTAGGCCCAAAAATGGCAATATGTCTGGAGATTGGTCCCACGCCCAAAGAGCCAGCAGGGAAAACTATGCCTTGTTCTAAAGCTCTTTGGGAACCGCTTGCGTAGCCCCACAGACCTGGGGGCTGCAGGCTTTCCTGCTGCCTTCAGCCTCAAAACCACCCTTTCCCACTTGGCGCCACGCAAGGCACAAAAATGGCCATATGTCTGGAGGTTGGTCCCACGCCCAAAGAGCCAGCAGGGAAAACTATGCCTTGTTCTAAAGCTCTTTGGGAACCGCTTGCGTAGCCCCACACACCTGCGGGCTGCAGGCTTTCTTGCTGCCTTCAGCCTCAAAACCACCCTTTCCCACATGGCGTCACGCCAGGCACAAAAATGGCCATATGTCTGGAGGTTGGTCCCACGCCCAAAGAGCCAGCAGGGAAAACTATGCCTTGTTCTAAAGCTCTTTGGGAACCACTTGCGTAGCCCCACACACCTGGAGGCTGCAGGCTTTCCTGCTGCCTTCAGCCTCAAAACCACCCTTTCCCACTTGGCGCCGCGCCAGCCACAAAAATGGCCATATGTCTGGAGACTGGTCGCACGCCCAAAGAGCCAGCAGGGAAAACTATGCCTTGTTCTAAAGCTCTTTGGGAACCACTTGCGTAGCCCCACACACCTGGGGGCTGCAGGCTTTCCTGCTGCCTTCAGCCTCAAAACCACCCTTTCCCACTTGGCGCCACGCAAGGCACAAAAATGGCCATATGTCTGGAGGTTGGTCCCACGCCCAAAGAGGCAGAAGGGAATACTATGCCTTGTTCTAAAGCTCTTTGGGAACCGCTTGCGTAGCCCCACAGACCTGGGGGCTGCAGGCTTTCCTGCTGCCTTCAGCCTCAAAATCACCCTTTCCCACTTGGCGCCGCGCCAGGCCCAAAAATGGCCATAAATCTGGAGATTTGTTCCACGCCCAAAGAGCCAGCAGGGAAAACTATGCCTTGTTCTAAAGCTCTTTTGGAACCGCTTGCGTGGCCCCAGAGACCTGGGGGCTTGCAAGCTTTCCTGCTGCCTTCAGCCTCAAAACCACCCTTTCCCACTTGGCGCTGCGCCAGGCCCAAAAATGGCCAGATGGCTGGAGACTGGTCCCACGCCCAAAGAGCCAGCAGGGAAAACTATGCCTTGTTCTAAAGCTCTTTGGGAACCGCTTGCGTAGCCCCACAGACCTGGGGGCTGCAGGCTTTCCTGCTGCCTTCAGCCTCAAAACCACCCTTTCCCACTTGGCGCAGCGCCAGGCCCAAAAATGGCCATATGGCTGGAATTTGGTCCCACGCCCAAAGAGCCAGCAGGGAAAACTATGCCTTGTTCTAAAGCTCTTTGGGAACAGCTTGCGTGGCCCCACAGACCTGGGGGCTGCAGGCTTTCCTGCTGCCTTCAGCCTCAAAACCACCCTTTCCCACTTGGCGTCGCGCCAGGCACAAAAATGGCTATATTTCTGGAGACTGGTCCCTTTCCCAAAGAGCCAGCAGGGAAAACTATGCCTTGTTCTAAAGCTCTTTGGGAACCGCTTGCGTAGCCCCACACAGCTGGGGGCTGCAGGCTTTCCTGCTGCCTTTAGCCTCAAAACCATCCTCTGCAACTTGGCGTGCCGCCAGGCACAAAAATGGCCATATGTCTGGAGATTGGTCCCACGCCCAAAGAGCCAGCAGGGAAAACTATGCCTTGTTCTAAAGCTCTTTGGGAACCGCTTGCGTAGCCCCACAGACCTGGGGGCTGCAGGCTTTCCTGCTGCCTTCAGCCTCAAAACCACCCTTTCCCACTTGGCGCCGCGCCAGGCCCAAAAATGGCCATATGTCTGGAGACTGGTCCCACGCCCAAAGAGCCAGCAGGGAAAACTATGCCTTGTTCTAAAGCTCTTTGGGAACCACTTGCGTAGCCCCACACACCTGGAGGCTGCAGGCTTTCCTGCTGCCTTCAGCCTCAAAACCACCCTTTCCCACTTGGCGCCGCGCTAGGCCCAAAAATGGCAATATGTCTGGAGATTGGTCCCACGCCCAAAGAGCCAGCAGGGAAAACTATGCCTTGTTCTAAAGCTCTTTGGGAACCGCTTGCGTAGCCCCACACACCTGGGGGCTGCAGGCTTTCCTGCTGCCTTCAGCCTCAAAACCACCCTTTCCCACTTGGCGCCACGCAAGGCACAAAAATGGCCATATGTCTGGAGGTTGGTCCCACGCCCAAAGAGCCAGCAGGGAAAACTATGCCTTGTTCTAAAGCTCTTTGGGAACCGCTTGCGTAGCCCCACACACCTGCGGGCTGCAGGCTTTCCTGCTGCCTTCAGCCTCAAAACCACCCTTTCCCACATGGCGTCACGCCAGGCACAAAAATGGCCATATGTCTGGAGGTTGGTCCCACGCCCAAAGAGCCAGCAGGGAAAACTATGCCTTGTTCTAAAGCTCTTTGGGAACCACTTGCGTAGCCCCACACACCTGGAGGCTGCAGGCTTTCCTGCTGCCTTCAGCCTCAAAACCACCCTTTCCCACTTGGCCCCGCGCCAGGCACAAAAATGGCCATATGTCTGGAGACTGGTCCCACGCCCAAAGAGCCAGCAGGGAAAACTATGCCTTGTTCTAAAGCTCTTTGGGAACCGCTTGCGTAGCCCCACAGACCTGGGGGCTGCAGGCTTTCCTGCTGCCTTCAGCCTCAAAACCACCCTTTCCCACTTGGCGCCACGCAAGGCACAAAAATGGCCATATGTCTGGAGGTTGGTCCCACGCCCAAAGAGGCAGAAGGGAATACTATGCCTTGTTCTAAAGCTCTTTGGGAACCGCTTGCGTAGCCCCACAGACCTGGGGGCTGCAGGCTTTCCTGCTGCCTTCAGCCTCAAAACAATCCTTTCCCACATGGCGCCGCGCCAGGCCCAAAAATGGCCATATATCTGGAGACTGGTCCCACGCCCAAAGAGCCAGCAGGGAAAACGATGCCTTGTTCTAAAGCTCTTTGGGAACCGCTTGGTTGGCCCCACAGACCTGCGGGCTGCAGGCTTTCCTGCTGCCTTCAGCCTCAAAACAATCCTTTCCCACATGGCGCCGCGCCAGGCCCAAAAATGGCCATATATCTGGAGATTTGTTCCACGCCCAAAGAGCCAGCAGGGAAAACGATGCCTTGTTCTAAAGCTCTTTGGGAACCGCTTGCGTGGCCCCAGAGACCTGGGGGCTTGCAAGCTTTCCTGCTGCCTTCAGCCTCAAAACCACCCTTTCCCACTTGGCGCTGCGCCAGGCCCAAAAATGGCCATATGTCTGGAGACTGGTCCCACGCCCAAAGAGCCAGCAGGGAAAACTATGCCTTGTTCTAAAGCTCTTTGGGAACAGCTTGCGTGGCCCCACAGACCTGGGGGCTGCAGGCTTTCCTGCTGCCTTCAGCCTCAAAACCACCCTTTCCCACTTGGCGTCGCGTCAGGCACAAAAATGGCTATATTTCTAGAGACTGGTCCCTTTCCCAAAGAGCCAGCAGGGAAAACTATGCCTTGTTCTAAAGCTCTTTGGGAACCGCTTGCATAGCCCCACACACCTGGGGGCTGCAGACTTTCCTGCTGCCTTCAGCCTCAAAAACCACCCTTTCCCACATGGCGTCGCGCCAGGCACAAAAATGGCTATATTTCTGGAGACTGGTCCCTTTCCCAAAGAGCCAGCAGGGAAAACTATGCCTTGTTCTAAAGCTCTTTGGGAACCGCTTGCGTAGCCCCACACACCTGGGGGCTGCAGACTTTCCTGCTGCCTTCAGCCTCAAAACCATCGTGTGCAACTTGGCGTGCCGCCAGGCCCAAAAATGGCCATATGTCTGGAGGTTGGTCCCACGCCCAAAGAGCCAGCAGGGAAAACTATGCCTTGTTCTAAAGCTCTTTGGGAACCACTTGCGTAGCCCCACACACCTGGGGGCTGCAGGCTTTCCTGCTGCCTTCAGCCTCAAAACCACCCTTTCCCACTTGGCGCCACGCAAGGCACAAAAATGGCCATATGTCTGGAGGTTGGTCCCACGCCCAAAGAGCCAGCAGGGAATACTATGCCTTGTTCTAAAGCTCTTTGGGAACCGCTTGCGTAGCCCCACAGACCTGGGGGCTGCAGGCTTTCCTGCTGCCTTCAGCCTCAAAATCACCCTTTCCCACTTGGCGCCGCGCAAGGCACAAAAATGGCCATATATCTGGAGATTTGTTCCACGCCCAAAGAGCCAGCAGGGAAAACTATGCCTTGTTCTAAAGCTCTTTGGGAACCGCTTGCGTGGCCCCAGAGACCTGGGGGCTTGCAAGCTTTCCTGCTGCCTTCAGCCTCAAAACCACCCTTTCCCACTTGGCGCTGCGCCAGGCCCAAAAATGGCCATATGGCTGGAGACTGGTCCCACGCCCAAAGAGCCAGCAGGGAAAACTATGCCTTGTTCTAAAGCTCTTTGGGAACCGCTTGCGTAGCCCCACAGACCTGGGGGCTGCAGGCTTTCCTGCTGCCTTCAGCCTCAAAACCACCCTTTCCCACTTGGCGCAGCGCCAGGCCCAAAAATGGCCATATGGCTGGAGACTGGTCCCACGCCCAAAGAGCCAGCAGGGAAAACTATGCCTTGTTCTAAAGCTCTTTGGGAACCGCTTGCGTAGCCCCACACACCTGCGGGCTGCAGGCTTTCCTGCTGCCTTCCGCCTCAAAACCACCCTTTCCCACTTGGCGCCGCTCCAGGCCCAAAAATGGCAATATGTCTGGAGACTGGTCCCACGCCCAAAGAGCCAGCAGGGAAAACTATGCCTTGTTCTAAAGCTCTTTGGGAACCGCTTGCGTAGCCCCACACACCTGGGGGCTGCAGGCTTTCCTGCTGCCTTCAGCCTCAAAACCACCCTTTCCCACTTGGCGCCACGCAAGGCACAAAAATGGCCATATGTCTGGAGGTTGGTCCCACGCCCAAAGAGCCAGCAGGGAAAACTATGCCTTGTTCTAAAGCTCTTTGGGAACCGCTTGCGTAGCCCCACAGACCTGGGGGCTGCAGGCTTTCCTGCTGCCTTCAGCCTCAAAACCACCCTTTCCCACATGGCGTCAAGCCAGGCACAAAAATGGCCATATGTCTGGAGGTTGGTCCCACGCCCAAAGAGCCAGCAGGGAAAACTATGCCTTGTTCTAAAGCTCTTTGGGAACCACTTGCGTAGCCCCACACAACTGGAGGCTGCAGGCTTTCCTGCTGCCTTCAGCCTCAAAACCACCCTTTCCCACTTGGCGCCACGCCAGGCACAAAAATGGCCATATGTCTGGAGATTGGTCCCACGCCCAAAGAGCCAGCAGGGAAAACTATGCCTTGTTCTAAAGCTCTTTGGGAACCGCTTGCGTAGCCCCACAGACCTGGGGGCTGCAAGCTTTCCTGCTGCCTTCAGCCTCAAAACCACCCTTTCCCACTTGGCCCCACGCCAGGCACAAAAATGGCCATATGTCTGGAGACTGGTCTCACGCCCAAAGAGCCAGCAGGGAAAACTATGCCTTGTTCTAAAGCTCTTTGGGAACCGCTTGTGTAGCCCCACACACCTGGGGGCTGCAGGCTTTTCTGGCACCTTCAGCCTCAAAACTACCCTTTCCCACATGGCGTCACGCCAGGCACAAAAATGGCCATATGTCTGGAGATTGGTCCTACACCGAAAGAGCCAGCAGGGAAAACTATGCCTTGTTCTAAAGCTCTTTGGGAACCGCTTGCGTAGCCCCACACACCTGCGGGCTGAAGGCTTTCCTGCTGCCTTCAGCCTCAAAACCAGCCTTTCCCACTTCGCGCCGCGCCAGGCACAAAAATGGCTATATTTCTAGAGACTGGTCCCTTTCCCAAAGAGCCAGCAGGGAAAACTATGCCTTGTTCTAAAGCTCTTTGGGAACCGCTTGCATAGCCCCACACACCTGGGGGCTGCAGACTTTCCTGCTGCCTTCAGCCTCAAAAACCACCCTTTCCCACATGGCGTCGCGCCAGGCACAAAAATGGCTATATTTCTGGAGACTGGTCCCTTTCCCAAAGAGCCAGCAGGGAAAACTATGCCTTGTTCTAAAGCTCTTTGGGAACCGCTTGCGTAGCCCCACACACCTGGGGGCTGCAGACTTTCCTGCTGCCTTCAGCCTCAAAACCATCGTGTGCAACTTGGCGTGCCGCCAGGCCCAAAAATGGCCATATGTCTGGAGGTTGGTCCCACGCCCAAAGAGCCAGCAGGGAAAACTATGCCTTGTTCTAAAGCTCTTTGGGAACCACTTGCGTAGCCCCACACACCTGGAGGCTGCAGGCTTTCCTGCTGCCTTCAGCCTCAAAACCACCCTTTCCCACTTGGCGCCGCGCCAGGCACAAAAATGGCCATATGTCTGGAGACTGGTCCCACGCCCAAAGAGCCAGCAGGGAAAACTATGCCTTGTTCTAAAGCTCTTTGGGAACCGTTTGCGTAGCACCACACACCTGGGGGCTGCAGGCTTTCCTGCTGCCTTCAGCCTCAAAACCACCCTTTCCCACTTGGCGCCACGCAAGGCACAAAAATGGCCATATGTCTGGAGGTTGGTCCCACGCTTAAAGAGCCAGAAGGGAATACTATGCCTTGTTCTAAAGCTCTCTGGGAACCGCTTGCGTAGCCCCACAGACCTGGGGGCTGCAGGCTTTCCTGCTGCCTTCAGCCTCAAAACAATCCTTTCCCACATGGCGCCGCGCCAGGCCCAAAAATGGCCATATATCTGGAGATTTGTTCCACGCCCAAAGAGCCAGCAGGGAAAACGATGCCTTGTTCTAAAGCTATTTGGGAACCGCTTGCGTGGCCCCAGAGACCTGGGGGCTTGCAGGCTTTCCTGCTGCCTTCAGCCTCAAAACCACCCTTTCCCACTTGGCGCCGCGCCAGGCACAAAAATGGCCATATGTCTGGAGACTGGTCCCACGCCCACAGAGCCGTCAGGGAAAACTATGCCTTGTTCTAAAGCTCTTTGGGAACCGCTTGCGTAGCCCCACAGACCTGGGGGCTGCAGGCTTTCCTGCTGCCTTCAGCCTCAAAACCACCCTTTCCCACATGGCGCCGCGCCAGTACCAAAAATGGCCATATTGCTGGAGTTTGGTCCCACGCCCAAAGAGCCAGCAGGGAAAACTATGCCTTGTTCTAAAGCTCTTTGGGAACCACTTGCGTAGCCCCACACACCTGGGGGCTGCAGACTTTCCTGCTGCCGTCAGCCTCAAAACCATCCTGTGCAACTTGGCGTGCCGCCAGGCCCAGAAATGGCCATATGTCTGGAGATTGGTCCCACGCCCAAAGAGCCAGCAGGGGAAACTATGCCTTGTTCTAAAGCTCTTTGGGAACCGCTTGCGTAGCCCCACACACCTGGGGGCTGCAGGCTTTCCTGCTGCCTTCAGCCTCAAAACCACCCTTTCCCATATGGCGCCAAGCCAGGCACAAAAATGGCCATATGTCTGGAGACTGGTCCCACGCCCAAAGAGCCAGCAGGGAAAACTATGCCTTGTTCTAAAGCTCTTTGGGAACCGCTTGCGTAGCCCCACAGACCTGGGGGCTGCAGGCTTTCCTGCTGCCTTCAGCCTCAAAACCACCCTTTCCCACTTGGCGCCGCGCCAGGCCCAAAAATGGCCATATGTCTGGAGACTGGTCCCACGCCCAAAGAGCCAGCAGGGAAAACTATGCCTTGTTCTAAAGCTCTTTGGGAACCGCTTGCGTAGCCCCACACACCTGGGGGCTGCAAGCTTTCATGCTGCCTTCAGCCTCAAAACCACCCTTTCCCACTTGGCGTCGCGCCAGGCACAAAAATGGCCATATGTCTGGAGACTGGTCCCACGCCCAAAGAGCCAGCAGGGAAAACTATGCCTTGTTCTAAAGCTCTTTGGGAACAGCTTGCGTGGCCCCACAGACCTGGGGGCTGCAGGCTTTCCTGCTGCTTTCAGCCTCAAAACCACCCTTTCCCACTTGGCGTCGCGCCAGGCACAAAAATGGCTATATTTCTGGAGACTGGTCCCTTTCCCAAAGAGCCAGCAGGGAAAACTATGCCTTGTTCTAAAGCTCTGTGGGAACCGCTTGCGTAGCCCCACACACCTGGGGGCTGCAGACTTTCCTGCTGCCTTCAGCCTCAAAACCATCCTCTGCAACTTGGCGTGCCGCCAGGCCCAAAAATGGCCATATGTCTGGAGGTTGGTCCCACGCCCAAAGAGCCAGCAGGGAAAACTGTGCCTTGTTCTAAAGCTCTTTGGGAACCGCTTGCGTAGCCCCACACACCTGGGGGCTGCAGGCTTTCCTGCTGCCTTCAGCCTCAAAACCACCCTTTCCCACTTGGCGCCACGCCAGGCCCAAAAATGGCCATATGTCTGGAGGTTGGTCCCACGCCCAAAGAGCCAGCAGGGAAAACTATGCCTTGTTCTAAAGCTCTTTGGGAACCGCTTGCGTAGCCCCACAGACCTGGGGGCTGCAGGCTTTCCTGCTGCCTTCAGCCTCAAAACAATCCTTTCCCACATGGCGCCGCTCCAGGCCCAAAAATGGCCATATATCTGGAGATTTGTTCCACGCCCAAAGAGCCAGCAGGGAAAACGATGCCTTGTTCTAAAGCTATTTGGGAACCGCTTGCGTGGCCCCAGAGACCTGGGGGCTTGCAGGCTTTCCTGCTGCCTTCAGCCTCAAAACCACCCTTTCCCACTTGGCGCCGCGCCAGGCACAAAAATGGCCATATGTCTGGAGACTGGTCCCACGCCCACAGAGCCGTCAGGGAAAACTATGCCTTGTTCTAAAGCTCTTTGGGAACCGCTTGCGTAGCCCCACAGACCTGGGGGCTGCAGGCTTTCCTGCTGCCTTCAGCCTCAAAACCACCCTTTCCCACATGGCGCCGCGCCAGTACCAAAAATGGCCATATTGCTGGAGTTTGGTCCCACGCCCAAAGAGCCAGCAGGGAAAACTATGCCTTGTTCTAAAGCTCTTTGGGAACCACTTGCGTAGCCCCACACACCTGGGGGCTGCAGACTTTCCTGCTGCCGTCAGCCTCAAAACCATCCTGTGCAACTTGGCGTGCCGCCAGGCCCAGAAATGGCCATATGTCTGGAGATTGGTCCCACGCTCAAAGAGCCAGCAGGGGAAACTATGCCTTGTTCTAAAGCTCTTTGGGAACCGCTTGCGTAGCCCCACACACCTGGGGGCTGCAGGCTTTCCTGCTGCCTTCAGCCTCAAAACCACCCTTTCCCATATGGCGCCAAGCCAGGCACAAAAATGGCCATATGTCTGGAGACTGGTCCCACGCCCAAAGAGCCAGCAGGGAAAACTATGCCTTGTTCTAAAGCTCTTTGGGAACCGCTTGCGTAGCCCCACAGACCTGGGGGCTGCAGGCTTTCCTGCTGCCTTCAGCCTCAAAACCACCCTTTCCCACTTGGCGCCGCGCCAGGCCCAAAAATGGCCATATGTCTGGAGACTGGTCCCACGCCCAAAGAGCCAGCAGGGAAAACTATGCCTTGTTCTAAAGCTCTTTGGGAACCGCTTGCGTAGCCCCACACACCTGGGGGCTGCAAGCTTTCATGCTGCCTTCAGCCTCAAAACCACCCTTTCCCACTTGGCGTCGCGCCAGGCACAAAAATGGCCATATGTCTGGAGACTGGTCCCACGCCCAAAGAGCCAGCAGGGAAAACTATGCCTTGTTCTAAAGCTCTTTGGGAACAGCTTGCGTGG
This sequence comes from Chroicocephalus ridibundus, assembly GCF_963924245.1. Classification (NCBI taxonomy): domain Eukaryota; kingdom Metazoa; phylum Chordata; class Aves; order Charadriiformes; family Laridae; genus Chroicocephalus; species Chroicocephalus ridibundus. The sequence goes on from NW_026961728.1 coordinate 1,238,834, forward strand.
CCCCACAGACCTGGGGGCTGCAGGCTTTCCTGCTGCTTTCAGCCTCAAAACCACCCTTTCCCACTTGGCGTCGCGCCAGGCACAAAAATGGCTATATTTCTGGAGACTGGTCCCTTTCCCAAAGAGCCAGCAGGGAAAACTATGCCTTGTTCTAAAGCTCTGTGGGAACCGCTTGCGTAGCCCCACACACCTGGGGGCTGCAGACTTTCCTGCTGCCTTCAGCCTCAAAACCATCCTCTGCAACTTGGCGTGCCGCCAGGCCCAAAAATGGCCATATGTCTGGAGGTTGGTCCCACGCCCAAAGAGCCAGCAGGGAAAACTGTGCCTTGTTCTAAAGCTCTTTGGGAACCGCTTGCGTAGCCCCACACACCTGGGGGCTGCAGGCTTTCCTGCTGCCTTCAGCCTCAAAACCACCCTTTCCCACTTGGCGCCACGCCAGGCCCAAAAATGGCCATATGTCTGGAGGTTGGTCCCACGCCCAAAGAGCCAGCAGGGAAAACTATGCCTTGTTCTAAAGCTCTTTGGGAACCGCTTGCGTAGCCCCACAGACCTGGGGGCTGCAGGCTTTCCTGCTGCCTTCAGCCTCAAAACAATCCTTTCCCACATGGCGCCGCTCCAGGCCCAAAAATGGCCATATATCTGGAGATTTGTTCCACGCCCAAAGAGCCAGCAGGGAAAACGATGCCTTGTTCTAAAGCTATTTGGGAACCGCTTGCGTGGCCCCAGAGACCTGGGGGCTTGCAGGCTTTCCTGCTGCCTTCAGCCTCAAAACCACCCTTTCCCACTTGGCGCCGCGCCAGGCACAAAAATGGCCATATGTCTGGAGACTGGTCCCACGCCCACAGAGCCGTCAGGGAAAACTATGCCTTGTTCTAAAGCTCTTTGGGAACCGCTTGCGTAGCCCCACAGACCTGGGGGCTGCAGGCTTTCCTGCTGCCTTCAGCCTCAAAACCACCCTTTCCCACATGGCGCCGCGCCAGTACCAAAAATGGCCATATTGCTGGAGTTTGGTCCCACGCCCAAAGAGCCAGCAGGGAAAACTATGCCTTGTTCTAAAGCTCTTTGGGAACCACTTGCGTAGCCCCACACACCTGGGGGCTGCAGACTTTCCTGCTGCCGTCAGCCTCAAAACCATCCTGTGCAACTTGGCGTGCCGCCAGGCCCAGAAATGGCCATATGTCTGGAGATTGGTCCCACGCTCAAAGAGCCAGCAGGGGAAACTATGCCTTGTTCTAAAGCTCTTTGGGAACCGCTTGCGTAGCCCCACAGACCTGGGGGCTGCAGGCTTTCCTGCTGCCTTCAGCCTCAAAACCACCCTTTCCCATATGGCGCCAAGCCAGGCACAAAAATGGCCATATGTCTGGAGACTGGTCCCACGCCCAAAGAGCCAGCAGGGAAAACTATGCCTTGTTCTAAAGCTCTTTGGGAACCGCTTGCGTAGCCCCACAGACCTGGGGGCTGCAGGCTTTCCTGCTGCCTTCAGCCTCAAAACCACCCTTTCCCACTTGGCGCCGCGCCAGGCCCAAAAATGGCCATATGTCTGGAGACTGGTCCCACGCCCAAAGAGCCAGCAGGGAAAACTATGCCTTGTTCTAAAGCTCTTTGGGAACCGCTTGCGTAGCCCCACACACCTTGGGGCTGCAAGCTTTCATGCTGCCTTCAGCCTCAAAACCACCCTTTCCCACATGGCGTCGCGCCAGGCACAAAAATGGCCATATGTCTGGAGACTGGTCCCACGCCCAAAGAGCCAGCAGGGAAAACTATGCCTTGTTCTAAAGCTCTTTGGGAACCGCTTGCGTAGCCCCACACACCTGGGGGCTGCAGGCTTTCCTGCTGCCTTCAGCCTCAAAACAATCCTTTCCCACATGGCGCCGCGCCAGGCCCAAAAATGGCCATATATCTGGAGATTTGTTCCACGCCCAAAGAGCCAGCAGGGAAAACGATGCCTTGTTCTAAAGCTCTTTGGGAACCGCTTGCGTGGCCCCAAAGACCTGTGGGCTTGCAAGCTTTCCTGCTGCCTTCAGCCTCAAAACCACCCTTTCCCACTTGGCGCTGCGCCAGGCCCAAAAATGGCCATATGGCTGGAGACTGGTCCCACGCCCAAAGAGCCAGCAGGGAAAACTATGCCTTGTTCTAAAGCTCTTTGGGAACAGCTTGCATGGCCCCACAGACCTGGGGGCTGCAGGCTTTCCTCCTGCTTTCAGCCTCAAAACCACCCTTTCCCACTTGGCGTCGCGCCAGGCACAAAAATGGCTATATTTCTGGAGACTGGTCCCTTTCCCAAAGAGCCAGCAGGGAAAACTATGCCTTGTTCTAAAGCTCTGTGGGAACCGCTTGCGTAGCCCCACACACCTGGGGGCTGCAGACTTTCCTGCTGCCTTCAGCCTCAAAACCATCCTCTGCAACTTGGCGTGCCGCCAGGCCCAAAAATGGCCATATGTCTGGAGGTTGGTCCCACGCCCAAAGAGCCAGCAGGGAAAACTGTGCCTTGTTCTAAAGCTCTTTGGGAACCGCTTGCGTAGCCCCACACACCTGGGGGCTGCAGGCTTTCCTGCTGCCTTCAGCCTCAAAACCACCCTTTCCCACTTGGCGCCACGCCAGGCCCAAAAATGGCCATATGTCTGGAGGTTGGTCCCACGCCCAAAGAGCCAGCAGGGAAAATTATGCCTTGTTCTAAAGCTCTTTGGGAACCGCTTGTGTAGCCCCACAGACCTGGGGGCTGCAGGCTTTCCTGCTGCCTTCAGCCTCAAAACCACTCTTTCCCACTTGGCCCTGTGCCAGGCACAAAAATGGCCATATGTCTGGAGACTGGTCCCACGCCCAAAGAGCCAGCAGGGAAAACTATGCCTTGTTCTAAAGCTCTTTGGGAACCGTTTGCGTAGCCCCACACACCTGGGGGCTGCAGGCTTTTCTGGCACCTTCAGCCTCAAAACCACCCTTTCCCACATGGCGTCACGCCAGGCACAAAAATGGCCATATGTCTGGAGGTTGGTCCCACGCCCAAAGAGCCAGCAGGGAAAACTATGCCTTGTTCTAAAGCTCTTTGGGAACCGCTTGCGTAGCCCCACACACCTGGGGGCTGCAGGCTTTCCTGCTGCCTTCAGCCTCAAAACCACCCTTTCCCACATGGCGCCGCGCCAGGCCCAAAAATGGCCATATATCTGGAGATTTGTTCCACGCCCAAAGAGCCAGCAGGGAAAACGATGCCTTGTTCTAAAGCTCTTTGGGAACCGCTTGCGTAGCCCCACACACCTGGGGGCTGCAGGCTTTCCTGCTGCCTTCAGCCTCAAAACAACCCTTTCCCACAGGGCGCCGCGCCAGGCCCAAAAATGGCCATATATCTGGAGATTTGTTCCACGCCCAAAGAGCCAGCAGGGAAAACGATGCCTTGTACTAAAGCTCTTTTGGAACCGCTTGCGTGGCCACAGAGACCTGGGGGCTGCAAGCTTTCCTGCTGCCTTCAGCCTCAAAACCACCCTTTCCCACATGGCGCCAAGCCAGGCCCAAAAATGGCCATATGTCTGGAGACTGGTCCCACGCCCAAAGAGCCAGCAGGGGAAACTATGCCTTGTTCTAAAGCTCTTTGGGAACGGCTTGCGTAGCCCCACAGACCTGGGGGCTGCAGGCTTTCCTGCTGCCTTCAGCCTCAAAACCACCCTTTCCCACTTGGCCCCGCGCCAGGCACAAAAATGGCCATATATCTGGAGATTGGTTCCACGCCCAAAGAGCCAGCAGGGAAAACTATGCCTTGTTCTAAAGCTCTTTGGGAACTGCTTGCGTAGCCCCACAGACCTGGGGGCTGCAGGCTTTTCTGGCACCTTCAGCCTCAAAACCACCCTTTACCAAATGGCGTCACGCCAGGCCCAAAAATGGCCATATGTCTGGAGACTGGTCCCACGCCCAAAGAGCCAGCAGGGAAAACTATGCCTTGTTCTAAAGCTCTTTGGGAACCGCTTGCGTAGCCGCACACACCTGGGGGCTGCAGGCTTTCCTGCTGCCTTCAGCCTCAAAACCACCCTTTCCCACATGGCGCCAAGCCAGGCACAAAAATGGCCATATGTCTGGAGACTGGTCCCACGCCCAAAGAGCCAGCAGGGAAAACTATGCCTTGTTCTAAAGCTCTTTGGGAACCGCTTGCGTAGCCCCACAGACCTGGGGGCTGCAGGCTTTCCTGCTGCCTTCAGCCTCAAAACCACCCTTTCCCACTTGGCGCCACGCAAGGCACAAAAATGGCCATACGTCTGGAGGTTGGTCCCACGCCCAAAGAGCCAGCAGGGAAAACTATGCCTTGTTCTAAAGCTCTTTGGGAACCGCTTGCGTAGCCCCACACACCTGGGGGCTGCAGGCTTTCCTGCTGCCTTCAGCCTCAAAACCACCCTTTCCCACATGGCGCCAAGCCAGGCACAAAAATGGCCATATGTCTGGAGACTGGTCCCACGCCCAAAGAGCCAGCAGGGAAAACTATGCCTTGTTCTAAAGCTCTTTGGGAACCGCTTGCGTAGCCCCACACACCTGGGGGCTGCAGGCTTTCCTGCTGCCTTCAGCCTCAAAACAACCCTTTCCCACTTGGCGCCGCGCCAGGCACAAAAATGGCCATATGTCTGGAGGTTGGTCCCACGCCCAAAGAGCCAGCAGGGAAAACTATGCCTTGTTCTAAAGCTCTTTGGGAACCGCTTGCGTAGCCCCACACACCTGGGGGCTGCAGGCTTTCCTGCTGCCTTCAGCCTCAAAACCACCCTTTCCCACTTGGCCCCGCGCCAGGCACAAAAATGGCCATATGTCTGGAGACTGGTCCCACGCCTAAAGCGCCAAGTGGGAAAGGGTGGTTTTGAGGCTGAAGGCAGCAGGAAAGCCTGCAGCCCCCAGGTCTGTGGGGCTACGCAAGCGGTTCCCAAAGAGCTTTAGAACAAGGCATAGTTTTCCCTGCTGGCTCTTTGGGCGTGGGACCAGTCTCCAGACATATGGCCATTTTTGTGCCTGGCTTGGCGCCACGTGGGAAAGGGTGGTTTTGAGGCTGAAGGCAGCAGGAAAGCCTGCAGCCCCCAGGTGTGTGGGGCTACGCAAGCGGTTCCCAAAGAGCTTTAGAACAAGGCATAGTTTTCCCTGCTGGCTCTTTGGGCGTGGGACCAGTCTCCAGACATATGGCCATTTTTGTGCCTGGCGTGACGCCAGTTGGGAAAGGGTGGTTTTGAGGCTGAAGGTGCCAGAAAAGCCTGCAGCCCCCAGGTCTGTGGGGCTACGCAAGCAGTTCCCAAAGAGCTTTAGAACAAGGCATAGTTTTCCCTGCTGGCTCTTTGGGCGTGGAACCAATCTCCAGATATATGGCCATTTTTGTTCCTGGCGAGGGGCCAAGTGGGAAAGGGTGGTTTTGAGGCTGAAGGCAGCAGGAAAGCCTGCAGCCCCCAGGTGTGTGGGGCTACGCAAGCCGTTCCCAAAGAGCTTTAGAACAAGGCATAGTTTCCCCTGCTGGCTCTTTGGGCGTGGGACCAACCTCCAGACATATGGCCATTTTTGTGCCTGGCATGACGCCAAGTGGGAAAGGGTGGTTTTGAGGCTGAAGGCAGCAGGAAGGCCTGCAGCCCGCAGGTCTGTGGAGCTACGCAAGCGGTTCCCAAAGAGCTTTAGAACAAGGCATAGTTTTCCCTGCTGGCTCTTTGGGCGTGGGACCAACCTCCAAACATATGGCCATTTTTGTGCCTTGCGTGGCGCCAAGTGGGAAAGGGTGGTTTTGAGGCTGAAGGCAGCAGGAAAGCCTGCAGCCCCCAGGTGTGTGGAGCTACGCAAGCGGTTCCCAAAGAGCTTTAGAACAAGGCATAGTTTTCCCTGCTGGCTCTTTGGGCGTGGGACCAGTCTCCAGACATATGGCCATTTTTGGGCCTGGCGTGACGCCAGTTGGGAAAGGGTGGTTTTGAGGCTGAAGGTGCTAGAAAAGCCTGCAGCCCCCAGGTCTGTGGGGCTACGCAAGCAGTTCCCAAAGAGCTTTAGAACAAGGCATAGTTTTCCCTGCTGGTTCTTTGGGCGTGGAACCAATCTCCAGATATATGGCCATTTTTGTGCCTGGCGCGGGGCCAAGTGGGAAAGGGTGCTTTTGAGGCTGAAGGCAGCAGGAAAGCCTGCAGCCCCCAGGTCTGTGGGGCTACGCAAGCCGTTCCCAAAGAGCTTTAGAACAAGGCATAGTTTCCCCTGCTGGCTCTTTGGGCGTGGGACCAGTCTCCAGACATATGGCCATTTTTGGGCCTGGCTTGGCGCCATGTGGGAAAGGGTGGTTTTGAGGCTGAAGGCAGCAGGAAAGCTTGCAGCCCCCAGGTGTGTGGGGCCACGCAAGCGGTTCCCAAAGAGCTTTAGTACAAGGCATCGTTTTCCCTGCTGGCTCTTTGGGCGTGGAACAAATCTCCAGATATATGGCCATTTTTGGGCCTGGCGCGGCGCCATGTGGGAAAGGGTTGTTTTGAGGCTGAAGGCAGCAGGAAAGCCTGCAGCCCCCAGGTCTGTGGGGCTACGCAAGCGGTTCCCAAAGAGCTTTAGAACAAGGCATCGTTTTCCCTGCCGGCTATTTGGGCGTGGAACAAATCTCCAGATATATGGCCATTTTTGGGCCTGGCGCGGCGCCATGTGAGAAAGGGTGGTTTTGAGGCTGAAGGCAGCAGGAAAGCCTGCAGCCCCCAGGTGTGTGGGGCTACGCAAGCGGTTCCCAAAGAGCTTTAGAACAAGGCATAGTTTTCCCTGCTGGCTCTTTGGGCGTGGGACCAACCTCCAGACATATGGCCATTTTTGTGCCTGGCGTGACGCCATGTGGGAAAGGGTGGTTTTGAGGCTGAAGGTGCTAGAAAAGCCTGCAGCCCCCAGGTGTGTGGGGCTACGCAAGCGGTTCCCAAAGAGCTTTAGAACAAGGCATAGTTTTCCCTGCTGGCTCTTTGGGCGTGGGACCAGTCTCCAGACATATGGCCATTTTTGTGCCTGGCACGGGGCCAAGTGGGAAAGAGTGGTTTTGAGGCTGAAGGCAGCAGGAAAGCCTGCAGCCCCGAGGTCTGTGGGGCTACACAAGCGGTTCCCAAAGAGCTTTAGAACAAGGCATAGTTTTCCCTGCTGGCTCTTTGGGCGTGGGACCAACCTCCAGACATATGGCCATTTTTGTGCCTGGCGTGACGCCATGTGGGAAAGGGTGGTTTTGAGGTTGAAGATGCCAGAAAAGTCTGCATCCCGCAGGTGTGTGGGGCTACGCAAACGGTTCCCAAAGAGCTTTAGAACAAGGCATAGTTTTCCCTGCTGGCTCTTTGGGCGTGGGACCAACCTCCAGACATATGGCCATTTTGGGCCTGGCGCGGGGCCAAGTGGGAAAGGGTAGTTTTGAGGCTGAAGGCAGCAAGAAAGCCTGCAGCCCCCATGGGTGTGGGGCTACGCAAGCGGTTCCCAAAGAGCTTTAGAACAAGGCATAGTTTTCCCTGCTGGCTCTTTGGGCGTGGGACCAGTCTCCAGACATATGGCCATTTTTGTGCCTGGCGTGACGCCAGTTGGGAAAGGGTGGTATTGAGGCTGAAGGTGCCAGAAAAGCCTGCAGCCCCCAGGTCTGTGGGGCTACGCAAGCAGTTCCCAAAGAGCTTTAGAACAAGGCATAGTTTTCCCTGCTGGCTCTTTGGGCGTGGAACCAATCTCCAGATATATGGCCATTTTTGTTCCTGGCGAGGGGCCAAGTGGGAAAGGGTGGTTTTGAGGCTGAAGGCAGCAGGAAAGCCTGCAGCCCCCAGGTGTGTGGGGCTACGCAAGCCGTTCCCAAAGAGCTTTAGAACAAGGCATAGTTTCCCCTGCTGGCTCTTTGGGCGTGGGACCAACCTCCAGACATATGGCCATTTTTGTGCCTGGCATGACGCCAAGTGGGAAAGGGTGGTTTTGAGGCTGAAGGCAGCAGGAAGGCCTGCAGCCCGCAGGTCTGTGGAGCTACGCAAGCGGTTCCCAAAGAGCTTTAGAACAAGGCATAGTTTTCCCTGCTGGCTCTTTGGGCGTGGGACCAACCTCCAGACATATGGCCATTTTTGTGCCTTGCGTGGCGCCAAGTGGGAAAGGGTGGTTTTGAGGCTGAAGGCAGCAGGAAAGCCTGCAGCCCCCAGGTGTGTGGGGCTACGCAAGCGGTTCCCAAAGAGCTTTAGAACAAGGCATAGTTTTCCCTGCTGGCTCTTTGGGCGTGGGACCAGTCTCCAGACATATGGCCATTTTTGGGCCTGGCGTGACGCCAGTTGGGAAAGGGTGGTTTTGAGGCTGAAGGTGCTAGAAAAGCCTGCAGCCCCCAGGTCTGTGGGGCTACGCAAGCAGTTCCCAAAGAGCTTTAGAACAAGGCATAGTTTTCCCTGCTGGTTCTTTGGGCGTGGAACCAATCTCCAGATATATGGCCATTTTTGTGCCTGGCGCGGGGCCAAGTGGGAAAGGGTGCTTTTGAGGCTGAAGGCAGCAGGAAAGCCTGCAGCCCCCAGGTCTGTGGGGCTACGCAAGCCGTTCCCAAAGAGCTTTAGAACAAGGCATAGTTTCCCCTGCTGGCTCTTTGGGCGTGGGACCAGTCTCCAGACATATGGCCATTTTTGGGCCTGGCTTGGCGCCATGTGGGAAAGGGTTGTTTTGAGGCTGAAGGCAGCAGGAAAGCCTGCAGCCCCCAGGTGTGTGGGGCTACGCAAGCGGTTCCCAAAGAGCTTTAGAACAAGGCATCGTTTTCCCTGCTGGCTATTTGGGCGTGGAACAAATCTCCAGATATATGGCCATTTTTGGGCCTGGCGCGGCGCCATGTGGGAAAGGGTGGTTTTGAGGCTGAAGGCAGCAGGAAAGCCTGCAGCCCCCAGGTGTGTGGGGCTACGCAAGCGGTTCCCAAAGAGCTTTAGAACAAGGCATAGTTTTCCCTGCTGGCTCTTTGGGCGTGGGACCAACCTCCAGACATATGGCCATTTTTGTGCCTTGCGTGGCGCCATGTGGGAAAGGGTGGTTTTGAGGCTGAAGGTGCCAGAAAAGCCTGCAGCCCCCAGGTCTGTGGGGCTACGCAAGCGGTTCCCAAAGAGCTTTAGAACAAGGCATAGTTTTCCCTGCTGGCTCTTTGGGCGTGGGACCAGTCTCCAGACATATGGCCATTTTTGTGCCTGGCACGGGGCCAAGTGGGAAAGAGTGGTTTTGAGGCTGAAGGCAGCAGGAAAGCCTGCAGCCCCGAGGTCTGTGGGGCTACACAAGCGGTTCCCAAAGAGCTTTAGAACAAGGCATAGTTTTCCCTGCTGGCTCTTTGGGCGTGGGACCAACCTCCAGACATATGGCCATTTTTGTGCCTGGCGTGACGCCATGTGGGAAAGGGTGGTTTTGAGGTTGAAGATGCCAGAAAAGTCTGCAGCCCCCAGGTGTGTGGGGCTACGCAAGCGGTTCCCAAAGAGCTTTAGAACAAGGCATAGTTTTCCCTGCTGGCTCTTTGGGCGTGGGACCAGTCTCCAGACATATGGCCATTTTTGTGCCTGGCTTGGCGCCATGTGGGAAAGGGTGGTTTTGAGGCTGAAGGCAGCAGGAAAGCCTGCAGCCCCCAGGTCTGTGGGGCTACGCAAGCGGTTCCCAAAGAGCTTTAGAACAAGGCATAGTTTCCCCTGCTGGCTCTTTGGGCGTGGGACCAGTCTCCAGACATATGGCCATTTTTGGGCCTGGCGTGGCGCCATGTGGGAAAGGGTGGTTTTGAGGCTGAAGGCAGCAGGAAAGCTTGCAGCCCCCAGGTCTCTGTGGCCACGCAAGCGGTTCCCAAAGAGCTTTAGTACAAGGCATCGTTTTCCCTGCTGGCTCTTTGGGCGTGGAACAAATCTCCAGATATATGGCCATTTTTGGGCCTGGCGCGGCGCCATGTGGGAAAGGGTTGTTTTGAGGCTGAAGGCAGCAGGAAAGCCTGCAGCCCCCAGGTGTGTGGGGCTACGCAAGCGGTTCCCAAAGAGCTTTAGAACAAGGCATCGTTTTCCCTTCCGGCTATTTGGGCGTGGAACAAATCTCCAGATATATGGCCATTTTTGGGCCTGGCTTGGCGCCATGTGAGAAAGGGTGGTTTTGAGGCTGAAGGCAGCAGGAAAGCCTGCAGCCCCCAGGTGTGTGGGGCTACGCAAGCGGTTCCCAAAGAGCTTTAGAACAAGGCATAGTTTTCCCTGCTGGCTCTTTGGGCGTGGGACCAACCTCCAGACATATGGCCATTTTTGTGCCTGGCATGACGCCAAGTGGGAAAGGGTGGTTTTGAGGCTGAAGGCAGCAGGAAGGCATGCAGCCCGCAGGTCTGTGGAGCTACGCAAGCGGTTCCCAAAGAGCTTTAGAACAAGGCATAGTTTTCCCTGCTGGCTCTTTGGGCGTGGGACCAACCTCCAGACATATGGCCATTTTTGTGCCTTGCGTGGCGCCAAGTGGGAAAGGGTGGTTTTGAGGCTGAAGGCAGCAGGAAAGCCTGCAGCCCCCAGGTGTGTGGGGCTACGCAAGCGGTTCCCAAAGAGCTTTAGAACAAGGCATAGTTTTCCCTGCTGGCTCTTTGGGCGTGGGACCAGTCTCCAGACATATGGCCATTTTTGGGCCTGGCGTGACGCCAGTTGGGAAAGGGTGGTTTTGAGGCTGAAGGTGCTAGAAAAGCCTGCAGCCCCCAGGTCTGTGGGGCTACGCAAGCAGTTCCCAAAGAGCTTTAGAACAAGGCATAGTTTTCCCTGCTGGTTCTTTGGGCGTGGAACCAATCTCCAGATATATGGCCATTTTTGTGCCTGGCGCGGGGCCAAGTGGGAAAGGGTGCTTTTGAGGCTGAAGGCAGCAGGAAAGCCTGCAGCCCCCAGGTCTGTGGGGCTACGCAAGCCGTTCCCAAAGAGCTTTAGAACAAGGCATAGTTTCCCCTGCTGGCTCTTTGGGCGTGGGACCAGTCTCCAGACATATGGCCATTTTTGGGCCTGGCTTGGCGCCATGTGGGAAAGGGTTGTTTTGAGGCTGAAGGCAGCAGGAAAGCCTGCAGCCCCCAGGTGTGTGGGGCTACGCAAGCGGTTCCCAAAGAGCTTTAGAACAAGGCATCGTTTTCCCTGCTGGCTATTTGGGCGTGGAACAAATCTCCAGATATATGGCCATTTTTGGGCCTGGCGCGGCGCCATGTGGGAAAGGGTGGTTTTGAGGCTGAAGGCAGCAGGAAAGCCTGCAGCCCCCAGGTGTGTGGGGCTACGCAAGCGGTTCCCAAAGAGCTTTAGAACAAGGCATAGTTTTCCCTGCTGGCTCTTTGGGCGTGGGACCAACCTCCAGACATATGGCCATTTTTGTGCCTTGCGTGGCGCCATGTGGGAAAGGGTGGTTTTGAGGCTGAAGGTGCCAGAAAAGCCTGCAGCCCCCAGGTCTGTGGGGCTACGCAAGCGGTTCCCAAAGAGCTTTAGAACAAGGCATAGTTTTCCCTGCTGGCTCTTTGGGCGTGGGACCAGTCTCCAGACATATGGCCATTTTTGTGCCTGGCACGGGGCCAAGTGGGAAAGAGTGGTTTTGAGGCTGAAGGCAGCAGGAAAGCCTGCAGCCCCGAGGTCTGTGGGGCTACACAAGCGGTTCCCAAAGAGCTTTAGAACAAGGCATAGTTTTCCCTGCTGGCTCTTTGGGCGTGGGACCAGTCTCCAGACGTATGGCCATTTTTGTGCCTGGCTTGGCGCCACGTGGGAAAGGGTGGTTTTGAGGCTGAAGGCAGCAGGAAAGCCTGCAGCCCCCAGGTGTGTGGGGCTACGCAAGCGGTTCCCAAAGAGCTTTAGAACAAGGCATAGTTTTCCCTGCTGGCTCTTTGGGCGTGGGACCAGTCTCCAGACATATGGCCATTTTTGTGCCTGGCGTGACGCCAGTTGGGAAAGGGTGGTTTTGAGGCTGAAGGTGCCAGAAAAGCCTGCAGCCCCCAGGTCTGTGGGGCTACGCAAGCAGTTCCCAAAGAGCTTTAGAACAAGGCATAGTTTTCCCTGCTGGCTCTTTGGGCGTGGAACCAATCTCCAGATATATGGCCAATTTTGTTCCTGGCGAGGGGCCAAGTGGGAAAGGGTGGTTTTGAGGCTGAAGGCAGCAGGAAAGCCTGCAGCCCCCAGGTGTGTGGGGCTACGCAAGCCGTTCCCAAAGAGCTTTAGAACAAGGCATAGTTTCCCCTGCTGGCTCTTTGGGCGTGGGACCAACCTCCAGACATATGGCCATTTTTGTGCCTGGCATGACGCCAAGTGGGAAAGGGTGGTTTTGAGGCTGAAGGCAGCAGGAAGGCCTGCAGCCCGCAGGTCTGTGGAGCTACGCAAGCGGTTCCCAAAGAGCTTTAGAACAAGGCATAGTTTTCCCTGCTGGCTCTTTGGGCGTGGGACCAACCTCCAAACATATGGCCATTTTTGTGCCTTGCGTGGCGCCAAGTGGGAAAGGGTGGTTTTGAGGCTGAAGGCAGCAGGAAAGCCTGCAGCCCCCAGGTGTGTGGAGCTACGCAAGCGGTTCCCAAAGAGCTTTAGAACAAGGCATAGTTTTCCCTGCTGGCTCTTTGGGCGTGGGACCAGTCTCCAGACATATGGCCATTTTTGGGCCTGGCGTGACGCCAGTTGGGAAAGGGTGGTTTTGAGGCTGAAGGTGCTAGAAAAGCCTGCAGCCCCCAGGTCTGTGGGGCTACGCAAGCAGTTCCCAAAGAGCTTTAGAACAAGGCATAGTTTTCCCTGCTGGTTCTTTGGGCGTGGAACCAATCTCCAGATATATGGCCATTTTTGTGCCTGGCGCGGGGCCAAGTGGGAAAGGGTGCTTTTGAGGCTGAAGGCAGCAGGAAAGCCTGCAGCCCCCAGGTCTGTGGGGCTACGCAAGCCGTTCCCAAAGAGCTTTAGAACAAGGCATAGTTTCCCCTGCTGGCTCTTTGGGCGTGGGACCAGTCTCCAGACATATGGCCATTTTTGGGCCTGGCTTGGCGCCATGTGGGAAAGGGTGGTTTTGAGGCTGAAGGCAGCAGGAAAGCTTGCAGCCCCCAGGTGTGTGGGGCCACGCAAGCGGTTCCCAAAGAGCTTTAGTACAAGGCATCGTTTTCCCTGCTGGCTCTTTGGGCGTGGAACAAATCTCCAGATATATGGCCATTTTTGGGCCTGGCGCGGCGCCATGTGGGAAAGGGTTGTTTTGAGGCTGAAGGCAGCAGGAAAGCCTGCAGCCCCCAGGTCTGTGGGGCTACGCAAGCGGTTCCCAAAGAGCTTTAGAACAAGGCATCGTTTTCCCTGCCGGCTATTTGGGCGTGGAACAAATCTCCAGATATATGGCCATTTTTGGGCCTGGCGCGGCGCCATGTGAGAAAGGGTGGTTTTGAGGCTGAAGGCAGCAGGAAAGCCTGCAGCCCCCAGGTGTGTGGGGCTACGCAAGCGGTTCCCAAAGAGCTTTAGAACAAGGCATAGTTTTCCCTGCTGGCTCTTTGGGCGTGGGACCAACCTCCAGACATATGGCCATTTTTGTGCCTGGCGTGACGCCATGTGGGAAAGGGTGGTTTTGAGGCTGAAGGTGCTAGAAAAGCCTGCAGCCCCCAGGTGTGTGGGGCTACGCAAGCGGTTCCCAAAGAGCTTTAGAACAAGGCATAGTTTTCCCTGCTGGCTCTTTGGGCGTGGGACCAGTCTCCAGACATATGGCCATTTTTGTGCCTGGCACGGGGCCAAGTGGGAAAGAGTGGTTTTGAGGCTGAAGGCAGCAGGAAAGCCTGCAGCCCCGAGGTCTGTGGGGCTACACAAGCGGTTCCCAAAGAGCTTTAGAACAAGGCATAGTTTTCCCTGCTGGCTCTTTGGGCGTGGGACCAACCTCCAGACATATGGCCATTTTTGTGCCTGGCGTGACGCCATGTGGGAAAGGGTGGTTTTGAGGTTGAAGATGCCAGAAAAGTCTGCATCCCGCAGGTGTGTGGGGCTACGCAAACGGTTCCCAAAGAGCTTTAGAACAAGGCATAGTTTTCCCTGCTGGCTCTTTGGGCGTGGGACCAACCTCCAGACATATGGCCATTTTGGGCCTGGCGCGGGGCCAAGTGGGAAAGGGTAGTTTTGAGGCTGAAGGCAGCAAGAAAGCCTGCAGCCCCCAGGTCTGTGGGGCTACGCAAGCGGTTCCCAAAGAGCTTTAGAACAAGGCATAGTTTTCCCTGCTGGCTCTTTGGGCGTGGGACCAGTCTCCAGACATATGGCCATTTTTGTGCCTGGCGTGACGCCAGTTGGGAAAGGGTGGTATTGAGGCTGAAGGTGCCAGAAAAGCCTGCAGCCCCCAGGTCTGTGGGGCTACGCAAGCAGTTCCCAAAGAGCTTTAGAACAAGGCATAGTTTTCCCTGCTGGCTCTTTGGGCGTGGAACCAATCTCCAGATATATGGCCATTTTTGTTCCTGGCGAGGGGCCAAGTGGGAAAGGGTGGTTTTGAGGCTGAAGGCAGCAGGAAAGCCTGCAGCCCCCAGGTGTGTGGGGCTACGCAAGCCGTTCCCAAAGAGCTTTAGAACAAGGCATAGTTTCCCCTGCTGGCTCTTTGGGCGTGGGACCAACCTCCAGACATATGGCCATTTTTGTGCCTGGCATGACGCCAAGTGGGAAAGGGTGGTTTTGAGGCTGAAGGCAGCAGGAAGGCCTGCAGCCCGCAGGTCTGTGGAGCTACGCAAGCGGTTCCCAAAGAGCTTTAGAACAAGGCATAGTTTTCCCTGCTGGCTCTTTGGGCGTGGGACCAACCTCCAGACATATGGCCATTTTTGTGCCTTGCGTGGCGCCAAGTGGGAAAGGGTGGTTTTGAGGCTGAAGGCAGCAGGAAAGCCTGCAGCCCCCAGGTGTGTGGGGCTACGCAAGCGGTTCCCAAAGAGCTTTAGAACAAGGCATAGTTTTCCCTGCTGGCTCTTTGGGCGTGGGACCAGTCTCCAGACATATGGCCATTTTTGGGCCTGGCGTGACGCCAGTTGGGAAAGGGTGGTTTTGAGGCTGAAGGTGCTAGAAAAGCCTGCAGCCCCCAGGTCTGTGGGGCTACGCAAGCAGTTCCCAAAGAGCTTTAGAACAAGGCATAGTTTTCCCTGCTGGTTCTTTGGGCGTGGAACCAATCTCCAGATATATGGCCATTTTTGTGCCTGGCGCGGGGCCAAGTGGGAAAGGGTGCTTTTGAGGCTGAAGGCAGCAGGAAAGCCTGCAGCCCCCAGGTCTGTGGGGCTACGCAAGCCGTTCCCAAAGAGCTTTAGAACAAGGCATAGTTTCCCCTGCTGGCTCTTTGGGCGTGGGACCAGTCTCCAGACATATGGCCATTTTTGGGCCTGGCTTGGCGCCATGTGGGAAAGGGTTGTTTTGAGGCTGAAGGCAGCAGGAAAGCCTGCAGCCCCCAGGTGTGTGGGGCTACGCAAGCGGTTCCCAAAGAGCTTTAGAACAAGGCATCGTTTTCCCTGCTGGCTATTTGGGCGTGGAACAAATCTCCAGATATATGGCCATTTTTGGGCCTGGCGCGGCGCCATGTGGGAAAGGGTGGTTTTGAGGCTGAAGGCAGCAGGAAAGCCTGCAGCCCCCAGGTGTGTGGGGCTACGCAAGCGGTTCCCAAAGAGCTTTAGAACAAGGCATAGTTTTCCCTGCTGGCTCTTTGGGCGTGGGACCAACCTCCAGACATATGGCCATTTTTGTGCCTTGCGTGGCGCCATGTGGGAAAGGGTGGTTTTGAGGCTGAAGGTGCCAGAAAAGCCTGCAGCCCCCAGGTCTGTGGGGCTACGCAAGCGGTTCCCAAAGAGCTTTAGAACAAGGCATAGTTTTCCCTGCTGGCTCTTTGGGCGTGGGACCAGTCTCCAGACATATGGCCATTTTTGTGCCTGGCACGGGGCCAAGTGGGAAAGAGTGGTTTTGAGGCTGAAGGCAGCAGGAAAGCCTGCAGCCCCGAGGTCTGTGGGGCTACACAAGCGGTTCCCAAAGAGCTTTAGAACAAGGCATAGTTTTCCCTGCTGGCTCTTTGGGCGTGGGACCAACCTCCAGACATATGGCCATTTTTGTGCCTGGCGTGACGCCATGTGGGAAAGGGTGGTTTTGAGGTTGAAGATGCCAGAAAAGTCTGCAGCCCCCAGGTGTGTGGGGCTACGCAAGCGGTTCCCAAAGAGCTTTAGAACAAGGCATAGTTTTCCCTGCTGGCTCTTTGGGCGTGGGACCAGTCTCCAGACATATGGCCATTTTTGTGCCTGGCTTGGCGCCATGTGGGAAAGGGTGGTTTTGAGGCTGAAGGCAGCAGGAAAGCCTGCAGCCCCCAGGTCTGTGGGGCTACGCAAGCGGTTCCCAAAGAGCTTTAGAACAAGGCATAGTTTCCCCTGCTGGCTCTTTGGGCGTGGGACCAGTCTCCAGACATATGGCCATTTTTGGGCCTGGCGTGGCGCCATGTGGGAAAGGGTGGTTTTGAGGCTGAAGGCAGCAGGAAAGCTTGCAGCCCCCAGGTCTCTGTGGCCACGCAAGCGGTTCCCAAAGAGCTTTAGTACAAGGCATCGTTTTCCCTGCTGGCTCTTTGGGCGTGGAACAAATCTCCAGATATATGGCCATTTTTGGGCCTGGCGCGGCGCCATGTGGGAAAGGGTTGTTTTGAGGCTGAAGGCAGCAGGAAAGCCTGCAGCCCCCAGGTGTGTGGGGCTACGCAAGCGGTTCCCAAAGAGCTTTAGAACAAGGCATCGTTTTCCCTGCCGGCTATTTGGGCGTGGAACAAATCTCCAGATATATGGCCATTTTTGGGCCTGGCTTGGCGCCATGTGAGAAAGGGTGGTTTTGAGGCTGAAGGCAGCAGGAAAGCCTGCAGCCCCCAGGTGTGTGGGGCTACGCAAGCGGTTCCCAAAGAGCTTTAGAACAAGGCATAGTTTTCCCTGCTGGCTCTTTGGGCGTGGGACCAACCTCCAGACATATGGCCATTTTTGTGCCTGGCATGACGCCAAGTGGGAAAGGGTGGTTTTGAGGCTGAAGGCAGCAGGAAGGCATGCAGCCCGCAGGTCTGTGGAGCTACGCAAGCGGTTCCCAAAGAGCTTTAGAACAAGGCATAGTTTTCCCTGCTGGCTCTTTGGGCGTGGGACCAACCTCCAGACATATGGCCATTTTTGTGCCTTGCGTGGCGCCAAGTGGGAAAGGGTGGTTTTGAGGCTGAAGGCAGCAGGAAAGCCTGCAGCCCCCAGGTGTGTGGGGCTACGCAAGCGGTTCCCAAAGAGCTTTAGAACAAGGCATAGTTTTCCCTGCTGGCTCTTTGGGCGTGGGACCAGTCTCCAGACATATGGCCATTTTTGGGCCTGGCGTGACGCCAGTTGGGAAAGGGTGGTTTTGAGGCTGAAGGTGCTAGAAAAGCCTGCAGCCCCCAGGTCTGTGGGGCTACGCAAGCAGTTCCCAAAGAGCTTTAGAACAAGGCATAGTTTTCCCTGCTGGTTCTTTGGGCGTGGAACCAATCTCCAGATATATGGCCATTTTTGTGCCTGGCGCGGGGCCAAGTGGGAAAGGGTGCTTTTGAGGCTGAAGGCAGCAGGAAAGCCTGCAGCCCCCAGGTCTGTGGGGCTACGCAAGCCGTTCCCAAAGAGCTTTAGAACAAGGCATAGTTTCCCCTGCTGGCTCTTTGGGCGTGGGACCAGTCTCCAGACATATGGCCATTTTTGGGCCTGGCTTGGCGCCATGTGGGAAAGGGTTGTTTTGAGGCTGAAGGCAGCAGGAAAGCCTGCAGCCCCCAGGTGTGTGGGGCTACGCAAGCGGTTCCCAAAGAGCTTTAGAACAAGGCATCGTTTTCCCTGCTGGCTATTTGGGCGTGGAACAAATCTCCAGATATATGGCCATTTTTGGGCCTGGCGCGGCGCCATGTGGGAAAGGGTGGTTTTGAGGCTGAAGGCAGCAGGAAAGCCTGCAGCCCCCAGGTGTGTGGGGCTACGCAAGCGGTTCCCAAAGAGCTTTAGAACAAGGCATAGTTTTCCCTGCTGGCTCTTTGGGCGTGGGACCAACCTCCAGACATATGGCCATTTTTGTGCCTTGCGTGGCGCCATGTGGGAAAGGGTGGTTTTGAGGCTGAAGGTGCCAGAAAAGCCTGCAGCCCCCAGGTCTGTGGGGCTACGCAAGCGGTTCCCAAAGAGCTTTAGAACAAGGCATAGTTTTCCCTGCTGGCTCTTTGGGCGTGGGACCAGTCTCCAGACATATGGCCATTTTTGTGCCTGGCACGGGGCCAAGTGGGAAAGAGTGGTTTTGAGGCTGAAGGCAGCAGGAAAGCCTGCAGCCCCGAGGTCTGTGGGGCTACACAAGCGGTTCCCAAAGAGCTTTAGAACAAGGCATAGTTTTCCCTGCTGGCTCTTTGGGCGTGGGACCAACCTCCAGACATATGGCCATTTTTGTGCCTGGCGTGACGCCATGTGGGAAAGGGTGGTTTTGAGGTTGAAGATGCCAGAAAAGTCTGCAGCCCGCAGGTGTGTGGGGCTACGCAAGCGGTTCCCAAAGAGCTTTAGAACAAGGCATAGTTTTCCCTGCTGGCTCTTTGGGCGTGGGACCAGTCTCCAGACATATGGCCATTTTTGTGCCTGGCTTGGCGCCATGTGGGAAAGGGTGGTTTTGAGGCTGAAGGCAGCAGGAAAGCCTGCAGCCCCCAGGTCTGTGGGGCTACGCAAGCGGTTCCCAAAGAGCTTTAGAACAAGGCATAGTTTCCCCTGCTGGCTCTTTGGGCGTGGGACCAGTCTCCAGACATATGGCCATTTTTGGGCCTGGCGTGGCGCCATGTGGGAAAGGGTGGTTTTGAGGCTGAAGGCAGCAGGAAAGCTTGCAGCCCCCAGGTCTCTGTGGCCACGCAAGCGGTTCCCAAAGAGCTTTAGTACAAGGCATCGTTTTCCCTGCTGGCTCTTTGGGCGTGGAACAAATCTCCAGATATATGGCCATTTTTGGGCCTGGCGCGGCGCCATGTGGGAAAGGGTTGTTTTGAGGCTGAAGGCAGCAGGAAAGCCTGCAGCCCCCAGGTGTGTGGCGCTACGCAAGCGGTTCCCAAAGAGCTTTAGAACAAGGCATCGTTTTCCCTGCCGGCTATTTGGGCGTGGAACAAATCTCCAGATATATGGCCATTTTTGGGCCTGGCTTGGCGCCATGTGAGAAAGGGTGGTTTTGAGGCTGAAGGCAGCAGGAAAGCCTGCAGCCCCCAGGTGTGTGGGGCTACGCAAGCGGTTCCCAAAGAGCTTTAGAACAAGGCATAGTTTTCCCTGCTGGCTCTTTGGGCGTGGGACCAACCTCCAGACATATGGCCATTTTTGTGCCTGGCGTGACGCCATGTGGGAAAGGGTGGTTTTTAGGCTGAAGGTGCTAGAAAAGCCTGCAGCCCCCAGGTGTGTGGGGCTACGCAAGCGGTTCCCAAAGAGCTTTAGAACAAGGCATAGTTTTCCCTTCTGGCTCTTTGGGCGTGGGACCAGTCTCCAGACATATGGCCATTTTTGTGCCTGGCACGGGGCCAAGTGGGAAAGAGTGGTTTTGAGGCTGAAGGCAGCAGGAAAGCCTGCAGCCCCGAGGTCTGTGGGGCTACACAAGCGGTTCCCAAAGAGCTTTAGAACAAGGCATAGTTTTCCCTGCTGGCTCTTTGGGCGTGGGACCAACCTCCAGACATATGGCCATTTTTGTGCCTGGCGTGACGCCATGTGGGAAAGGGTGGTTTTGAGGTTGAAGATGCCAGAAAAGTCTGCATCCCGCAGGTGTGTGGGGCTACGCAAACGGTTCCCAAAGAGCTTTAGAACAAGGCATAGTTTTCCCTGCTGGCTCTTTGGGCGTGGGACCAACCTCCAGACATATGGCCATTTTGGGCCTGGCGCGGGGCCAAGTGGGAAAGGGTAGTTTTGAGGCTGAAGGCAGCAAGAAAGCCTGCAGCCCCCAGGTCTGTGGGGCTACGCAAGCGGTTCCCAAAGAGCTTTAGAACAAGGCATAGTTTTCCCTGCTGGCTCTTTGGGCGTGGGACCAAACTCCAGACATATGGCCATTTTTGGGCCTGGCGCGGGGCCAAGTGGGAAAGGGTGGTTTTGAGGCTGAAGGTGCCAGAAAAGCCTGCAGCCCGCAGGTGTGTGGGGCTACGCAAGCGGTTCCCAAAGAGCTTTAGAACAAGGCATAGTTTTCCCTGCTGGCTCTTTCGGTGTAGGACCAATCTCCAGACATATGGCCATTTTTGTGCCTGGCGGCACGCCAAGTTGCACAGGATGGTTTTGAGGCTGAAGGCAGCAGGAAAGTCTGCAGCCCCCAGGTGTGTGGGGCTACGCAAGCGGTTCCCACAGAGCTTTAGAACAAGGCATCGTTTTCCCTGCTGGCTCTTTGGGAAAGGGACCAGTCTCCAGAAATATAGCCATTTTTGTGCCTGGCGCGACGCCAAGTGGGAAAGGGTGGTTTTGAGGCTGAAGGCAGCAGGAAAGCCTGCAGCCCGCAGGTCTGTGGGGCCACGCAAGCTGTTCCCAAAGAGCTTTAGAACAAGGCATAATTTTCCCTGCTGGCTCTTTGGACGTGGGACCAAACTCCAGCCATATGGCCATTTTTGGGACTGGCGCGGCGCCATGTGGGAAAGGGTGGTTTTGAGGCTGAAGGCAGCAGGAAAGCCTGCAGCCCCCAGGTCTCTGGGGCCACGTAAGCGGTTCCCAAAGAGCTTTAGAACAAGGCATCGTTTTCCCTGCTGGCTCTTTGGTCGTGGAACAAATCTCCAGATATATGGCCATTTTTGGGCCTGGCGCGGCGCCATGTGGAAAAGGATTGTTTTGAGGCTGAAGGCAGCAGGAAAGCCTGCAGCCCCCGGGTCTGTGGGGCTACGCAAGCGGTTCCCAGAGAGCTTTAGAACAAGGCATAGTTTTCCCTGCTGGCTCTTTGGGCGTGGGACCAGTCTCCAGACATATGGCCATTTTTGGGCCTGGCTTGGCGCCATGTGGGAAAGGGTGGTTTTGAGGCTGAAGGCAGCATGAAAGCTTGCAGTCCCAAGGTGTGTGGGGCTACGCAAGCGGTTCCCAAAGAGATTTAGAACAAGGCACAGTTTTCCCTGCTGGCTCTTTGGCCGTGGGACCAGTCTCCAGACATATGGCCATTTTTGGGCCTGGCGCGGCGCCAAGTGGGAAAGGGTGGTTTTGAGGCTGAAGGCAGCAGGAAAGCCTGCAGCCCCAAGGTCTGTGGGGCTACGCAAGCGGTTCCCAAAGAGATTTAGAACAAGGCATAGTTTTCCCTGCTGGCTCTTTCAGTGTAGGACCAATCTCCAGACATATGGCCATTTTTGGGCCTGGCGGCACGCCAAGTTGCAGAGGATGGTTTTGAGGCTGAAGGTGCCAGAAAAGCCTGCAGCCCCCAGGTCTGTGGGGCTACGCAAGCGGTTCCCAAAGAGCTTTAGAACAAGGCATAGTTTTCCCTGCTGGCTCTTTGGGAAAGGGACCAGTCTCCAGAAATATAGCCATTTTTGTGCCTGGCGCGACGCCAAGTGGGAAAGGGTGGTTTTGAGGCTGAAGGCAGCAGGAAAGCCTGCAGCCCCCAGGTCTGTGGGGCCACGCAAGCTGTTCCCAAAGAGCTTTAGAACAAGGCATAATTTTCCCTACTGGCTCTTTGGCCGTGGGACCAAACTCCAGCCATATGGCCATTTTTGGGACTGGCGCGGCGCCATGTGGGAAAGGGTGGTTTTGAGGCTGAAGGCAGCAGGAAAGCCTGCAGCCCCCAGGTGTGAGGGGCTACGCAAGCGGTTCCCAAAGAGCTTTAGAACAAGGCATAGTTTTCCCTGCTGGCTCTTTGGGCGTGGGACCAACCTCCAGACATATGGCCATTTTTGGGCCTGGCGCAGCGCCAAGTGGGAAAGGGTGGTTTTGAGGCTGAAGGCAGCAGGAAAGCCTGCAGCCCCCAGGTCTGTGGGGCTACGCAAGCGGTTCCCAAAGAGATTTAGAACAAGGCATAGCTTTCCCTGCTGGCTCTTTGGGCGTGGGACCAGTCTCCAGACATGTGGCCATTTTTGTGCCTTGCGTGGCGCCAAGTGGGAAAGGGTGGTTTTGAGGCTGAAGGCAGCAGGAAAGCCTGCAGCCCCCAGGTGTGTGGGGCTACGCAAGCGGTTCCCAAAGAGCTTTAGAACAAGGCATAGTTTTCCCTGCTGGCTCTTTGGGCGTGGGACCAGTCTCCAGCCATATGGCCATTTTTGTGCCTGGCGCGACGCCAAGTGGGAAAGGGTGGTTTTGAGGCTGAAGGCAGCAGGAAAGCTTGCAGCCCCCAGGTCTGTGGGGCTACGCAAGCGGTT